>NC_066583.1:625000954-625604526 GCF_024323335.1 Lathyrus oleraceus | reverse complement strand
AAGTTCTGACCTTTTTCCAAAAAGTATTTTTAAAGATTGAATGTGAGGACGAGAGTTAAGCATTTAGATTTAATTGTATAACCTAAGTCAACAGAGCGAGAGTTTGAGATAAGGGTGTTTAAAGCGGTCAGTATTTTCTTAAAAGGAGTTTCTGCAACTTTATTGTTTTCAAAATATGATTTTTGACTTAATTATAAGTGACAGCTACATTAATATAAGATCATGGTTTCTTCAACAGAGCGAGAGTTTGAGATAAAACCTTTAACCAATAAAGTTAATCGAAACGATTTATTTTAAAACCGAGTGACCGACAAGGAATTGATTCCCTAGTTTTGACGAACTACATACCGATATCCGTTTTATTGATATTTAATCTAGATATTAGTTTAGCTCTTAGTTTTCCCCCAAACAATCAAACATTTTCACCTTAGATTTACGAAGTAACTTTAGATAACGGTACATCGATTCATAAGTCCCTGTGGGATCGATATCTTTTAAAACTACGCGATAGAACTGTGCACTTGCAGTTTGTATCCCATTCTCGACTCA
The DNA here is from genome assembly GCF_024323335.1 of Lathyrus oleraceus. Lineage (NCBI taxonomy): Eukaryota > Viridiplantae > Streptophyta > Magnoliopsida > Fabales > Fabaceae > Lathyrus > Lathyrus oleraceus. Next base: position 625,603,977 of record NC_066583.1, on the reverse strand, counting down.
CACAGTCGAGCGATCAATAAGAAGTTGGAAAGATATCATTACCGACTTCAACATTCATCAGCATTGTCGTCATCAAAACATCAGTAAGGTTGTCAGTATCAGGATCATCAACTTAATATCTGCAAGCACATAGATCCACAAAAGTGCCCATGTATCATTTCATTTTTGAGCCAATACTTTTCTTATTAATAGAGGGTTGGTACTCATTTCATTTCATATAATATTTCAAAATTGAATCTCCTTTATCTTACTTTTATACTCTCTTTTTCTCTATTTTATATTTCTTCACCAAGGTTGCCTTAGTTCGGAGAGAGTGAAAAATACTTGTTATATTTTTGTACTGATGTTATGTGACTTTCATTGTAGGATTTTGATTGCTTTGGTCATACGATGGTAGCATTTGCAACAACACTTCTAGGTCGTGGATGTCTTTTGTTATCATAAGGAACAAAACTTGTGAAAACTTATCCATTGTTATTTGTTGCAAGACAAAAGTAAGTTTATAATTATTGTATCCACAGAGACTAGTGGTTTCAAATATCGTTCAACAATTTTTAAAATTTTAAGTAGAGATTTTTTAAGTAAATGACAGAAAGTAAAATGGAGATTTTGGTCTTAACAGTAAGAAAGTTTAGTAGGGGTAGATTTTATCATTGCATATTTATCATGCATAACCATAAGCCATTAATATGCTTTTATATCTAGTTATTAATATTACCATATGTTGCTCTCATTCATATCTCATGTCGGTCTCAACACTGTGAGATCAGTACATTACCTAATAATTGATATCTCGGTTTATTAACCAACACATAACATTAAGTTCCAGCAGTTATAAAGCAGCACGACTCTGCACCGATCCCACTATAGTACGTGTGAATATTAAACCTAACCCTATGTTTAGGCATTAGTATCCAATAGATGATTATATTGGATCTAGTAATGAAAAATACATTTTGAATGTCAAGTCATACAATGAAAACAAGTTGTAGGAAGTAAATATAAAAACACACATTAAGATTAAAGAGTTATCAATATTAAAGTTTGAGTAGAATTACATAAAACACCATAACCTATATAATACATGAATGTAATTACTACATCTAACCCCCAACAAAGAGATTCTTAGCAGCACTTACTCATCGTAGCTTCCAGTAATCCCGCAAAGCCGAGCTTAGAAGTTTATCTTCCCTGTCACTTGAGCAGCGCTTCCGCCTTCAGGCTCCCTCTCTTATTCTCATGTTGTAGACCAAGGTGAACCTACTATAATTATGTACTATCTCACTCCACTTAAACTCCTTTTGCAATATATTGGAAGCTTATATTTATATACAAGAATTTGGGCCCTTGCTAGGCGCACCTCCCTTGCGCCTATAGAGCCCGCTTTCTTCTCCATTAAACAATGTTAGTTGTCTGACATAAGGACTTATCCTCCTTTCCTTGCTAAGTATGCCGCCTCTTCTCTTAATGCATAAACCCTTGTTTCACCATGAAGTCCTTGAACCTAGATGTGTCATATGGCCTTCTGATTGCGCTTAGTGCGCTTGTGTCTGGGCCTAGAGAGCCTTGCTTCTTAGGCTTTTTCTCTGGCTAGGTCTTTGCATTATGAATCGTGGTTTTCTAGTCATTTTGACCTATTTTTAATTAATACATACTAAAAAAAAGTCCAAATAGGTGTTTTCTCACTTTTATGGATAAATTGCAGGTTTTAGTATTTATTATTTGTAAAATAAGTTAATAAATGTCTAAGTATTTTACGTAAATCTTGCACTTATCATCATTGAAAAATATATTACATTGTATATAGCAAAAAGGAAACTTAATCAAGTGACTATCTCGCAACGTATTGATCTATGTGCGTGTTGGCATGCCGCACCGTAGTCGGTTTCCCCCTTTGATCAAAGCCTTCCCCTGCACTTGTCGAGTTAGAACAATTCATGCCATACTTATTGGGAACATCAGTCTCTTCTTTTGGCATTTTAACTGTCGTCTCCTTAAACTGCTTGGTGAGGGAGGCCACATTGATTTCCATCACATTCCCTTCATCATTCCCATTTCGATTGTGTTGCAAGGCCTTAAGTATCCTTTGCATTCCACATGGGTCGACACTTATCGTTACTGACTCGTTATGGATATTGTGATACATCATTTTCAAGTGAACTAGATAGACACCACATTCGATATGCCGCAAAAGGTCTACCTAAGATGCTGTTTTAGACTCTTTTGTATGGAACTACTAAGAATTGCAGGTCAATCATATTGGTGTCTCTTTCTTTTCCCAGGGTGACCATTAGTTCAATGTACCCCCATGGACGAGTGATTGTGTTGCTCAAAGCTTGTAGGTCGACTCCCTCATACGGCCACAACTTCTTTCTTTTCAGTTCAATCTTTTCGAAGAGTTTTGCATACATAATGTCACAAGAACTCCCCTTGCCAATGGAGATTTTGGACACATTGAAGTTGGTCATGATTGTTGTTATTATCGAAGGAAAATTTTCATTTCATATTCCATCTATTTTTTCACTATCATGGAATCTGATAATAGGTCTCTTTGGTTTTCCTTAGGAATATGTTCTCTTCGTCTTTCTATTTGTCATAAAGTCGATGATTCTTCTTTTTATTGTTTCTTTGGAGATATTTTTTGGTTGAGGAAGGTCACCTGTGATAGATGCGATATACTAACGCTTTTCCTTTAAGTCTTCTCCCTCGCCATCACTATTGTCTTTCTTTCTTTTAACCTCATGACGACCTCTATAGTTTTTTTAAAACCTTTTTCCTAATGGGAAGATTGTTTTTTCCTATTATCTTTTTTTTTGTCTCAATTCTTCTTCTGACCGTCCTTTAAATGTATCAGGTAAGTTGTCTTTTTTTATTAGCTTCGAAATTGCACCCTTCACGTTGATATATTCATTAGTGTTCTGGTCGTCGATATACTTGTGGTTATGACTTTTGTGAAATAAAATATGACTATATATATATATATATATATATATATATATATATGGTTATTGTAACAAGAAAATTCTAATTATTGGATTAAAAGAGTGAGTCTCCCACTATCCCACATATATTTGCAGGCCGTTATAGTTTCGTTATCGCAATGACTCAAACAAGAATATACCAAAAAATTAGTATAATAAGATACATTGGCCAATGCAACCTTTTTGATGAAAAAGACATTTCTATGATAGCAATTAGCAAATATAGCTTGATTTAGTCTTAACAAACACAAAGGTTACAAAGTCAATTTCCAAGAAGATATAATACAACAAAACCACGGATGTGACACGTGTGTTAAGACGTTACATCATAAATGTTTCAGTATTATCAAGTAGGATGAAAATTGGACTTATAGTATTCACTATATACTCAAATAATAATTATTGAATAAAGTGAAAATAGTGGTAATATGCAAAATAAGTATGTATGGAAATTGACTCATCGTATAATGTGCGAAGAATGATTGATTCATCGTTTGAAGTTGTAATATTCTAGAGATTAATTTTTTTTGTTAAACTTAATTTGATACTTCTATCTGTTGGGACAAAAATTTTAAAAAAAATGAAAGATAGAGAAGAAGAAAAGAGAAAAGAGAAAAAATTGTAAACTAAATTATGAAATATTAAGATTGAGTGAAAGTATATGTTTACATTATACAAAGCTTTTTATATATGCAATTAAAGTTCATGCTCAAACTATACAAACTGACTCAAGCTCAAAAAGTAAAATACAAAAAGAAGAATCATTTAAAGCAAAAAAAACTATGAACGACATAATTTATATGATGACTAATTCAAAGTTGAGCAAAAAGAAGAAGGTTGGGAAATCATCTTACAACTTCCATGAAGATATTCCATCTGAAGATGAATGACAAGAGAATAGAGATGGTAGTGATCGCATCGATGAAGACATCATGCTTAATGTTGGAGAAGATGTCATTAGTGGTGATGATGGATGTTCCTTGTATTCCTTTTAATGGTGATCTGATTGACGAAGAATTAGAAGAGAATGAAAATGAAGAGGAATATGAGAATGGGGATGAGGATGAATATGACCATGCTTATATGAGGTTTGATGACACTTTGAATGTCTAGAATAGTTGTTTTTAGATTGTTTTCATTTTGGACTAAGTTTTTCTATATTTTGCTTATGAATGTATGATTATTATTATGAACTAATGAATTTATGGTTATGAATATGAATTTTTTTTATATGTGATGATTTTTTAGCATGTGTATGGAATTATACATATATAAATATTTTTTTCTAGTTATATAGGATCTTACGATCCATACTACGATCTTTAAGTTACGATTTTGAATTCTCTACTGATTTTTCATAAACTCTCGAGTTTTTAAACATTACTTCCATTGTCATCTGAAGAAGATATGTGAATTGCACAATTATTCTATTATGTTTCTTTTTTATTTGAAGTTTGTCATTATTCTTGCTTTTCATTTTATTCCTCCTTTTTTTCTAGATGCTTGAATTTGATAATTTTTTTCCTTTGATATATTCAATATTTAAATTGACTTTGTTTATTTGTGAACTTCTTGGTTGTAGTGATTGAGTTTACTTGTTTCATTAAAATAACGATTATTTGTTATAAACAATATTAGGTGTAAACGATAAATACTGTTATACATATTTGATTGATCTGATACTTTAGTTTGCAATTACAAAGATTGTTTAGTTTTGGTAGTTTAACTATGTTGTTCTCCTATTTCAATAGTTGATTTGTTGTTGACTTGGGAAATTTTGTTCATCTTTATCAAACATATTAAATGTAGTTGATGTTGTTTCATCTAACATTTTTAATTGAATCTTTGAATATGCAAATTTTAATTTATGTTATTGGTCCATAATATCTTTAGATATTTTTTTATAATTCTCTTATTTCTCGTTGATGAGGTTTGTCCTATATATCGTAAGACGTGTTTTGATATATTTGACAAACATGCAGTTCATTATAGAGAGCTTCTAGGATTCAAATATTGGCATGATTTTATTAGGGATGTCATGTTTAATATATTTTGGTGGGATGAAGTATCTTTAAAAAAAGAGACGTTTGTGAAGTTCTTTACCGACCCACAAAACAGAAGATCGGCAATTAATGTCTTAGTGTACGAATGTCAATGAGAGAAACATGTATCTATGAACTTGATTGAGCTCTAACCTTTGAAGATTCATGATACTTGCGGTGTGTAACATCCCAAATATTTTTAAATGTGTTGTACACAAGAATGTTTCCTTTATACCAATCAATAGACCAGAACAAGTAGTTCTTGGATTTCAAATTCTTTAATTTGCTCTCCTTTGTATCCTTCGATTATTTTTTAAGTTGCATTTGAAGGTGCAACGGTGACCTCATTTTCAATCAATTCTCAATACTCTTTTGATCGAAGAAAAATCTCCAACAACATTTACCAATGATTTTAAAAGCCATCAAATCTTGAGATTAATGATTGAATGAATTGTGATGATTTTGTCATGGTGAATAAATATGAAGTCCATTATTTTAATGGGTTGGTATGGGTATTTATAGGCGCGAAAAAAGATATATTTTAATGAAATATGTTATTTTAATGATTAAAAGTGTTTTTTATATAAAATTCAAAATAAAGACTATTCAGATAAATTAAATTGAAAGTAAAGACTATTCTTACAATTAAAATTTTATAAAAACTTGTAAAAAACTTGTCAAAATACAAGTGTTTACATGATTTCATAATGGATTTCTTACTTTTTTTTTCCCTCCCAAATTATAACTTTTTTGGATCCACTTAATTGTTTTGAAATTGATTTTTTATAAAAATAAAAAACGCACGCAGTTTAGCTTGTTTAAGAGAAAACGATGTATAATAATTTAGCTTGTTTAAGAGAAAATGATGTATAATAATTCATAGATCACATATAAAGAGTTTAACATGTATATAATTTTTTTATGAATATAAAAAAATGGGTAGATGATATATATATATACAATAACATTTTTCCTAATTTATTTGAAATTGGGATGTCGTATATCAAATTTCTTCGGAGTGGACGGTATATTTCATACAAGATATTGAAATTTGGCAACGGACACTTTCTGACAGGGATGAAATAATTCATCAAATTGAACGACTTCAAAAGAGAAACAAATAAAGAAATGTCAAAGAAGAAACCACGTATAGATTTAGATAATGACATATCTTTTAATGCATATCTTTTAATGCATTTTAATTTTAATTTAACAATGTAACTTTTTTTTTTATATATAACGCACGACATAATGATATAAAATTTTGTGGTAATTTTTGGACAATTTTTGTACTTCTAATTTATCGCATAATACAATGGTTATGTATGAACACTTGGTTGGATGGGCCCACCTTTTGCTTAAAAACTCTATCATATCTTCTATGAGTTTTATGGAGATGCTATAGTCTCAAAATCTACTTAAGTGGTCAACAAAGGGTCTGATTGAAGTGAGCACAATGATTGCAAGATCGATCGGAGACATTCTAAGGATTTTGCAATATTCTGCACCAATAATTTATAATTAAATTAATGTTAAATTTATGTTAACATTAACTTTTATCAATGTAATGTTTATTTTGAAGTTAATTTATGTTGTTGTTCCATTGTTTTGTCATTGTATCTGATTTTTTCTGTTTTAAATTAATATGATATATTTCGGAGATGCAGCTTCGGAAAACTCATTAAATATTCAATTAAGAGACGTTATAGAGATGCATTTCTGGATTAAGCTTTCATGCATATGGAGATTCATCCCCAGATTAAATTTTAATAGAATAAGGGTTTTTCATCAATTTTATGTGAGATGCACTTCTCTATCTTTATCATTTTCCACACCTCTATTACTGTAATGCTGAGCGTTAACAGATATTTTGGTATGTTAACAGAGTTTAATGAATTTTGTTATAACATTATAGAAATGATTTTTCCTACAAAATACTTCCTCCCTGTCAATTAATTGATTCTATTACTTTTATTATTGATCTGATATTTGTCACAATGAATTACAGTAACAATGAATCAAAAATTTTGTTAACTCTAACAAGAGCATAGAAAATGCTAAAATAAAGACTACATACCTTAGTAACGAAAACAAATTTTCCAAAAATATATTTTTAAACTATTTTTATTATAAAATAAATGTATGATTCACTTATGCATGATTCACTTATGCATGAAATGCGTCCGAAAATGTATTTTCAAAATCTAAAAATATTTTCGAATTTTTCTGTGATACCTTAACTAATTCTATACTTTAATGGGTTGGTATGAATATTTATAGGAGTGAGGAAAGATTTACTGTGTATTATTTTAATAATTAAAAATAGAGAATAATTATTATGCATCCTTTCAACATCAAACGTCTATGATTAATTGAATGTGTAAGAAAAAAATATTTTATTGATGTATTTTAATTAAATTCTTAAAAATATATTTTTATATGTAAAAAATCAAAATAAAGACTCTTAGTACAAGTTACATTAGTATAAAGATACTATTATAGAATCTAAAATTTTATAAAAGTTTGTCAAAATACAAGTGCTTGCATTATTTCATAGTGGATTTCATACTTTTTTTCCCTCCCAAATTATAGCTTTTTGAATCTGTTTAATTGTTTTGAAATTGGTTTTTTATCCACACAAAAAACACATGCACTTTAGCTTCTTGAAGACAAAATGATGTATAATTCATAGATCACATAGATATACATGTGCAATTCTATTCTATGTATTTCCAGTTACATTGTGCGATGCCAAATAGAAAACAGGAGGTTTTAGAAGATTAATACATATCAGTCCTAAGGGGAAACAATTTTACTCTCATCAACAACAATTTGATTAGAGATACCATATCTATATCCTTCCAGGAGAATGTATAGTGTCTCTTGTTGTCATATAATACCTGCATAACATCGACGAATTTGGATTTTTCACTATGAAATCATGCAAGCACTTGTATTTTGAGTTACACATTCCATTAAGTTGCCGAACATGTTATTTGCTAAAATCTCTTTAAGTTGGTTAACATGCTATTTGCTTTTAAAAATGTCAAGCTCAGACCAAAAAATAAGCTTGTGGCAGGTTTTTCAGATCAAAAAATAAGCTCAACTTACATTGCATTATTTCGTATACTAAGCCTCGAGGTATTAGAAGTTTCAGATGCATCAGCACGAACATACAAGTAATAATTTCAATAAATGCATACAAATCCTATAACTTCATCCAATCACGTTGATCTCTCTGCCTTGATCTACTGGCTTGTTCATCTACACTTAGTATATTCCTCAAAACTTTTTCACTTGAACTTGCTTGCCCTGCCTTGATCCAGATTCAAGCATTGCCTCTAAAAGAGCAACGTCTCTCGCACCCTCGACAAAAGAGAGGCGGTGCTCGGGTACAAACTGACTACCCTTCTGCAAAATAGAAATAAATTAGACTAGAGAATTCATACTAGCATGGACATATAATTGAGGATAAGAAAGGAATGTAATGAACAAAAATATATGCTACGAGTTTGACACAAAACTACAAAATTAGAAGGTGGAATTGTGGAAGCATTTTGCAGGAAATGTTAATACCTTGAGGGTGTTTTCAGAAACATCATTAAAAAAAGCTTTTAATTCTTCAGTTACTCCACTGAATGGGAAAAATGAGCTTTTGCATTGTCCATTAGCATCATATAATGAAACCTATATAGCATCATCACGTCAGAAAACAATAAAGATAACTGAAAGTGATTTGAATAAATTAATTGCAACTTTAGTGGATATTGAAGGAGAAGTTCAAATCTACCTAAGCTATTACTTTTGAAAACCTATAGTGTAACTTATAACTATAGTATATACCAGGTATCCGTGTTGTCCTTGGAATCCTCGCTCAATTTGAAGGGTTCCATTCGTGCCAACAACTCGCCACAAGATCTATAATGTGTTTAATGCCATGATTAAAGACTTGAATGAAAAATGCATGAATAATGAACATATCTACTGTTTGGGATGTGTAGCACGCGTGCACGTGTGTGTTTGTAAGATGAGGGATCATTTACCACATGCCTTGGGGGATCTGGAGGAGACAACCATTACAAATACTCCTGAGCATCCATTCTCCAAATGACTGATGAAAAACATTCCAAAAATAATTCACATTTCTGTCGAGTATTTGTATAGTCATTTCTGGAAAATAGAGGCTTACAAGACAGATGATAAATTATCTGGTGGTGGTAAGATCAAATCCACATGCGATGTCATAGCTGAAACTGAAACTACCTCACACCCAACAAGCTGTCGAGAATAAAAGGAGACGGCCATTAAATTATTATAAGATTCAGATGCCAGAAAGTCCCATTTGATTTAGGTTTCAGAGTGGTTCATTCATAGTTAGTAAGAAAGTTTTGATAAAGAGTGGTTCATTCATAATTTAAGATTCGGATGCCAGAAAGTCCCATTTGATTTTACTACACCAATGATAATCAGAGTTTTCTGCAACATAAATTGCATTAGGAAATACAGAAGAACACAAGTTAACGAATAAAATTGTCTGTGAATTAGACAGTAAAATTTTGAATATTACCATTCTTAACCCCGCAATGAAATGCACACCCATATCGAGAATAAAGCCTCCCTGCCAGAAAGAAAAAAATGATAACTTCACATAAGGAACCAAATTGGTATGCAAAATGCTAATAACACAGGAAGTTAATAAAAAGTTTCAGAATTTTAAATAGGCAGTGCTAGTATAGCCTGATTTAGGAAATACAGAAAACCATAATGAATGTTAATGAATATAGGCCAGAAGTTCGTAGCACTCCATCGGCGATGTCAAATAAACTAAAAAGAATTCATATCTGAGAAAGAAATCTCAGACTTATTTTGATAAAGCGTGTAAATTTAGGAAACATATTCAATTATTAAATTATAAAGTAGATTTTCCTCCCTACATTTTTATGCCAGAATAGTAGAGTTGATTAAGTGATTCAAAGCTACGCCAGATACTCTCCTGTACTAAAACAAATACTGAATGTGTAACTTAATTTCAAAGCACATACAGTAAAACTGCGTCTCCAAGAACTTGAAAAGTATGGGTTTGAACTGTTCATTGATCCTTCTACAATAACTTGGACACTCATCATTTTGCCAATGTCAGCAATTAGCTTCTTGCCCTGCCAAACAAACTACGTAAATGGACAGGCAGATTCATAGGTTAAAATGTCAAAACAGAAACAAAAATACCTCAATTAAGGCGGGTTCAAAACGATAATTTTCAGCCACAGACCAAATTATTTGGCCAGGAGCATCTGCAGAAATCGATTTGTAGGTAGATAATGCAGTTTCCAGCTCATTTATACCTGCAGTATCAGATTAATGTTAATCAAGTTGAGAGTTTAGGATAAGGTAACTGAAACTTTCATATAGTAGGGAAGGAGAGAATATATGTGGATCACCTAATAAAAAGAAAGAGAACGGCAACAATATTAATAGTAAAAGAGAATCTCTACCAAGGGCCAGCAAAAGTTAGAGCTACTACTTACAAGATGCTGCAGGTTTCTCTTCATATCCACAAAATCAGCCACCAACACACACAGTACATTCAAATAAAGAGGAAATATAGTCAGAGGCACAAAAAGATTAATAACAAAATTATGATTATCAAATGTTAAACTGTCCCTCAGAAAGAAAGAAAAAAATACACACACTCTCTACATTTGCAATAATCATTACCTTGATGGCATACCAACCAATGCCATCAACCACACACTACAATTGCAATAAGCATACCTTGAAGGACATGTTTACCAGCCTTCAACAACTTGAGTGAGATGTCAACCTGCAACAATTGATAATTTGTAAGAAAATAAGAAAATTGCATTTAAAAAATAAGCAACTCGAGCAAAAAAAAACATCATTGCAATGACTCTACATTTGACATATTGTAACCCACTATATACTTGATTAATTGAGTGGAGAAAAATAATCTAGTCTTTGATTTGAAATTGTAAAGTAATGTCATCTTGGTCTCAAAAACAAAAGTTCAAATTGATGAGTAAATAACCAATTTGATCTTTGAAATTGTAAATATTTCAAAATGATCCCTAAAATTGCAAAATGTTAACAAGTTCTTGCTTCTACAATTTCACATACAAATTTAGGTATTTACTCAAATAATAATTGAATTAAAAAATTCTCAATCATATTAGTCCTTGTGAGACAATTACATTCACTAAATTTTGACTAATCTAAATATGATTGAAGTTATAGCTACTATCCAGTGATGAGTTAAGGAAAAGCAATGGACCTGATTTTGTGCAGCCAAAACGACGACAACGGCAATGATGGATGGATCTTGGATGATATCATGAAGACCGTTATCTCCCCATTTACATTCCACTTGACCAAACTGTTTGTTAGCAATTTCCAGCGCACTAGTCGCAGATTTCTCGGTGCGGCTCCAAATAGCTTTGAGATGGAAGAGATTGGAGATCTCTGAGAGTCTTGGAAGATACTGACTCTTCACGAACGTGCCTGCTCCGAGAATGGCGATCTGTATGGGCTGATTCGTCGCCATTTTGTATCGGTTCGGATCCAGATTTTAATTTTTACAATGTTTATCGTTCAGCTGAATGCCACCGGAGAGAAGAGTGAAACAGAAACAAGACTAGATTTTAAATTTAATTTGTTTTGCCTTTAAAATTTTGATAAAAGAAAATTAGTTTTATTCATTAATACTACTAATTTCAAAATTGATACCACTAAATAATCATTTTGTCTCTTATAGATTAAATATGTGTTTGGATGTCCATCGACTTAATTAAAATCACGTGAAAAATCACCAATTCTAAAATTCTGAATTTCATTATTTTTATTTTTCATGTTTATTTTCAGGTTTTCTTACATCTGAATGTAGTTTTTATAACATCATTGATTATTTAAAATCAATTCTCTTAAATACTATGTTTATTATCCAATGTGACACAACATTATTATCCATGAGTCTTTGCACTTTATATAAAACATCAATTGCTTTTGATGTTAGAAAACCAAAAGTGTCAAAACAATTTAATGAAAGTATGTTGATTGTCTAAACAACTTTTCTAATGATTGACCACTTTATTTGAAGCGGCTTTGAGAGTTGTTTATTTCACGGTAAAACCTACGGTCCTCAATCCCCATCAATAAAAAAATCATTGATTAATTTTCAATGTCATGTTACGTTTATAAAATATATTAATATATTATATTTATGGATCATGCTAACTAGTGTCACGGAAGCATTGGTTAAGAATTTCTAATTAAAAAAATATTTTATATTCAGTGTATTGAATACACACAATATTTTTTTAAAAAAATTGATTATTTCTATTTTCAGTGCATTGAATACACTTTTTTTTTATAAAAAAATTATCTTTTTAATATCTTAAATAATGCTCAACTTACCTTTTTAATCTTTTAACCAGCGTCCCAGGAGCACTCGTTAGCATTTCCCTATATTTATTAGAATTAATCATAAGAACATCTGTTAGAGGAGGTTTGGTTAGTATCTGGAGGTCTTAGTTATATTTCTTAAGTTTTCAATCATTGGAAAAGATCTAAGTGGAGATCTTGTTACTTAAATATTGGTGTAAGTTACTAGGGTGGCAAAACGGATCTGTCTGTTGGTATGTTCGTTTTGCTGCAATTTTATGTTGGACAGGTCAAGGATTTAGGTACACACCGTCTAATATATTTGCTCCATTTGTCCCTTTTTTCCAGGTTTTTGCGGGCACGAACATAGAAATTTAGTATTTTTAGGCTTAAAATGTCCACCTCACCCTTTTTCTTTTTTGCATGCAAGAACATTAATATGAATTTTATAATTTTAGACTTAAAGGATGTAAAGTTTGGGGATCCACCTCACCCTGTCTTTAATTTTAGTGTGGGACAGGTCAAGATTTTAGGCTTGCACCCTCAACTATATGCATTCCATTCTGCCTTTTTTTTTACGAACTTTTGCAGAGCGGGCCTAAATGGGGCGGGCATGCCCGCTTGCCATCCTCTATCAGTTAATCACTAAAGCGACACAAAAAATATGTTGTTATGATTAAAAAATAATAAAACTTGCTCAAATCAACTACTTATCCATTATTATTCAATGCCACCAATCAACATAAATTACCCTTTAAACATTAGTTATTCATGCCTAATGAAAGGGCATAATAGTAAAACACATATTATTTAATCTTAGACTTGATGAGAACAATTAATTCACCCAATGGAACTTCCAATTGGTCTGAAGTTTATTACGTCCCTTATATAAATTTCCCCCCTCTTTTCACCCCATTTCTTTTTTTCCTTTTTAAAAAAATCTCTTTTTTACTTCATTTTCTCTCTCTTTTCTCGTCTCTGTTGGAACAAATGTTTTCAAGAAAGATGGAAGACAGAGAAGAAGAAGAGAGAAAACAGAAAACTGAATTGTGAAAAATTAGGATCTAGTGAACTTATGTGTTTACATCATACAAATCCATTTATATAGCCATCTAAAGCCCAAGCCCGAACTATACAAAGCGACTCAAGCCCAAAACGTACAAAATATAAAATACAAAATTACGTTACATTTTGACACTACTATATGTGTCACGCTGTGAAAAATACAAAGTCGTCATCGGGTTTTATTTATTCCAAAGGAAAAGGAATATAGCAATAAAACCCCCAAAAGAGAATGGTCTTGCAACCAAGAGCGGATTCGGAAGTCGGTTATGCAAGGGAAAGGTATTAGCATCCATCATATCCATCGTACTCGATGGAAATCACTTGTTTGTATCAATGCGTATGGATGTTGTTTATCTGGATGTTGTTTGTTATCGGTGAAATGAGATGAATATAGTGGGATAGGGGAAAGAATAAGTTTTAATTTAGTGTGCTCGCCAAGGATTTGGGCCCTTATGCCTACGTACCCTCATACGTGCAATGAGGAAGTCAGGGCTCCGTAGTTCCGCTCATAAACGGAGTGTGTGTTTGGTTGTTTTTACTGAACAGTATTTACGTTTGCGTGTTACTATTCACTTGCTTGTATGCTCGAGCATGAGAACGGGAAGTATTTGCTTGTTTGCGGTAAAGTGGATGCGCTTGGATCACACTCTAGCAGTTAAACATTACTTGCTAACACATGGAGGCTTAAGTGTCGCTCACGGTAGAACGGAAGTAACACGTCCTTTTTGAAAGGTTTGAAGAGTGCACTGAGGCAAAAGATGATTTGATTTGTTGGGGTTGATTTTAGTGTGGAGACAAACATCAGACCCTTGGCTAGATACAGTCAACAGTCCAAAAACTCGTGAGTTGAGAGGACAGTGTTATCCTAACCACTCTTTCATCCAAGAAAGATATTTGAATTGTGAAAAAGGTTTGGAAAGTCTAATCGTTGGAACTTAGAGGGAGACAAGTATCTGACTCTTGACTAAGTACGGCCAACAATCAGAATACTTGGGAGTCGAGAGGGTAATGGTATCCTAACTATCCTTTGTCTCCCTCATAGCACCTATATCTAACTTGTTTGAATCATTAGATGTTTTAAGGGGTAAGTCAAGTGTCAGGTCCTTAAGCTAGATACGACCAATAACCCAAGTACTTGAATGTTGTGTACAAGCATGTACACCCCATTTTTGCATTTCGTTTGTCATGAAAATGTTTGGAAAAAGGCATTTGATGTTGGATCAAGTGTTTGAGTTTATTGTGAAAAGGTGTGTGAAGAATGGAGGTAAGAGGAGATCGAATGAGATTGAGAAGAGAATGAAGATGATATGTGGATCATGGAATGGATGGGAGATACTTGATGTTAGATCAAGTACTCACGTTACAATGGGGTGAGTTTGATTTGGAAAACACTTGACGTTGGATCAAGTATGCCTTTTGTTTCTTTTGAAATATTTTGTTTTATCGTTTTTTTTTAGTTAGCATGCATTAACTAATAAAAGAAATAAATCTAGGCTATTACACTTTCATGGGGTGTGGGGACATGAGACCTACAATGGGGGGATGGAAAGAGATTAGACAAATTACAAACCTTATACCATGCCTAAAACATACAAGTGACATGGTACCCTCACACAATACAAGTCAATTTAATGAATTAAAGGCATTGGTAATTCGGAGTGTACTTGAATTTCAAAGCCACATGTGGACACAAACATGAATCAAGGTGAGTTAGTATGCATTAACAAATTAAATAGAATGGACATTAAATGCTAAAACAGATGAGTGAAATGAAATATGACATGATGAAATGATGTAATGGTATAGAGATCATGGTGAGAATAATGGACATACAAGCATATCACATTAAAATGAAATATCATTTTTAATTCAAATCTAATAACCACAATCAAAGGTATAGTACTATTAAAATTGAAACTAATCAAACAATACTTGAATATGGTATATGGTATTAATATGGAATTAACATGTAAATAAATCAATTTAAGTCCTAAACAAACATGCTAATTGAATTAAAAAACAAGTCAAGAATGGATCAAAATAAATCAAAAGTTAACATGGAATCAAGTATTTTTTTTTGGGATTTTGCATGGTTATCAAATAATTAATATCTAATACATCTAATTGACTTCCTAAATGAACATTAACATAAAAGGGATTTTTTTTCTAATGTTTTATAATCATGCTAAACAATCAAAACCACAATCAACAATTAAAAAATGAGTTAAATTGCAAGAAAAACGAGTAAAAAATGGCAACAACAAAAAAAGAGCAAAATAATAAATAAATCCATATGGGTCAGGGGTTCAAAATCTGGAAATAGAGGCTTTGGGCCTAACAGAAAAAGGCCAAACACAAAGAAATGTTAATGGATTCAGCATGGGTATCCAGCAAAACAAGGGTGTGGAAAGCAAATTGTTGGGCTTAATGGCCTAAGCCCAACAGAATTGGCAAGGGGAATGTAAAAAAATTTAGCAGCATAACTTTGTCTTCTCTACACATCATATTCTAATTTTCATGTAAAAAAGAAACCACCACCGGAGCTCCGAAACCACCGCATCTAAATTGACCGTAATCAAGAAAAAACACCAGTTTCCTACTCCTCTCAACCTCCTATATCCTAATCTCTCATCTATTCTAACTAAAAGTTAACCAATTCTGAAAATTTGGGCATTAACGTCAAGAATCCTAAGCACAAAATCTGAAATTAAATGGAGATGGAGGAGAATCAAGCCACCAAACCTTGGGGCCTTGATTCTCCACTACACAAGCTACATTGTGGTATCAAAAATTCAGCAAACAAGCAAGGATAAAGATTCACCAACCTACAAGAATGAAGCTTTTTCTGTGAGTTTGATGCTGGAGATCAAGAAGATGAAGTGAAAACCAGAGGTATGCTACTTTGAACCTTTAATTTTCTACTTCTGCTATGAACTTCTTCTCTTCAAGAATCGACTCTGAAAAATTCTGAATTTAATTGTTGTTGTTGATATCGATTATTTGAATGTAAGAATAATGTGGAATGCAAGAGGTTTACCTCAATTGATAACAAACTTCAATGTAAAGCTTGATCCAATGTTGATAGAGTTTTTGTGTAAGGAGAGGAATTGGAGAAGATGAAGTAAGAGAGTGAAAGTTGAATTTGTAATGAGTGATTTTGAGGGAATGATTAGGTTCTGATTTTGGTGATAGCTAGCCCCTTGATTTTGATGAGAGTGGTGTGTTTATATAGGTTATAGGTTCGGATCAAATGGAGGTTAGGATTTTGTTTTGTGAGGCTTGGAAATAGATAAATTAGGTTTGGAATTAGTTAAAGTGGTTTGGAATTAGTTTGATGAGGTTTGAAATTAGTTAAATAAGGCTTGGAATTAGTTTGGGGCTGTTATGAGTAATTCACAATGTTGGTAATTTTGGTGAATTGAAGTGTATTAGGAATTTGATTCAATGCATGAAGGGTATGATTGTTTGTTACATAATTGTGTAAAGGTTGCAATGTGTAGTGTGTAGCACCTCAAATTTGCACCTATCATTGTACATACCATTTCATATTAGGTCATAACATATCATGATACATTGCATAGCATTTGCATTGTCCCCAGTTGCCTCAAGAGCAAGCAAGCAGGAATTAGGTCAAACTGATCAGGAGGTCAGTCAACCAACCAAGCAAAGTTGTTTCTCAAGGAGCAAAGGCCCTAGGGTTTGTCCTACAAGTTCACATGTCTTGGAGTATCATTTGAAATGTTCAAGTCAAGGGTTGAAGGCTCAGATGTCATCAGTCAATGCAAAGCCAGGCCTCATGTGTCATGGCAATCAACATCATTGAAGAATTCGAAGCCAATCAGAAAATTTCCAGAAATAGAAAGTGGACCTGTAATTTCAACTGCCAAAAATAGAAACTTCTTGATCCTCAACTTGCATCATGATACAAGCTTCAAATGAATTTTTTCCCAACATGAAAGTTGAAGATCTTGTTCTCCCATTTTCAAAAAGTCCAAGAACTCTCAAATCCCATGTATGGTTGTCAAGATATGATCAATTCATTTTCACAAAATCTTGAACTTCAAAGAGGCATATCTCCCAAACCATAAGGCCAAATTTGGTGGGGTTTTTTCCTACAAACCACATTTTTCATCCTCTTTCCAAAAATATAAATTTCATGACCTAAAACCTTACCATTCAAAATGGCATTTTTGGACCTTTTCATTTAAAAATCAAAGTTTGACCCAAGGTTGACTTTTTGATTTATGGACTTTTTGCACAATTGGCCAATTGGGATTCACTCTATACCATATTTGTGACATGTTCCAAGCTTAATTCCATGTTCATTTCATCATTATGTCATAATTTTGGCCAAAGGTATAAATTTAGCAACTTTTGCAATTAGCTTCATAAAACATAAACAAAGTGAGCAATTCTTGAGCAAGTGAAAAACAGCATAAGTATTGTCCTTCTGCAGCATACTCAAGCCCAACCCGAGCCAATTCACACCTCTCTTCCACTTGGCCAAACATTAGCAATTTTGCAAAATGGTTTGATTAAGTTAATTTTGGTTAGTACATGAATTGTTAATCTTAAACAGACCATATAAAAGATGATTCTCAGCATTTGCAACCCTAGCCACCACTTGGAAACACACAGAAAACCTCCATTCTCTCAATTTGCATCTGAACCAAAATTGATTTTCTGCACAAAATGGCCAAAACCTTCGAGTAACCCTTGGTTGATTCATCACTTGGACATCATCTAAAAGTGATTTGTGGCATCCAACACCGGCTGTACAACCATTTTCACATTCTGTTTTCTCAAGCTACAACAATGGCAGGTGGGGTTTTAAGTTGAATAGACATGATTAAGTTCACATTCCGCGAGCATCCATCATTTGGGGCTACAAGATTCATCTGTTGCAGTACCTCATAGCCAAACGACAGCCGTTCCATCACCTAGTTTCAGTTTTGGTATGATTTCGATTTCTCTCTTTTTAAAAATCATGAGATGCTTGTTGTAAATTTTTTGATGCTGAGAACAATGAGCTTTGAACCACCTAAAATGATTGATTAATTAGGGAGAAATGTGAAATTGATTGTTGATGCTCAAACATGTTTTTGTGTGATACTGTTTGATTGGTTTGATTCCGTGAAAATGAACTTGATATTCTTAATGTGTTTTGTTTGGTGATTTCAATGCCGTGCTGTTTGTATAATTTGAGTTAAAATCGTTTTTCACTGATGTTGGTTGATGAAGCATACTGTACATAAACTTCACTATTGTTCCAAACCCTAAAAAATTCCCAGGAAGCCCTGTTTCCCGTGTTGCATATGGCCATTTACTGTACAGTCCCATATTGGCCAATAATAACATTTCGTGTGTCCTTCATGGTACTGTGCGTTTTGATTAAATGGAAGTTTATTTACAAATATGCTATCCAATTGACTTTGTTGACCATTATGCAATGCACGTCCCTTGTTTACTGTGCGTTTTCATGCTAACCAATAAAAACATTTCACGTGTCTCCCTGGTGCTGTGCGTTTTGATTAGGTGATGCTCTATTTACCTTTGCCACGTTGACTTCTTTGTTTGACTTGTTGCCATGTTAACTTGTTCATGCTTATTCCAATTATTTCCTCATCTTCAAAAATTAATTTTTCATTCAAATTAAATCCAAAAATTATGATTCTTTTTCCACAATGTCCATGATTGAGTCTAGTTTATAATTATGATTTTTAATCATTTTTTCATTGACTGGATTTTTATTGACAATTGTTTTCCCAATATGTGTGCATAAATGATACATCTTACCATTTCAATTGTGAAATACTCATGTTATGTCCAATGACTTTGAATTTTTTTGTGATGAAACTAGACATGTTCACCTTCATTTTGGTATAAAGTTTGTGGATTTCCCATTTGTGGTTCGCTGGTTATGATTTTTTGAAGTCATGTGTTACATTTGGTGTCACAACATGAACATGCATTTTCCCTAATTTTGTTCACATGTTTCCTTGCATCCAAATGCCCCCAATTTTTGCATGAATGATCCTTTGTATGTCTATTTCATGTATGAATTTTCTTGGAATTTATCTTGCTGTTTTCCATTTGATTGAGAATTTTCTTCCATGCTTGGTCATTTGTTGACTCTTTGTGCTATGCATTGCCAAATCTTTTGTGAAATTCTCAAATCATATTGTATATCCATGAAATTTCATATGTGAAAACTAGACTCTTTGAGCTTTGCATTGGTGTTAATCTCATTCATTTCTCTTCTGTTTTCAAATTGATATGATTTTTTTGAAGTTGACCCATGCTTGTTGACTTTCACCATGCTTACTTGAACTTTGTATGACTTCATGATTTTAATTGCCTGCCTTCCTCTCATCCAAATGCCATGAAATTTTACATGTATACCATGTTAGATGCTAGGATTGAGTGTGATTTATTTCATGATTTTTGAAAATGTTTGAGTTGACTTTTGATGCAAGTCATTCTGTTGACTTTTGTATGCTTCCCTTTGCCATATTTTGACTTCAAATGTTCATGAAATGATGATGATGCATGATATGATTGTGGGCCCAATTGTGATTGCTTTCTAATTGGTTGACTTTGACTTTGAGTTGACTTTTCATTGCTGCCTTGACTTTTTCTTTCATGTTTGACCCTAGGTTAGTCCTAGTGGTCCTTTGGACTTATGTTGAGTTCATCTGTTTCAGGTTAAGCCAATGCTTCAAAAGATCACTCAGTTTTGATTGAGTTTGGTTATGTACATCATGTTGCTAACCTTTTGTTTTGCAGATGGTTTGACTCATAACTTGAGTCTTATGCTTTGCTCAGTTGATCCCCTGTGTTGACTGTTTGCCATTTCTTTTGATTTAAACTTTTGACTTGTTTACTAATAAGTTTGACTTTTTCAGGTACTTTAGTTGCTTAAGTTCTCTGAACTTGCTTGCTTTTCTATTTTAGCATTTGCTTTTGAGGTATAAACCTTTCTTTCTTCATGTAGTCTGGAGACCCGGTCTGTTATTTGACCGGGCAAACTGTCTGAAGTCCTCCTTAAGAGGCAATGCTTGTGTATGTTTACTTTGTCCCTGTACAGAGTCAAAGACCTCCTAAGTGAAGAGGCAATTGGTGGAAGGTAGGGATATGCAGTCTATCCCCCACTATTCAGTGTGTCTTCTGTCTTGCTCACACCACTGTGTTGATGCATTTCAGATAAAAACCCAAGATCTTGTGCAATTGCACAGTTGAGTCAGTTTTAAATGTGTAGAAGGGTTCCCACTTTCTGAACCCACGCATTCTTGTCAAATGCTCTCCCAGGCCAGGGATAGAAGCAATGAGGCACACCCCTCATCTCCTTTCATCTGCTTCACCTTAGCCTCTCAATGGCAAGGTTAAGAGCAACACTGACCCCATTCCAGTTGGCCCTAGTGCCTAACCTTTGATGTTTGAGCCCCCTTGTTGGTGTGTTTATTCTTATGCTGTATGTGTTTGTGATTGCCTTGTTTGCTTCCTTAGGCTTTAGTTTGTGCTTGCCCTTGTGCAATAGCTTTGTGCTTGACTTGCTTCCTGTGCAAGTCAAGTCTGTGTGGCTTAACCCTTGTGTGAGCCATGATTAGAGTTGTTTGGCCGAACTACGGCAACTCTGATTCTCATGTTCAGATGAGATACGTAGGCACGAGGCGCGATGTCTTGCCGAGTTTGACTAACCACTAACACTGATTTCTTTTCTCTCACCCCTGTTGTGATTGAGATATCCCTCTTCTCTTGCCCTAGTTGCAATCGAGACTTTGCTTTTTCCTGTGTCTGTTTAAGATAGGTTGGCCCTTGTGCCGTTTAGCTAGAAACCTTAACTTAGGGTTGACTTTGCATGACAACATCTAGGCTCGAGTCGTAGTCTCCCTAGAGTTGTGTCTCCCTCTGTTATCTGGTTAGGCTAGATCCTTGTCCCTGCGTAGGGGAACTACATCGCCCTGATCTTCACACCAGATGAAGTATGTAGGCAGGAGATTGAGCTGATCTCTCCGGGCGCCTTTTCTTTTCTTTTGTGTTTGTTTGACAGTTATAGGCTGAGTCCCCGACTCCCTATCTATCTGTTGTGTTGTTTAGGTTCGGATGCTGATGTAAGTCCAGCGATTGGCATTCAGGCTCCACGTTTGCCTGTGTCTTGTTTGTTTGTGTGCGTGTCAGCCGAGCTACGAATGCTCTGATTCTTCTCTCGTCCGAGAAGATACGTATGCATAGGATGCGACATCCTAGCGAGCATGTGTCGTTTCCCCCAGTCCGAACTACTTCGACTCTGATGTCTATGTCTGATAGACTAAGTAGGCCCAGGATGCGATATCCTGCCGAGTCAGTTTCAATCAGTCTCTTTTGTCTCTTTCAGCCAGTGTGTGTGAGTTTGAGCAGTGTTTAGCAACCAATATTCTTTCCTTTTGTGCGTGGATCCCGTAGAGTACTGCGGATGCGTAGGGTGCCTAACACCTTCCCTTCGCATAACCGACTCCCGAACCCATCCTCTTTGGTCGCGAGACCATGTTCTTTCCTAGGTTTACTTCGAGCGTTTCCTTTCCCTCTTTTGGGATAAATAACGCACGGTGGCGGCTCTGTTGTTCTTGTTTTCCCGCCGGTTTTTCGCGCGATGCGACAGCTGGCGACTCTGCTGGGGACATAGAGAAGTTGACCTATGCTGGTCCATCTTCCCTGAGCGAGTCTCTCCTAGCGCTCTCTAGGATTAGGGTTTTGGTTGCTTTCCGCTTGTTGTATTTTATTGCATTCATTATATATATGTACATTTATTGTTTGCATTGATTGTGTGCATTGATGTTTGCATTTCATATTCATTATTCATTCGCTGGCTGGTTGTCTGTTTTCTCTGTGTGGGGGGGGAGTCAGTTGAGGTAAAAGGTCCAATACCCAGACCATGAGTGAAAATCTAGGATGATTAGGAATAGAGTGATTCATGGGAAGCGGGTGGTATGGCGCCACTTAGCGGAACATTGATATCACGAGCAGTTCAGACCCTGGTGGGGTACTATCGTTACATACTTCCGGTGTGTATATGATAGTATTTCTGCGAAAGGTTATTTATGCTGCGTTTCTCTCAGCTTTACCCTGGCCTAGACTACACCCGTGAGTGGGGAAGGGTTATTTCATTACAGGTACCGTTGGTGACTTTGGTTCTGATGGTGACTTTATGTTCAGACAGTGTGATCAGTTTGACCTTAAGATTGGATTTAAGTTCCGAGTTTTGACTGAAGTTTCGACCCAGCAATCAGAGTTTGCGCAACCAGCCAGCCGTGTCTGCATCATGTGCATCATAGCATATTTATTTTTCAAAAGAAACGCATTGAAAAAAAAATCAAAAAAAAAAAAATCGAAAAAAAAGAAGAGAAAAAGAAACTAATCTCTGCATGCATATCATTTCTCAGGTACATTCCCGAGTCTGTCTACTGATAGAGATGACAACAGTTCCCGAGTTGAAGAGGACGACCTGCTCCTACAGTTTCCATCGTGAGCCGTTGACTCCGCTAGTTGAGTTGGGTAGCCTTGTGAAGGATGATCGACTGAAGGGTTTTGTTGGGCGGTATGGAGATGTCTTGGCAGTGTTGAAGACGGTAGTAGATCCAGTGCCTCTGCAGACACTACTCCAGTTCTATGATCCAGAGCTCAGATGCTTCACCTTCCAGGATTATCAGCTTGCACCCACCCTTGAGGAGTACTCTATCCTGTTGAGTATCCCCGTTCAGCATCAGATTCCCTTCTTGGACGTCCCCAAGGAGGTCGACTTCAGATTGATTGCCAGAGCTCTCCGGTTGAGTGTTGAGGAGGTTGGTAAGAATTGGAAGCCCTGTGGGGAAGTTGTTGGACTGCCGTTGAAATTTCTGTTGAGGGTAGCCAGAGATGAAGCAGAGAAGGGGAATTGGGAAGTTTTTCACGCACAGCTAGCTGCCATGATTTATGGGATCGTCCTATTTCCTAGTATGCCGAACTTCATTGACTATGCTGCCATCAGCATTCTCATCAGAGGGAATCCAGTCCCCACTCTCTTAGCAGATACTTACTATGCCATCCACAGTAGGCATGGTAAGGGTGGAGCCATCAGGTGCTGCCTACCTCTCCTGTTCAGATGGTTCATGTCTCTTCTGCCAGTCAGTGGACCGTTTGTAGACACCCAGAGCACTCTGAAGTGGACTCAGAGGATCATGTCGCTCACCTCCTACGACATCAGGTGGCAGTCATACCGGATGGACGTGAAAGATGTTATCTTGAGTTGTGGTGAATTCCGGGGCGTACCACTCATAGGGACCAAGGGTTGCATCAATTACAACCCAGTTCTCTCCCTTCGCCAGCTAGGGTTTGTCATGAGTAAAAGACCACTCGAAGCTGAGATAGCTGAGAGTTTCTGTTTTGAGAAGAAGGATGACCCTGTTAGGTTGGAGCAGATTGGAAAAGCCTGGAGAGATGTTGGAGTGAAAGATGGATCCGTTTTAGGGAAGAAGTTTGCCATTGCCATGACCGATTACACCGATTGGGTAAAGAAGAGAGTGGAAACTTTGCTGCTTCCCTACGATAGGATGGAGCCGTTGCAAGAGCAACCACCCTTGGTACTTGCTGATAGAGTGCCTGCTGAGCACTATAAGCAAGCCTTGATGGAGAGTCGTCGTCTGAGGGAGAAGGAGCAAGACACTCAGATGGAGTTGTACAAAGCTCAGGCCGATAAGCTGCATTTGGCCCATCAACTCAGGGAAGTGCAAGGAGAGGATGCTGGTAGAGCAAGGGGTAAAAAGAGATCATATGAGGAGATGGAATCCCTGATGGATGCAGAACATAGGGAGTGTATGAGGCTACAGAGAGCAGAGGTCAACTATCAGAAGAAAATCAGAGACTTGGAGAAGCAACTCAAGGACAAAGATAGTCAGTTGAAGAAGGAGATGGAGTTGAGACAGAAGTCAGAGGAGTATCTTGGAGGAGAAGTCTTGGAGCTGAGGAGACATTTGAAAGAGAAGATCACTCCGCTACCAGATTGTTCAGAATGTTCACTGTTGATAGACCAGTGTCATTACCTGAAGACCCTCATCCCAGAAGACCGTCTGCCATAGACTGCATCCTTGTTTTGTATTTTGTTGCTGAATCACCTCCAGACTTGTTGGATGGGGTTCATTTGTTTGTAATCCATCTCTGTTGGATCTTTTTATTGAGAATCACCTCCAGGCTTGTTGGATGGGATTCTTTTTCTTTGTACTCTGTTTTCGAGTGTTCAGTTGTATGACTTCTTTTGTACCCTTATTCATATATAAGGCTGTGGATTTTCTCTGTTGCTCTCATTTTTCCCCGTATCTGTTTATCTCTTGTTGCTGCAGGTTGCCATCTTTTCCAGAATGGGTCAGGCTCTTTGAATGCCTGAGAAATGAGCATCTCATGTGCATCATGCATATCATTAGACATCATAATCATATCATTTGCATAACAGGTGTTCTTGTGCAGTCTTCTTACTGTGGGTTCCTGTGTTCAGGCAGGATAGCTGATCAAAGACAACACCGCTACTCAACGAGGCTCAACCATCAACGCAACATGGATCAAGTACAAGCCGAGTTGGCAGAGATGAGGGCAAGCATGGCCCAATTCATTCACATGATGCAAGGGGTCGCACAAGGCCAAGAAGAGCTACGAGCAATGGTCCAGAGGCAAGAAGCTACATTGCCACCGCCCAACCAGCCTCTGCAAGAAGGAAACCCAGTTCCTGAAGTCCCTGCCGCTGCTATTCCCGTCAACAACTATGCTGTAGGTGAAGAGTTAAGG
The DNA here is from genome assembly GCF_024323335.1 of Lathyrus oleraceus. Taxonomy (NCBI): domain Eukaryota; kingdom Viridiplantae; phylum Streptophyta; class Magnoliopsida; order Fabales; family Fabaceae; genus Lathyrus; species Lathyrus oleraceus. The sequence continues at coordinate 625,578,704 of NC_066583.1, read as the reverse complement.
GGTATCCGAGTCAACGGCCAACCGATTGCTCCGGATGTTGTTAGTCCCAGAGTCATCCATGCTCCGGTCCGTAATAGAATTCCAATTGTTGACAGACAAGAGGATTTGTTTACAATGCTCAGTGAAGACGACAACATGTTGGGTAGAAATGACGCGAGAGATCGCAAAGTAGAGGCCCTTGCTGAGAAGATCAGAGCAATGGAATGTCAAAACTCCCTCGGTTTTGACGTTACGAACATGGGATTGGTTGAAGGACTCAGAATCCCGCACAAATTCAAGGCGCCGTCATTCGACAAATACAACGGTACCTCTTGCCCTCGCACCCATGTGCAGGCATACTATAGAAAGATATCCGCATATACAGACGATGAGAAGATGTGGATGTATTTCTTCCAGGATAGTCTATCTGGGGCATCCTTGGATTGGTACATGGAATTGAAGCGGGATTCAATTCGGTGCTGGAGAGACCTGGGTGAGGCCTTCCTCAGGCAGTACAAGCACAACATGGACATGGCTCCAACCAGAACTCAGTTACAAAGCTTATGTCAGAAGAACAATGAAAGTTTCAAAGAGTACGCCCAGAGATGGCGCGAACTAGCTGCGAGAGTTCAACCCCCTATGCTGGAAAGGGAGTTGACTGACATGTTCATTAGCACTCTGCAAGGTGTTTACATGGACCGGATGGGAAGTTGCCCATTCGGAAGCTTTTCTGACGTCGTTATCTGCAGCGAAAGAACTGAGAGCCTGATCAAGGCTGGGAGGATCCACGATACTGGTTCCTCATCGTCATCAAAGAAACCCTTCTCTGGGGCACCTCGCCGTAGAGAAGGAGAAACCAATGCTGTACAGCACAGAGGGAGTGCTTACAGAGCCAACAACAGGGACCAGTATCGTCCAATCGCCGCAGTGACCATTCCTGCGCCTCAACCGCGTCCACAATAACAAAGAGTTCAACAACAACCACAACAACCGCAACGACCTCAACCACAGCAACAACAACAGCAACGTCCTTTTCAGCAGAGACAGAGATTGAATCCTGATAGGAGATTTGACCCTCTGCCTATGTCGTACGCAGAACTACTACCCGAGCTACTCCGGTTAGGGTTTGTAGAGTTGCGTACAATGGCTACTCCTACCGTGCTGCCACCCGGCTATGATGCCAATGTAAGATGTGACTTTCACTCTGGGGCACCAGGCCACCATACTGAAAGATGTCGGGCGTTTCAGCACAAGGTTCAGGATCTGATTGATTCCAAGACAATCAACTTCTCTCCGGTCCCGAATGTCGTGAACAATCCTATGCCACAACATGGGGGGCATAGGGTTAATAACATTGAAGATGGGGAAGCTGAAGACCTGATCGTAGATGTTGAAGATGTTCAGACATCTTTGTTGGTCGTCAAGGGCCGCTTGTTGAAGGGGGGTATTGACCCAGGTTGTTCAGAAGATTGTGTGGGTTGTTCAGAATCTACCAATGGTTGCGACCAGTTGAAGACTGGAATTCAGAGTCTGATGGACGAGGGCTGTTTGCAGTTCAGCCGTGCTACCAGAGATAATGGGGCAGTGTCTACTGTCACCATTTTTTATAAGCCAGCTGAAGGAAGAGGACGTGGGGCTGTCAGTACGCCCACTACCAGCAATACTCCGGTTACCATTTCTGCTCCGGTAACCATCCGTACCCCTACTACTATTGTTGCGTCCGGCAGAGGACAGATTGAAAATAGTAGGGCTGTGCCCTGGAGTTATGACAACGCCTATCGCCGGGATAGGAGGGCTGGTAATCAGACAAGGCCAATTGTTCAAACACCAGTTACGATCAGTGCTCCTGTGAGGATCCCTGCTGTTACAAGTCCTGTGGTGGACAATGTTGGAGGACAGGGAGGTTTCACAAGGAGTGGACGACTGTTTGCTCCTCAGCCTGTGAGAGATGCTGCTGCTGAGTCATCTGCAAGGGCTAAGGGCAAGCAAACAATGGTTGATGAAGAACCGGCTCAGAAGGAGGCTGAGGGTTCTTTTCAGAAAGATGTTGAGGAGTTCATGAAGATCATCAAAAAGAGTGACTACAAGATTGTTGATCAACTCAACCAAACTCCGTCGAAAATCTCGATACTCTCCTTGCTGATGTGTTCTGAGGCACATCGGGACGCTCTGTTGAAAATGCTGAACATGGCATACGTCCCGCAAGAGATATCGGTCAACCAGCTGGAGGGTGTTCTAGCAAACGTGAGTACCAGGCATGGTGTAGGTTTCACTGACCTAGACCTGACGCCTGAGGGTCGTAATCACAACAAGGCCTTGCACATCACTATGGAGTGCAAGGGCGCAGTATTATCTCACGTGCTAGTGGACACCGGATCGTCCCTGAATGTCCTTCCGAAGCAAATACTGAAGAAGATTGATGTCGAGGGAGTCGTGCTCACTCCCAGTGACCTGATCGTGCGTGCATTCGACGGATCCAAACGGTCTGTGTTTGGTGAAGTCACATTGCCAGTGAAGATAGGTCCTGAGACCTTTGACATCGTATTTTACGTGATGGACATTCAGCCTGCTTATAGCTGTTTGTTGGGGCGTCCTTGGATTCACGCCGCTGGGGCAGTCTCGTCGACTCTCCATCAGAAGCTCAAATATGTCTGGAACGGTCAGATTGTGACCGTCTGTGGTGAAGAGGAGATTCTGGTGAGTCATCTCTCCTCATTCAAATATGTTGAGGTGGATGGCGAGATCCATGAAACCCTGTGCCAGGCATTTGAGACCGTGGCCTTAGAAGGGGTAGCTTGTGCAGAGCAGAGGAAGCCGGGCGCTTCAATTTCGTCGTACAAGCAGGCCAAGGAGGTGGTTGACTCCGGAAGAGCTGAAGGCTGGGGCAAGATGGTTGACTTGCCAGTCAAAGAAGACAAGTTCGGCATTGGGTACGAGCCTCTCGCAGCAGAGCAGCATGTACAAGCAGGTCCGAGCACCTTCACCAGCGCTGGGCTGATGAATCATGGAGACGTCTTTGCTACTGATGGTGAAGATAGTGGTTGTGATTTGGATGTCTGGGTCCGCCCTTGTGCACCAGGCGAGGTCATCAACAATTGGACGGCAGAAGATGTAGTCCAAGTTACTCTACTGACAGAGTAATTTTCTTTTGTTTTATCATTTTTGCATGAAAACCCTACTTTCTGCCCAAGGCGTAGTGGTTCATTGTAGGGCCACATCATGTTCAATGTTTATAAATAAAGGACGTTTTTCAATCAAATTTTGAGATCTTTGTCTTTCTATTTTCGGTTTTCCACTTTTTCAAAAAAATAAAATGGCAATGTTTTTGTTTTTTGTGACTTTATTGAAATCTTTTTCTAAAAACAAAACATTAAACATGCAGAAGTGATCTTTTGGCACCCACTGTGAACGACTCTGTTATGGCTCAGTATGATTTCAACAATCCCATCTACCAAGCTGAAGAGGAGAGTGAGGAAGACTGTGAACTCCCTGCAGAATTGGTCAGACTACTGAAGCAAGAGGAAAGGGTCATCCAACCTCACCAGGAAGAGTTGGAAATTGTCAATCTGGGTACTGAGGACGCCAGAAAAGAGATCAAGATTGGGGCGGCTTTAGAAGACTCTGTCAAGAGGAGGCTAATCGAGATGCTGAAAGAATATGTGGAAATATTCGCCTGGTCATACCAAGATATGCCTGGGCTGGATACAGACATCGTGATGCATCGGTTACCTCTCCGAGAAGAGTGCCCGTCGGTCAAGCAGAAGCTTCGTAGAACTAGTCCTGATATGGCTGTCAAGATTAAAGAAGAGGTTCAGAAGCAGTGGGACGCAGGTTTCCTGGCTGTTACTAGTTACCCACCGTGGGTTGCCAACATTGTTCCTGTGCCAAAGAAGGATGGCAAAGTCAGAATGTGTGTCGACTACCGAGACTTAAACAGGGCGAGTCCGAAAGATGATTTCCCATTACCTCACATTGATGTATTGGTGGATAATACGGCTCAGTCTTCGGTATTCTCTTTCATGGACGGTTTCTCAGGCTACAACCAGATCAAGATGGCGCCAGAGGACATGGAAAAGACGACATTCATTACACCTTGGGGCACGTTTTGCTATAAGGTTATGCCGTTTGGGCTGAAGAATGCCGGTGCTACCTATCAGAGGGCAATGACGACTCTCTTTCATGACATGATGCACAACGAAATCGAAGTGTACGTGGATGATATGATTGCGAAGTCGCAGACAGAGGAGGAGCACTTGGTAAATCTGCAGAAGTTGTTTGACAGACTGGTCAAATTCAAACTGAGGCTGAATCCGAACAAGTGCACGTTTGGAGTAAGATCCGGGAAGCTCTTAGGCTTCATTGTCAGTGAGAAAGGGATTGAGGTAGATCCAGCTAAGGTCAAAGCTATTCAAGAGATGCCTGAACCGAAGACGGAAAAGCAAGTCCGTGGGTTTTTAGGGAGATTGAACTACATTGCAAGGTTCATATCTCATCTAACTGCTACATGTGAACCAATTTTCAAACTGCTCAGAAAGAATCAGGCGATCAAATGGAATGATGACTGTCAGGAAGCTTTTGACAAAATCAAAGAATACTTGCAAAACCCTCCAATCCTTATCCCTCCAGTTCCAGGGAGACCACTGATCATGTACCTATCAGTCACCGAGACTTCGATGGGGTGTGTATTGGGTCAGCATGACGAGTCTGGTCGAAAAGAGCATGCCATATACTACCTGAGCAAAAAGTTTACCGACTGTGAAACAAGATATTCACTGCTCGAGAAAACTTGCTGTGCTTTGGCCTGGGCTGCTCGCCGACTAAGGCAGTATATGTTGAACCATACAACTCTGTTGATTTCTAGGATGGATCCAGTCAAATACATCTTTGAGAAGCCAGCTCTCACCGGACGTGTTGCTCGTTGGCAGATGATCTTAACGGAGTATGACATTCAGTACACGTCGCAGAAGGCCATCAAGGGTAGTATTCTGTCAGACTATCTCGCCGAGCAACCGATCGACGACTATCAGCCTATGATGTTTGAATTCCCTGATGAAGACATCATGTATCTGAAGACAAAAGACTGTGAAGAGCCACCTGTCGAGGAAGGACCGGATCCTGATGACAAGTGGACACTGATGTTTGATGGGGCTGTGAATATGAACGGTAATGGTGTTGGCGCAGTGCTAATCAATCCCAAAGGTGCTCATATACCTTTTTCTGCCAGATTGACATTCGACGTCACCAACAATGAAGCTGAGTATGAGGCTTGTATCATGGGGATAGAAGAAGCCATTGATCTGAGGGTCAAAACACTCGACATATTTGGAGATTCAGCTCTAGTGGTCAATCAGGTCAATGGAGATTGGAATACGAACCAGCCGCATCTGATTCCCTATAGAGATTACACCAGAAGAATACTGACGTTCTTCAAGAAGGTGAAGTTGTATCACGTCCCCCGAGACGAAAATCAGATGGCTGATGCCTTGGCTACTTTATCCTCCATGATAAAGGTTCATTGGTGGAATCATGTGCCACATGTTGCTGTGAATCGACTTGAGAGGCCTGCATATGTGTTTGCAGCCGAGTCTGTTAATGCTATTGATGATAAGCCGTGGTATTATGACATCAAGAACTTCCTCAAGACTCAAGAGTATCCTGAGGGTGCGTCGAAGAATGATAAGAAGACCCTGAGAAGGCTTGCTGGGAGCTTTTATCTGAATCAGGATGATGTGCTATACAAGCGGAACTTTGACATGGTCTTGCTCAGATGCGTGGATAGACACGAAGCAGACATGTTGATGCAAGAAGTGCACGAGGGTTCGTTCGGTACCCACGCTGGTGGTCATGCAATGTCGAAGAAATTGCTGAGAGCCGGATATTACTGGATGACTATGGAATCCGATTGCTTCAAATATGCTCGGAAATGCCATAAGTGTCAAATCTATGCCGACAAGGTGCATGTACCACCAAGCCCGTTGAATGTCATGAACTCGCCTTGGCCGTTTGCCATGTGGGGCATCGACATGATTGGAAGGATTGAGCCTACTGCTTCTAATGGACATCGCTTCATCTTGGTCGCGATTGATTACTTCACCAAGTGGGTGGAAGCAGCTTCCTATGCCAACGTCACCAAACAAGTGGTTGCCCGGTTCATCAAGAAAGAAATTATCTGCCGTTACGGAGTTCCTGAGAGAATCATCACTGACAATGGTTCTAATCTTAATAACAAAATGATGAAAGACCTGTGCAGAGATTTCAAGATTGAACATCACAATTCTTCTCCTTACAGACCAAAGATGAATGGTGCTGTAGAGGCAGCTAACAAGAATATCAAGAAGATTGTGCAGAAGATGGTCGTTACGTACAAGGATTGGCATGAGATGTTGCCTTTCGCTTTGCATGGATACCGTACCTCAGTACGTACGTCGACCGGGGCAACCCCCTACTCCCTTGTGTATGGTATGGAAGCAGTCCTACCAGTTGAAGTGGAGATCCCTTCTCTGAGGGTATTATTGGATGTCAAGCTGGACGAAGCCGAGTGGATTCGTACAAGGTTTAATGAGTTAAGCCTTATCGAAGAGAGACGGTTAGCAGCTGTTTGCCATGGGCAGTTGTATCAGAGAAGGATGAAACGAGCCTTTGATCAGAAAGTGCGTCCTCGAACATTTCAAACTGGCGATCTAGTTTTGAAGAGGATCCTTCCTCCCGGTACAGATAACAGGGGCAAGTGGACTCCTAACTATGAAGGTCCATATGTTGTGAAGAAGGTCTTCTCCGGTGGAGCCTTGATGCTTACAACTATGGACGGTGAAGGTTTTCCTTCCCCTGTCAACTCAGACGTAGTCAAAAAATACTTCGCGTAAATTGACCCGCTGGACAAAAAGAACAAAATAGTCCAGGCAAAAATGGGCATCCCGGCGAACCAAAAAAACAGAAAGAAAAGGTTCGGGCAAAAGTTAGGGATAAAAATGAAAAACGTACACCCGGTAAGTCGAAAACCCGCAAGGGCGGCTTAGGCAAAAATGGGTATCCCGGTGGATTGAAAACCCGAAAGGGCGATCCAGCCAAAAGAGGGATTAAAGCGAAGACTACAGTCTGAGTCATCTGTACTTCGTCATGCTTCGTCAGCTGCCATCTCGACAGATGTGATCGGTCCAGTCATTCTTCTCAGAAAGCAAGGAATTGGGAGGAAACTGATGATCTATGAGTTATAACAGAGTTGGGAAACAGTGGATGCCGTGTTCACATTGCCATTAGGATAGTTTATTTTCCTTTTGTGCGCAATTACCTCTTTCTAGGAATTGCTTCCCAATGTATTTACCTTTTCGGGCACACTTTCAATCAATAAAAGTCGTTATTCAGATAAATTGCCTTTGTTTTTACTTTTACTGTTTTGTTTGCAAAAACGTCCGATTTTTTGATAAACATTGCATATAAAAACATGAAGGCTAAACAATGACGTGCAGAAAGATTAAAACATTTGAAAATCATTTTGAATGTTGAGGACACTTGAGCGTATCTTGTCCATGTACTCCCCGGGGCATCTGTCGTTCCGATTTGCAGGTCGTCACCTGTGAGCATTTCCCCCAGTAAGGTCGTCGCCTGTAAGCATTCTCCAGCAGTGCTTTCCCCAGACAGAATCATTATCCTAGCTATGGATTGTTTAAGTCTTCCCCAGCAAAGCAGTTACTTCTCCAGTAGAGTTTATCCTACCAGAGGATTGGGTGAGTTATCGTGGCAGATCGATATCCGCATCCCCAGCTGAGTTGTTTTTACTCGTGAATTATGTGGGTCGTCCCCAGCGAAGTAACGAGTTATTCCCCAAAGCAGAGTTTATTGTATCTGAGGTTTGTGTGGGCCTTATCCCCAGAGAGTCTCTTAGTTTATCTCCCCCAGCGGGATAGTGATTTCCTCAGCAGAGCGGTTATTTCCCCAAGCGGAATTTTTGTGGGTTTGATTGGTCTACCCCCAGCAGGTTACCTTTGTTTTCTCCCTAGCAGAGTTGATTCATTTCTCCCCAGCAAGTTGCCTTGTCTTCCCCTAGTGGAATGGTATTGTTGGTTCCCCCAGCAGCAGTTTGTTGCTTTCCCAGTGGATTTATCTTGAAGATTCCTTAGCACAGTCGTCCTGTGTATCTCTCCCCGCAGAGTTCTTATCATATTGCATTGCATATAGTAATCATTGCATCCTTAAACTGCGTAGCATTTCCATTCCATATGGAGCATTACGCCATAGAAAATTCAAACATATGCATTCATGTGTTCGAAACCACGTCAGACCGTATCCCCCGGCAGAGGCGGATCATCTTGTCCAACATCAGCACCAAGTCTGCTACAGTTGCTTCGACAGCATTCAGAATTGCTTATCACCCACAGAGGTTTATTTCCTCACCCGATGGTGACAGAGGTTTATTTCCTCACCCGATGGTGACAGAAAGCTTGTTTCTCCCCCAGTGAGACTCCCAGCAAGTGATCAGCCTCGTTTCAACACATTAGATTTGATTCTTGTGATACCCGTAAGTGTCATGTCAACACCCGCGTGTGTCATTCTTTTCGGTGTCGGTAAACGCCATTGCTTCGGTGTCGGTAAACATCGAGTCGTTCCACCCAGTCATCGGTAAATGTCTGGTCATTTCTTGGTGTCGGTAAACGCCATTGCTTCGGTGTCGGTAAACATCGAGTCTCACCCAGTCATCGGTTAATGTCTGGTCATTTTTGGTGTCGGTAAACGCCATTGCTTCGGTGTCAGTAAACATCGAGTATTTCTTTCAGTCATCGGTAAATGTCTGATAATCCCCAACAGAAATCCCCAGTAGAGTCATCGGTAAATGTCCTATCTGGTTTTCAGTTGCGAATTTTTGTTTGTCTCTTACCATAAATGTCCCATCCCAGTCATCGGTAAATGTCTGGTCATTTCTTTTTGATGTCGGTAAACATCATCTTTCGATGTCGGTAAACATCGTGTCTCACCCCAGTCATCGGTAAATGTCTGGTCATTCTTTTTGATGTCGGTAAACATCATCTTTCGATGTCGGTAAACATCGTGTCTCACCCCAGTCATCGGTAAATGTCTGGTCATTCTTTGTTCTCTTATCAATAAAATCAAAATCCCCAGAAGTCGTCGGTAAACGGTTTGTCTGGTTTCATCACAAAGATTCTGTTCCTCCCCAAGCGGAGATGCCATCGGTAAATGGCCCAGTTTTCTTCGATATCGGTAAATATCGAATTCCCAGTTGCAGCAACCATCGGTAAATGGTTTTGCTGAAGTTGATATCGGCAAATATCAAGTTTTTAACCATCGGTAAATGGTTCTGTTTTTCAGAAGTGGTTTCCCCAGCCGCCATCGGTAAATGGTCGTGCTGAAGTTGATATCGGTAAATATCAAGGTCCCAGTTTTAACCATCGGTAAATGGTTTGCTTTTCAGAAGTTTGTTGTCCCCAGCCGCCATCGGTAAATGGTTGTGCTGAATTTGATATCGGTAAATATCAAGGTTCCAGTTTCTTCAACCATCGGTAAATGGTTTTGCTTTTCTGAAGCTGTCTTGCAGTTTGTCATCGGTAAATGACATGGTTATCGTTGTATCTCATCCAGCCGGTGCAAATTTCTACGGTTCTTTTGTATTCAATCCCTGTTTACCCTGAAAGTCTGACAGCAATTGCTATCATCCGTTCGGGTTCCCAGCTGATTGAATAGGGGCAGCTGTAGCACCTCAAATTTGCACCTATCATTGTACATACCATTTCATATTAGGTCATAACATATCATGATACATTGCATAGCATTTGCATTGTCCCCAGTTGCCTCAAGAGCAAGCAAGCAGGAATTAGGTCAAACTGATCAGGAGGTCAGTCAACCAACCAAGCAAAGTTGTTTCTCAAGGAGCAAAGGCCCTAGGGTTTGTCCTACAAGTTCACATGTCTTGGAGTATCATTTGAAATGTTCAAGTCAAGGGTTGAAGGCTCAGATGTCATCAGTCAATGCAAAGCCAGGCCTCATGTGTCATGGCAATCAACATCATTGAAGAATTCGAAGCCAATCAGAAAATTTCCAGAAATAGAAAGTGGACCTGTAATTTCAACTGCCAAAAATAGAAACTTCTTGATCCTCAACTTGCATCATGATACAAGCTTCAAATGAATTTTTTCCCAACATGAAAGTTGAAGATCTTGTTCTCCCATTTTCAAAAAGTCCAAGAACTCTCAAATCCCATGTATGGTTGTCAAGATATGATCAATTCATTTTCACAAAATCTTGAACTTCAAAGAGGCATATCTCCCAAACCATAAGGCCAAATTTGGTGGGGTTTTTTCCTACAAACCACATTTTTCATCCTCTTTCCAAAAATATAAATTTCATGACCTAAAACCTTACCATTCAAAATGGCATTTTTGGACCTTTTCATTTAAAAATCAAAGTTTGACCCAAGGTTGACTTTTTGATTTATGGACTTTTTGCACAATTGGCCAATTGGGATTCACTCTATACCATATTTGTGACATGTTCCAAGCTTAATTCCATGTTCATTTCATCATTATGTCATAATTTTGGCCAAAGGTATAAATTTAGCAACTTTTGCAATTAGCTTCATAAAACATAAACAAAGTGAGCAATTCTTGAGCAAGTGAAAAACAGCATAAGTATTGTCCTTCTGCAGCATACTCAAGCCCAACCCGAGCCAATTCACACCTCTCTTCCACTTGGCCAAACATTAGCAATTTTGCAAAATGGTTTGATTAAGTTAATTTTGGTTAGTACATGAATTGTTAATCTTAAACAGACCATATAAAAGATGATTCTCAGCATTTGCAACCCTAGCCACCACTTGGAAACACACAGAAAACCTCCATTCTCTCAATTTGCATCTGAACCAAAATTGATTTTCTGCACAAAATGGCCAAAACCTTCGAGTAACCCTTGGTTGATTCATCACTTGGACATCATCTAAAAGTGATTTGTGGCATCCAACACCGGCTGTACAACCATTTTCACATTCTGTTTTCTCAAGCTACAACAATGGCAGGTGGGGTTTTAAGTTGGAATAGACATGATTAAGTTCACATTCCTCGAGCATCCATCATTTGGGGCTACAAGATTCATCTGTTGCAGTACCTCATAGCCAAACGACAGCCGTTCCATCACCTAGTTTCAGTTTTGGTATGATTTCGATTTCTCTCTTTTTAAAAATCATGAGATGCTTGTTGTAAATTTTTTGATGCTGAGAACAATGAGCTTTGAACCACCTAAAATGATTGATTAATTAGGGAGAAATGTGAAATTGATTGTTGATGCTCAAACATGTTTTTGTGTGATACTGTTTGATTGGTTTGATTCCGTGAAAATGAACTTGATATTCTTAATGTGTTTTGTTTGGTGATTTCAATGCCGTGCTGTTTGTATAATTTGAGTTAAAATCGTTTTTCACTGATGTTGGTTGATGAAGCATACTGTACATAAACTTCACTATTGTTCCAAACCCTAAAAAATTCCCAGGAAGCCCTGTTTCCCGTGTTGCATATGGCCATTTACTGTACAGTCCCATATTGGCCAATAATAACATTTCGTGTGTCCTTCATGGTACTGTGCGTTTTGATTAAATGGAAGTTTATTTACAAATATGCTATCCAATTGACTTTGTTGACCATTATGCAATGCACGTCCCTTGTTTACTGTGCGTTTTCATGCTAACCAATAAAAACATTTCACGTGTCTCCCTGGTGCTGTGCGTTTTGATTAGGTGATGCTCTATTTACCTTTGCCACGTTGACTTCTTTGTTTGACTTGTTGCCATGTTAACTTGTTCATGCTTATTCCAATTATTTCCTCATCTTCAAAAATTAATTTTTCATTCAAATTAAATCCAAAAATTATGATTCTTTTTCCACAATGTCCATGATTGAGTCTAGTTTATAATTATGATTTTTAATCATTTTTTCATTGACTGGATTTTTATTGACAATTGTTTTCCCAATATGTGTGCATAAATGATACATCTTACCATTTCAATTGTGAAATACTCATGTTATGTCCAATGACTTTGAATTTTTTTGTGATGAAACTAGACATGTTCACCTTCATTTTGGTATAAAGTTTGTGGATTTCCCATTTGTGGTTCGCTGGTTATGATTTTTTGAAGTCATGTGTTACATTTGGTGTCACAACATGAACATGCATTTTCCCTAATTTTGTTCACATGTTTCCTTGCATCCAAATGCCCCCAATTTTTGCATGAATGATCCTTTGTATGTCTATTTCATGTATGAATTTTCTTGGAATTTATCTTGCTGTTTTCCATTTGATTGAGAATTTTCTTCCATGCTTGGTCATTTGTTGACTCTTTGTGCTATGCATTGCCAAATCTTTTGTGAAATTCTCAAATCATATTGTATATCCATGAAATTTCATATGTGAAAACTAGACTCTTTGAGCTTTGCATTGGTGTTAATCTCATTCATTTCTCTTCTGTTTTCAAATTGATATGATTTTTTTGAAGTTGACCCATGCTTGTTGACTTTCACCATGCTTACTTGAACTTTGTATGACTTCATGATTTTAATTGCCTGCCTTCCTCTCATCCAAATGCCATGAAATTTTACATGTATACCATGTTAGATGCTAGGATTGAGTGTGATTTATTTCATGATTTTTGAAAATGTTTGAGTTGACTTTTGATGCAAGTCATTCTGTTGACTTTTGTATGCTTCCCTTTGCCATATTTTGACTTCAAATGTTCATGAAATGATGATGATGCATGATATGATTGTGGGCCCAATTGTGATTGCTTTCTAATTGGTTGACTTTGACTTTGAGTTGACTTTTCATTGCTGCCTTGACTTTTTCTTTCATGTTTGACCCTAGGTTAGTCCTAGTGGTCCTTTGGACTTATGTTGAGTTCATCTGTTTCAGGTTAAGCCAATGCTTCAAAAGATCACTCAGTTTTGATTGAGTTTGGTTATGTACATCATGTTGCTAACCTTTTGTTTTGCAGATGGTTTGACTCATAACTTGAGTCTTATGCTTTGCTCAGTTGATCCCCTGTGTTGACTGTTTGCCATTTCTTTTGATTTAAACTTTTGACTTGTTTACTAATAAGTTTGACTTTTTCAGGTACTTTAGTTGCTTAAGTTCTCTGAACTTGCTTGCTTTTCTATTTTAGCATTTGCTTTTGAGGTATAAACCTTTCTTTCTTCATGTAGTCTGGAGACCCGGTCTGTTATTTGACCGGGCAAACTGTCTGAAGTCCTCCTTAAGAGGCAATGCTTGTGTATGTTTACTTTGTCCCTGTACAGAGTCAAAGACCTCCTAAGTGAAGAGGCAATTGGTGGAAGGTAGGGATATGCAGTCTATCCCCCACTATTCAGTGTGTCTTCTGTCTTGCTCACACCACTGTGTTGATGCATTTCAGATAAAAACCCAAGATCTTGTGCAATTGCACAGTTGAGTCAGTTTTAAATGTGTAGAAGGGTTCCCACTTTCTGAACCCACGCATTCTTGTCAAATGCTCTCCCAGGCCAGGGATAGAAGCAATGAGGCACACCCCTCATCTCCTTTCATCTGCTTCACCTTAGCCTCTCAATGGCAAGGTTAAGAGCAACACTGACCCCATTCCAGTTGGCCCTAGTGCCTAACCTTTGATGTTTGAGCCCCCTTGTTGGTGTGTTTATTCTTATGCTGTATGTGTTTGTGATTGCCTTGTTTGCTTCCTTAGGCTTTAGTTTGTGCTTGCCCTTGTGCAATAGCTTTGTGCTTGACTTGCTTCCTGTGCAAGTCAAGTCTGTGTGGCTTAACCCTTGTGTGAGCCATGATTAGAGTTGTTTGGCCGAACTACGGCAACTCTGATTCTCATGTTCAGATGAGATACGTAGGCACGAGGCGCGATGTCTTGCCGAGTTTGACTAACCACTAACACTGATTTCTTTTCTCTCACCCCTGTTGTGATTGAGATATCCCTCTTCTCTTGCCCTAGTTGCAATCGAGACTTTGCTTTTTCCTGTGTCTGTTTAAGATAGGTTGGCCCTTGTGCCGTTTAGCTAGAAACCTTAACTTAGGGTTGACTTTGCATGACAACATCTAGGCTCGAGTCGTAGTCTCCCTAGAGTTGTGTCTCCCTCTGTTATCTGGTTAGGCTAGATCCTTGTCCCTGCGTAGGGGAACTACATCGCCCTGATCTTCACACCAGATGAAGTATGTAGGCAGGAGATTGAGCTGATCTCTCCGGGCGCCTTTTCTTTTCTTTTGTGTTTGTTTGACAGTTATAGGCTGAGTCCCCGACTCCCTATCTATCTGTTGTGTTGTTTAGGTTCGGATGCTGATGTAAGTCCAGCGATTGGCATTCAGGCTCCACGTTTGCCTGTGTCTTGTTTGTTTGTGTGCGTGTCAGCCGAGCTACGAATGCTCTGATTCTTCTCTCGTCCGAGAAGATACGTATGCATAGGATGCGACATCCTAGCGAGCATGTGTCGTTTCCCCCAGTCCGAACTACTTCGACTCTGATGTCTATGTCTGATAGACTAAGTAGGCCCAGGATGCGATATCATGCCGAGTCAGTTTCAATCAGTCTCTTTTGTCTCTTTCAGCCAGTGTGTGTGAGTTTGAGCAGTGTTTAGCAACCAATATTCTTTCCTTTTGTGCGTGGATCCCGTAGAGTACTGCGGATGCGTAGGGTGCCTAACACCTTCCCTTCGCATAACCGACTCCCGAACCCATCCTCTTTGGTCGCGAGACCATGTTCTTTCCTAGGTTTACTTCGAGCGTTTCCTTTCCCTCTTTTGGGATAAATAACGCACGGTGGCGGCTCTGTTGTTCTTGTTTTCCCGCCGGTTTTTCGCGCGATGCGACATAGTGAAGCAAGCATTGGGACTGAATTGGAATGCAAAGGAAACTGCATTGCTGCGGAAAAATGCAGTATTTTGGCTTGTTGTGTCAGGTGTAACCGGTTACCAGGTTTTGGGTAACCAGTTACACATGTGAAACGTGTGTATTTTTGTTGGTTTTTTTCTGTGTAATCGGTTACCTGAATCTGTCTAATTGGTTACATGCAGGAAAACTAGTATAAAAATTATGATTTTTGTTAGTGTAATCGATTACCTGAATTTGTGTAACCGGTTACATGCAGGAAAAACGTGTTTTGGGCTGCTGAAGGCTGGAAAAGGCGGGTGTAACCGGTTACCTGATTTTGCGAAACCGATTACATGCCTGGAAAAAGTGTTTTTCTCCTTTTTCACTATTTTGTGGCATGTTGGGACCCGACTCATTGTGTATGCTTTATGGTATGTTCTTGCATGTATGACTCGTTATGTGATGTTGAACAACACTCTGCCATGGTGCAGGAGCTCGAACATGAAACAGATGGAGTATAGTATGGTCAGTTGACTTTGGTCAACCATTTGACCAAAAAGTCAATAGTGGATCAAAACTCATCTGTGAGTCAAAGGATGTAAAAACATGTAATTTTGGTTTTTCTAGGACTCTTTTGTAATGGAATGTTGAACATTTGTAACGGAAAAAATAGTTTTCTTGCCATGTCTTGTGTTGAACATCCGAATTCACATTTGAATGGAACTTGTAAGAAACAATGAATTGTTTGTCTGGACTCTGATTTGAAAAGACTTGTCTCGAATCCATATCAAATCACTAACTCCACAAGAGATTAATCAATCATGCTTACAGTTCTTAATCAGGTCCAATGCCATGATGCAGTCCACCTGATCCACGAGTATCTCATACCAAAATTAAGCATAGCACCATAATACCACAAGTTAGGTTTTTAAGAAAACCATAACAGGAGCTATCCAACGCTTGAACCATAGACCCCGTCCTTTGAATCAATAATTCACGTGGATGAATATGCCATGAATATGAAGATGAATATGCAAGTGAGTATGTGAATGAATTAGGGTTATTGGCCTAGATGATCATTTTGAAGGGTAGGGTGAATTTTGGGGTATGATAATATATTGTATTCGACTAAGTCAAATACAGTTGATTATGACAACTTCAACTAGATGGTTCAACCTAGTCGAATGATATCTCTCAATCATTACTTTGAATTACAACTTATAACACACCCCATAATTCATGTTCTCAAGAGCTCTCATCTTGATGCTTCTCTTCAACTCGTCGAACCTGACTTTCTTCAGGGGTTTAGTGAGTATGTCAGCTAGTTGCACTTTTATCTTGTAGTGCTCAAGTTCAAGATTTCCTTTGTTTACTTGATCCCTCTGAAAATGATATCTTCTCTCTATATGCTTACTAAGATCATGATACATGGATGGTTCTCCAAGTCGATAGCTAACTTATTATCGATAAACAACTTCATTTTCCTAGGTTCCATTATCTTGAGATCTTCGAGCAACATCTTTATCCATGTTTCTTGGCATGCTGCATATGGTGCAGCCACGTACTCATGTTCACACGATGACAAAGCCGCAATGCTTTTCTCATTTGAGATCCATGAGATTAGAGCACCTTCAATCATGAATATGTCTCCTGAAGTACTCTTTTTTTCATCTTTATCTCCACTGGAATCTGAATCAGTGTAGCCATATACTTCTGCATTTGTGCTGGTCTTCGCCTGCCTCGGCATCAACATACCATGATCAATCATACCCTTTATGTATCTCAACATCCTCTTAACTGCATTGAGATGACATTCTTAGGGTTTCTCCATGAATCTACTTAACAATCTAACATTTTGACAAATGCTTTTCCTAGTATTGCAAAGATACCTCAAAGATCCAATTATTTGTTTGTATAATATCGCTCTTACAAACTCATCATTTATCTCCTTCCTCAACTTTGCTCCAGTTTCTAATAGCGTAGCAGTTGCATTACAGTTACTCATCATGAATCTCTTCAACATATCTTGGGCATACTTCTTTTGGTGCATGAATACTCCTTCAACCGCGTCTTTGAACTTCATCCCTAAGAAATATGACAAATTCCCTAGGTCGGACATTTCAAACTCTTACATCAACTTCGTCTTGACTTTTATTATCTCGACTTCATCTGCACCTATAATCAATAAACCATCTTACATATAGGCATATAATGATTCGACTAACCCTATTTGCATCATTGACATACACTCCATGTTCAGAGACACACTTTGTGAAGCCTGCTTCGATCAGGAAGCCATCTATTCTCGTATTCCAAGCTCAACGGGCTTGCTTCAAATCATAGAGAGATTTCCTCAATTTATACACCTTTGAATCATACCCTTTGATTTTGAATTCAGGTAGTTGACTGACATAGACTTCTTCTTCCAGAGGTCCATTGAAAAATGTTGATTTTACATCCAATTGATGTATCTTCCACCCTTTATATGATGTTGTCGACATAACAATTCTTATTGTCACCATTCTTGCAACAGGTGCGTAGACTTCGTCGAAATCAATATCAGGTTTTTGCAGAAAACCTCTCGCCACTAGTCTTGCCTTATACTTGGCAATTTCTCCACTCAGCCTTTGTTTCAGCTTGTAAACCCACTTCACATCAATTGGTTTCTTGACTGACTATTCGACAAGCTTCCAAGTCTTATTTTTATCGATTGACCTGAGTTATTATTTCAGGTTGCTAACCAATTCGAATCTTTCATGGCATGATCCAAATTGATTGGTTCTGCTTCAGCCATCATCATTGCTTCTTCTATTAAGTCACTATCTGCATCGATTGCCTGATCTGGAAATATCTCATATTCATCTAGCCTTGTCGACTCAGTTCTTATTTGATTTGATCTTCTAACATTTTTCTCAGGTGGTTCTTCATTTCGATTAGTTAGGACTTTAGTTTGTTGATCTTCTTCAAACATAATTGTCATTGTATCTGACTCATGTCGAACTGACTTATGGATCCAATCCCACCCTTTACTTTCATCCATTAGAACATATTGATTGGTCACATGTTTATCATCATTTGGTGAGCACAGTTTGTATGCACATGTCGAATGATAACCTATGTGCACCATAGTCTGACTTCGGTCATCTAGTTTCTTCCTCAATTGTTCAGGTACATGCCTCAAGCACACTGATCCAAAAACTCTAAGATGACTAACATTTGGCTTCCCACCTGTCCAAGCCCCATAATGAGTCTTCTCGGTCATCTTCTTGGTTGGATCTATTTAGAATATATATTAATGGCGAAGCTACTTCAGCCCAAAATCTCTTTAGCATATCTTTAGCTTTCAAAATGCTCATAGTGATGTTCAGTATACTTCGATTCTTCCTCTCCTATATGCCAATTTGCTGGGTATAGGAAGTAGTAATTACCTCCATTTGACGTCACTTCAAATGGTCCATACACATCAGAGTGAAGTAACTCTAACTTATCCTTCGACCTTATTGGCAATTCATGTTTGAATGCTTTCCTAGCCAGCTTTGCTCTGTAACATTCCTCACACGCCTGACTTGGTTCCTTCACCTGTAGTAAGCCATACACCATCTTTTTCTAGTTGAGCATACATAAACTTATGAAGTTTAAATGTCCATACCTATGATGCCATTACCAGTTCTTATCTTCTTCTGCATTTGAAGCAAGACATTTGTGATCAACTGGGTTGATCTCTATTTTGAAGATCTTGTTGCCTGCCAAGGGTGCCTTCAAAATCAGCCTCTCATCACTATGATACACCTTCATATGATTCTTTTCTATCTTCATTTTGTATCCTTTGGCAAGTAATTCACCTACACTTATCAAGTTACTTGTCATCGATGGTACATACAACACATCAGTGATGTTAGCTTTTTGACCATCCTTCTTGACAACAAAAATATCTTTTTTTTCACCTAATGTCATGTGTTTGCCATCTGCAAACTATATCACTTTATCGACTGATTCATCTAGCTTGGTGATCCATGTTTTATTGCCAGTTATGTTGGTTTGCTTAGTGTTTGACTGAGTGTTGGTGCTGAGTAGCACATCATCAGAATCACTATCTTCAGCATGTGCATACTGCACTTTATCATTATCTTTCACTAGTGCTTCCTTCATTCTTCGATAGTCTCGACCATAGTGACCAAATCCTTGACATTTGTAATATTACACCTCATTCATGTCAACTTTCTTCCCATAATACTTGTTGCCCATGCCTTTCTTGTTCGAATCAGGGTGATTCTTTGAGTTCTTGCTTGATTTCTCATCATTAATAAGATTCTTACCCTTCTCTTTCCCATATTTCTTGATGAATCTTGCTTGTAATGCATGTTCAGTCAGCTTCTCCCTTTTCGAGTTCCTTTGCTTCAGCCTCATCTCATGAGCCTCAAATAAAGATTTAAGTTATTTTAATTTCATCTCAACTAGGTTCTTGGACTCTTCAATTAACACTACAATGTAATCAAATTTTGCAGTCAGAGATCTCAACACTTTCTCAATCTTCTGCAAATCGTTGATTGATTCACCACTCGACTTCATCTGGTTCGTTAATAGCATCGCATGTGAAAGATATTCTTAGACATATTTATCTTCCTTCATCTGAATCATCTCGAATTAATTTCTCAATGTCTGCAACTTTACCATTTTCAGTTTTTCATCTCCGTCGTACAAGTTTTTCAACTTGTCTCACGCTCCTTTCGTCGTTTCTTCTTCGATAATCTTCTCAAATACATTAGAATCCACACACTAGTGAATCAAGAACATACATTTTCCATCTTTCTTTCTTTCTTCCTTGTGCGCAGCTTATTGAGCATCATCTTCATTCGCTTCCAATATCGGTACTCCATTGTTCACGATTTCAGACACATCTTGAAATCTGAAGATGACCTTCATTTGCGCAACCCACCATTTATAGTTCTCCCCTATGAAAACCGGTAAATTTTCTTGAAATTATGTTGATGTTGTTGTTCCGTTTGTCATTACAGATTCTCTCTGAATCGCAATCGGGTTCCTTGATATCAATTTGTTGGAACAAATATTTTCAAGAAAGATGAAAAAGAGAGAAGAAGAAGAGAGAAAAGAAAAAACTGAAAACTAAATTATGAAAAATTAGGATTGAATGAAGTTCTGTGTTTACATCATACAGAGCCCTTTATATTGGCATCTAAAGTTCAGGCCCAAACTATACAAGTCGACCCAATCCCAAAACGTACAAAATGTAAAATACAAAATTATGTTACATTTTGACACTTCTATATGTTGTATTCGACCTTATCGAATATAGCCGACTACGATAAGTTCAACTAGTTGGTTCGACTTAGTCGAATGCCAGCTCTCAATGAGAACTTCAAATTATAACTTCTAATAGTCTCCACTTTTCTCTCTGACTTCTTCCTCATTCATTTTCTTATCCTTTAATCACTTTCCATTTCTCTCTCTCCCTTTTCAACTGAGTTCTTCCTCCTTCTACAAAGCAACCATCTCCTTCGTTTCTTCTGGATTTATATTTCAACACGAAAAACAAAGTAATGGGCATGAAAACAATATGAAAAAGGTGTATTTTGATAATAGATTTTGGTTTTTTTTTTATCCAACAATGCATTTCTTTTTTCCTTAAATTGATTAGTTGATTTGGTATTGTTTCTGGTTTTGATTCATGTTTGGAATTTTATGTTGTTGTTGAGTGTAAAATCTGATTTTTATCTTATTTATATAAAATTTGAATACTTTGAAACTTTTTTGTGGTTGTTGGTTTTTGTTGGTGGTAGAGATGTTGACTCATGCTAAGAAGAGACCGAAAGCGTTGAGCTTATTGATTTTGTTCTTGATGTTGTTCGGAAAGAATCTGAAAACAGTGGTTGTTTGCAGGGTATATTTTATAATTTTTGTTAATAATTTTAGGGTTTTGTTGATTTTTGAAATTGGATATGTTAGTGTGTTTTGAAGTTTTGAAGTGTGTTTTAAAAACAAAGTGAAATTGTAGCTGAAATTGTGTGTAATTTTGAATTTGGATTTAGCCTATAATTTATGCTAGTCCTTTTGATGTGTTTTTATGGATAATTGATGGTGGTCCTCATACTGCTTTCTTGGCTACTTCGCAAGAGTGTAATTTTGAAGTTTTTTTTTAATTTCTTTGTATTAATTCCTAAAACTTTCATGCTATTCTACATCTGTTCATTTAAGTTGACTACAAATTTAACTTAAATTTAGCATGTTCTGAGAATAAAAGATGATCAAAGAACGCCCATTTGTTTGAAATGTATGAGTGTGAAAAATCTACTGCCTCATATCTTATGAAACTTCAATATAGTCTTAACACTTTGATTTTTATCATGAAAATCTTTTCACACATGCCAATATGAGGAAAAATAGCATTTATATATATATATATATATATATATATATATATATATATATATATATATATATATATATATATATATATATATATATGATTGTATTTAAAAGAGGCTGATTATGTAGGAAATTAACTGCATGAAGCTCTTTGAAGGCTGGTGTATGTGATGATTAGCTTTTGGTGATGATTCATATTATATAATGGTAATACTGGGATTAATGTGATGAGGTTTGCTCTCAAAATGATGAATTGAAAGATGTAGATTATATTAATTTTGCACATACGTTATCTAAAAGTGAGTAATTCATTATTTTGGACCTATGTGAGTATGTTATACTCTTTTCTACATGATAACTTCAACTTTTGAAGTTTACATGCATGAGTCGCATAGATGGAATTCAGTTAGACACTTGTATATTATTGTTTGGATATCTGAAAAATATGATTATTTAGAAAGTTATATCAATGTGGCTCAGCTATGAGATACTTCTTTGAAAGATTTGTCATCAACATAATATGTTTACAACAAGAGTTGAGGACATAATAGATCTGTCACCATACTTAAAATTTGAACACAGATTCCAGGAGATTGGTTTCGGGAGAGCGAAGATATAACAGGAGGACTATGAGCAGAAGATTCTACTGATTTCACTACTAGAGCTCTTTGCTTTCCTGAAAAGAACAAACCTCCAACACTTGGTCATAGGTTTTGATGATAAGATAAAGAAAGAGAAATGTTGCTTATAATGTGTTGTATGTATATTAACTTTAACTCTGTGTTTCCTTCTATGTGTGCCATGGAAAATACCATGTAGCAATGTTGGAAACTTCTATAATGTTTTGCGTAAGGTTGAGTTACATAAATTAAAAAAATATTTTGTTGTTTCACGGTTTTGGAAATTAGTCACATAAGAAATTATCGGGTCGAATCGCGTATTAGGTCGCTCTCTTTAAGACGTTTCGCGGCAATGTCCAAAGTTATGTAAAGTAGTCGAACTATCGTGCCGCCTCCAAGATAATTGGTTGTTCCATATAGATTTCTTCTTCTAAGTCACCATTTAAAACAATTTTTTTAACGTCCAGTTGGTGTACCGTTAAGTTATAAATAGTAGCTATTGAATTAAATACCCTAATGAATGTAATTCTAGTGACCGAAGAAAAGGTGTCGAAGAAATCTATATTTTCTCTTTGTCTAAAACCCTTGGCTAGAAGGCGAGCCTTGTATTTATCAATAGTTCTATCAGGTTTTAGTTTCTTTTTTAAAACTCATTTACAACCGATTGATTTACAACAAGGAGGCAAGTCTACTAAGTGTCAGGTCTTGTTAGTTTCTAGAGATTTCATCTCATCATTAATAGCCTCTTCCCATAAATCTGCATCCAGAGATGACAAGGTTTCTTGAAGATTGATTGGATCTTCTTCTACATTATAAGCCGCATAATCGGGCTCATAGTCTTTAGCAACTCTTACTCTTTTACTTTGTCGAAGTTTTGTTTCTACATTGTTGTCGCTTTCTGTGCTTCTAATCACGAAAATGTGACTCGATTGAGTGTCCCCCTATTTCTTGATTTAAAAGAAAATTTGTCTTCATAGAATTTATCATCATTTGATTCTATGATCACTTTTGCATTTAGGTCATAAAACCTATATGCCTTAATGTTTGCTGCATACCTAGTGAATACACATTTATAGGCTCTACTAGTGAGTTTAACTCGTTTTGGATCCGGAATTCTGACATAAGTCAGACAACCCCAAGTTCTCAAATAAGACAAGTTTGGTTGTCTTTTTTTAAAAATATCATAAGGAGGGATCTTACTTTTTGACTTGGGTACTCTATCCAGGACATAGCAAACAGTCAATAAAATTTCCCCCCACCAGTGAGGTGCAGCATCAGAAATGCAACAACAAGTTCAGTAAGAGTTCTATTCTTTCTTTCTGCTTTACCATTCATTTCAGGAGAACATAGAGCAGGCGTTTCATGTATAATATGCTTACTATAAAAATCATTAAATAAACTGGAATAATATTTGGTTCCCTTATAACTACAAATTCGCTTAATCTTGTTACTAAATTGAATTTCAATTTCATTCGTAAAAGTATTAAACATAGCAGTTTCACAAAAATATCATTTTTAGTGATTGTGTAAAAATCTACCCCAATAGACTGACTAAAATATGCCTTATTCAGAAGAAAACTAGAAACAAAATTCTTTATAATCTCTAGAGTATACATGACATCCTTCAAGATTACAGTTTTTCAAAGGTGGACTATGTTCCACTTCTCTAATACCGACAATATTAGTGGTGTGGACAATTCCCAACAACAATTTTTTATTCGTGTATGTTTTAAACATTACACGATCATAACATACATGATGAGAGGAGCCAATGTCTAACCATCAACCATCAGAATCACCAATCACGTTGATTTTAGTGATCAAAGCAATGAATTGCTCATCAGTCAAGTTAACCTATGCATTAGGGGCAGCACGAGGTTTAAGTCTGATCTTACATTTTTTAATCATATGACCTAGTTTTCCACAATTTAATTAAGTGAAAACATCAGTGTTATTTCGTTATGATGGTGGTTGTTGCCTATCAATTAGAGTAATTGGGACTAGAGGTGTTCCCGGTGCGGTTTGGGCGGTTTTAGCGATAAAAATCATCCGAACCGCAAGAAAAAAAAGCATGCGGTTTGGTTTGGTTCGGTTGACTTTTAGAAATAAAACCAAACCAAACCAATGCGGTTTTGGTTGGTTCGGTTGGTTCGGTTTTTTATAATATTTTTATTATGTCATACATACACCTATAGAGAACAATATAACTTTGTATTTAAACATTCATACATGACTAAATAACATCAAAACGCATCATATTTAGATAAAAATGTTTCATTCAATATACAAAAAATTAGATTAGACAAAAGTGGAAGAAAAAACATATATAAATAGTAGCATAAAATAATATCGAAGACATTATAATAAAATATAAAAAACATATGAGATGAGAGATTAGAGAAGATGAAAAAGAGAACATAAGAGATGCGAGATTGAGAAGAAATGTGCGATCAAAATGTAATTAAAAGAGAAAATAGTAACATAAAAGATGAAAAAGAAAGAACATAAGAGATGACTTATTAGAGTAGAATAGGCGAAACCTACATAGAAAAGAAGACGAGAAGAATGTGTGATACTACTATGAGAGATTTAAGAAGGTTGAAATTGAAACCCTAAGCGTGAGTAAGAGAAAATCGTTTGTAATTGTAAGGTTAAGGCATACTAGGTTTGATGTTTTGGTTGGATGTGGGATAAGTAAAATTTGGGTTATAACATAATGCGTTTTGGTTTGGTTTGGTTCGGTTTGCAAAATACAAACCGCAAACCAAACCAAACCATGCGGTTTTGTTAAAAAATGACTCAAACGAATCCGAACCAAATGCGGTTTTTTGCGATTTCGGTTTGGTTTGGTTTGGTTTGCGGTTTTCTATTGGGTTGGTTTGATTTTGAACACCCCTAATTGGGACCCTTGAAGGGTTCTCATTCTTAATTCGGTTCACAATATTGCTGATTCTTTTATTATTTGTCAAATGGCTTCAGAACTACACTGAATTTCTTTTTGTTATTTGAAACAACCAAGACTTTTTCTCTTTGATCATGTTTCTAAGATTCTTCTTCAGGAAAATAATCAGACTCTCAATTGAAAATTCTTTTATTTTGGAGCAAAGCATAATTTTAAAAACTTTCGAACTATGGGGTGGTTTGTCAATAATAAAGGAAATTTAAAATGGTTCATCTAAACACATTCCTTTTAGGATGATCTCATAAGAAATATTTTGAAGTTCGTGACATTGAGTTTCCACAGATCTTTCATATATACCATATGATACTTGAGATGACGACTATCTGTATACTCCTTTGCTCCAGCTTCTTCGTGTCACACTTGTTTTTCAGAACATCTCAAACGTATTTTGCAATATTGCAACTACTGTAATAATCACAAATCATCTGCGAGTCCATTCAAAATATGATTTTGTAACATTCTCTTTTCATAAGGTGATTTCTTTTCTAAGTTGTAAATGTTCACTTTAATATGTGCAACATATTCAGCTTCAATATTATCAAGTGTTCCATCTAAATCCACTTTTTTTTACCGTTAATTTCTTCTGTAGCCATGATAGTTTGAAATGTCTTAAAATTGTTATTTCACGGTTTTGAAAATTAGCCACATAATAAATTATTGGGTCGAGTTGCATACTTGGTCGCTCTCTTTAAGACGTTTCGCAGTACTGCCCAAAGTTATGCAAAACAGTCGAACCACCTTGCCACCTCCTTGATAAAACAATCCAGTTCTATATTGTACGATTACTACGGTAGATAATCGGTACAAAGACCATTTGAATATGATATAAATATCACTCAGAGTATCTGGTATAACGACCAGTCGCAATAATCTCTCAAACCAAGAGAGATTTCAATCATTCTCCAAAGAGAATTCAATAATGGTCATTTAACCACTCAAAATAATTTCTCAAATAAAGAGAAATTCAAATAATTCTCTAAAGAGAATCCAAAAATTATTATACTTGATAATTTTTCAAACTCAAACGAGGAGAAATTAACATAATTCAAGAAAATACTCGGAAAATTCAATGAGTAGAAAGAAAGGGGGAAAGTTGGCGATTCGACAATTCGAAAGATGCAGAGTTATGAAAGTGAGGAAGGAAAAACTCAAAATAAATTTTTGATGTCTTTTGGAATGAAACAAGAAATTTCTTTATATAATGAAGTGAGGAAATAAATAAATCTCATCTAAATAATATCGGACTAAAAAAAAATTCAACTAACATACAACGTGAGATTTGACTTTAGAAATTTTTTCAAATTCATCTCTCAATATTTAAATATTGACGTAATGTTCCAACAAATATTAGTTGAAATATGTTTATATTTGAAAAAATTATTTGGAAGCACATTTTTTTCTTTTTCTTTTTTGCAATGTAGAAAGATGACTTATCTCACTCACATTTATAAGAAGGGGCTACCCCTTTTTCTTCTTCAGATATTTTGCTTTATCCTTCTTTACCACTTATGTATAGAATCATTAATAAATTTAACCTCTGGAAATTATATCTAATTCTTACTCTAATCTATATAAAATTATTATTCTCTTTGCAATATATTATGATTATCTAAGAATTAAATACAAATAGGGAACAACTATTCTCATAGACATTAGAATGAAGTAATTTTTTAATCAAATAAAATGAAAATTGAAGAAAATATATAATAATATGTATCCTCATAATGAAAGTCTATTTGAAAACTCTAGAGGCATTTGAGGGTTTTTTTACAAAAATAACCCACTTTTTCAAGGAAATTCCCAAAATATCCATGGTTTTAAAAAATCCCAAAATACCCCACTTTTAGGAGGAGTCGCCAATTGAGTTGGAGACTCCTCTTAAAACTTGAATGGATGCACCAATTGGATTGGCTAGGGCAGGTGTCCTAGCAAATCCAATTGGCGCCCATGTGTAGGTTTTAAGAGGAGTCGCCAATTCAATTGGAGACTCCTCCTAAAATGCATTTTTTTGTGTTTTATGGTATAAGTGAAAGATAAATTTGATATAAGACGACTTGATATTAATAAAGTTTGGAGTTTACACAAAGAAACCTAATGGTGATGACCGGGATCACCTAACCGACCTCCGGACCCACATCCTCTAGCTACCCTAACCCTTGGCCCTAACCCACGTTGACGATTCTGCACCGGTGTTTGATCATCTAAGGGGCCAGGAGCGTCACTACCAACTACAGGAGAAGGTCCGTTGAGGTATTCAGACAAGTCAGCATAGTCTTCAGTATGCATCGATGATGTACCGCCGTAACTGAGCTCATGACCCATGCCAGAGAAGTTGGGATGTAGTTGACTCATGAATGGGCGACCGGGACGGTTGAAGGGAGACATGGGTGTGAATGATGCGTCGAGGAAAGGTTAGAAAGGTTGTTGGGGTGTTTGGTAGAGATAGGGTTGTTAGATGTTTTGGTTTTGTGATGTTTGGGCTTCTTGGCTACGGTAGGAGGAGGGGCAGTTGGTGTTTTGGCTAAGGCGACTTTGGTAGGGTGATGGGGTGGGTGTGAAGCGATGTTGGGTCTCAGGTTGATGGTCAATTTGTTGGTGGTGGTATGGGGTATGCTCTTGGTATTGGGGTTGGGTGAATGGCATGTTTTGGTTATATGTTTGTGTGTTTGTGGAACGGAAAGTTTGATGGATATGGGGTTGTGAGTAACCGGGCTGAGAATGTTGTTGGGGATTAGATGTTGATCCTTCTTGTGTGTAAGTTTCCTGGCGTGGGTCGTATAGGTACATATCTTCGGCGATGAACTGAAAGCCAACCGATTTGTACCAAGCCATATAAGTACGACTTGGTTTTACCTCAGTTGGCATGACTGCGTCAGTTAACACATGGTCATGACGGTGCTTCCATTTGCGACACTCCGATCTTGCGAAGCTTTGCCATGGATTGAAGTTCCATTGGTCGTTAACTTTACGTAGATGCCATTCTCCTAGGCTAGCTGGGGGATCTGGGATATTCTGGACCATATCGAACTGCAGTTTCACACGATCGATGTTGTGCATCTCCACAGTTGTGAACCGTATTATCGGTGTGCATGCAGTCCATACGGATACGTCTTCAGCGTTGACCTCATGGTCATGATCCAAATTAAGGTATGGACGCCAAATGAACTGAAATGTGAAAGAAGATAGGATTATAATCAATGTAGAAAAAGTTAACAAAATATAACGAAATAATTAAGTTATTTTGCTTACGTCTGTCGGTCGAAGGTGATCCAACAGGTTGCGATACTGAACGGGGTATTCAAAGGAATTCGAAATCTGCCGATAACCGCCTTGGTAAGATCAACCTATTATAGGTTGGCTTCTATGTTCACAACCAGAGGTGAAAGATGGAGTGTGGTGTTAATGTCCGGGAAAGTATTCAGTGAGTGTTGCATGAAGGTCATGAAAGAGGAGAGCATCAAAGCTAGCACACACGCTGTAACAGTCTTTGACCGTCATAGACAAAATTTCAGCGTCCAGGAAACAATGGGCCACAACGAGGGGAGACCAAATTTAGCCTACGCTGTTAGACTAAACAGAAGTTGGTGTGATTGTGGAAAATTCCAGGTCTTCCGCATACCTTGCTCCCATGTCATAGCAGCATGCGCTTATACTCATCAAGACGCTTACAGCCATTTATCTGATGTGTACAAGGCCAACACCATCATGAATGTATATACTCAAAGCTTCTCAGTACTACCAATGGAGGATTACTGGCCTCCATATGAAGGTGATATTGTTTGGCACAATGACGAGATGCGTAGAAAGAAGAAAGGAAGGCCAAATAGCACACGTATAAGAACAGAGATGGATTCCACAGATAAAATGATAAGATTATGTAGTATTTGTCGTCAACCAGGACACAACAAGAACAACTATCCCAATCGAGGAGCATCATCTAGGTCTTAAGCTTTTTGTAACATTGTATTTCTGTAACATTCAATCATTATATATCATTAAGTTCTTGTTACAACGAGGTTCACAACAAACATCAGTACAAAACATCTGAAAACATTAATATTTCTAACTGATTACAACAATCAAATTGATGTCGTCTCGACCAAACATCATTTCCCTAACATCCTTATCAGTCTTCATTCGCACCCAACCAAAGATACTGTCAAGTCTCTCAATACTTCTGATGTTTTCCCCTTCTGGTATTTTCCCATCTAACCAACGAACCAGCTCCCTCTTCAGTTGATCGAACGTGGTGATGTTCCAAAATAGCATCAGCATTTGAGGTTTGTCTCTCGCATAAATCACATTTCCGTATCGGTGACGAACATCAAACATGATAGCAAGAGGAGTCGCAATTCAATTGGAGACTCCTCCTAAAATGGGGTATTTTGGGAATTTTTTTTAAACTAGGGGTATTTTGGGAATTTCCTTGAAAAAGTGGGTTATTTTTGTAAAAAACCCGCATTTGAGAGGAGGAAGTGTTATGATTCAACTATTTGAGAAGTTGTTGTATGTACACTTCTTTTATTATTTTACCAGTCCACTTTATTTTCACTATTTAAAAAAATGGACATGTTTAGAATATGAGTAATGTTATTGTCATATCAATTTTTTACATCATTACTTACCTCAAATATTATTTACCGTATTTATACGATAAACAGTATTTTTTAATAAAATAATATTAAATATTTATTTTTAATAAAAAAATTATTTTTAATATTAATTTTGTAACAAAAATATAACATTTATCATTAACTAAATTTATTATTGTATTAATCATAAAACTATATGTTATTTATCACAAATTTTCGTGATAGTTTATTAACCAACTTCACTACTTCATTAATCAATAAAATCAATAATATTAACCAAGTTCTGGAATTAATTTATAATTTGGTTAATAATTTTAAAAATTAAAAAAATAATAAATAATAAAATAAAATAGGTTAATATATTAAATAATTTTAGAAACATGTATTTACATAATATTAATCAAACGTTCAATGGCTTGAGTCCACGTTCAATCAAAATGGAGAAGTTCGTGTATGGATGGATATTAAGACTAATAAAGACGTTCAAAGGATGATGTATAATATGTTCAAAATTGTTTTGATGGTTGTAATCGCATAGTTATAGTAATGGTATTTTATATGTTGTAGTTTGTTGTGTTGTAGTTTGTTGTGTTGTTGTTTATGTGTTGCTTGTGTGTTGTATGTGTTGTATTTGTTTGTGATGGTATTTTCCCACAAAGTTATCATACAAAATAAGTGTTGTTTTTAATATAAAGCAAAAGAGGTACAATTAAAATTATCTTGTTGTGTTTGTTCCAACACTAGGACAGTTAGTACGATTATGACGGGGATGGCGACATGAATTACATAATCGAACCATATTGTTCGTCGTATCCATTTTGGTTCGAATACGGGTGTTGTTTGGGCGGCCCTTTTTCCTTCACATTACTTCGTTGTGTCAGAGAATGTCCCCTTGATATTCAGGCCAGTAATCCTCTCTTGCTACCACTGAAAAACTAATTTTGTAAACATTAGAGAGGCTTATGACTTTGTAAGCGTCGGATAGTAAGTATGATGGATCACGTCGAACCTTTGAACATGCCAGTATGACATGGGAGCAGGGCATACGAAAGACTTGGAACTTTCCGCAGTCGTACCAACCTCTATCTAGTTCCACTTTATATTGTCCCCTCGGCATGCCTTCATTATGATTTATGGACTCAACAACACCGTACCAACCTTTAGTACGGTCAAACACTGTGACCACATGTGTGTTAACTTTGGCAGCTTCGTGTCTAATGAATTTCATTGAAGCATCACTGAACAACTGCCCAGATTGTAACATTGAACTCCATTTGGAACGTCTGGTATTAAATAGCGCCCCTAGCCTGAAATAGGTTGCTTGCACTAAAGCGGTTATAGGTAGGTTTCAGATGCCTTTAAAGATAGAGTTCATTGATTCCACAAGATTTGTTGTCATATGGCCCCAACGTTGACCATTATCGTATGCCCTAGTCCACTTCTCCAATGGAATACTGTTGTCGATCCACTGTATTGCATCTGTGTTTGAGAATATGATGTCTTCGCGGTAGTGTTTGAAAGAAGGTACTGTTAATGCATACCCTGCGTTGACAACCTTCTTCCACAATGTTTTATCTTTGATCTCCCACGTGAAATTTTGAGCGATATGTCTAATGCAGTAGACATGCATCGATGGAGGATCCTGCCATCCATTATCAATGTTTTTGTAGGCACTCACTATTGAAGGGTATCAGTCAGAGATCAAACATAAGTTAGGTTGAGGAGCAACATGCAATTAGAGATTTTTTAGGGGGAAACTCCATCCCTCAGCAGTCTCCCCTTCAACTAGAGAAAAGGTGATTGGAAAAATGTTGTTGTTGCCATCTTGTGCCACTGTCATCAGTAGTGTTCCTTTATATTTCTCGTGCAACCATGTACCATCAATTTGTATAATAGGTTTACAGAAAGCAAAACCTTTGATGCATGGTTGATACACCCAGAAGAGTCAGTGGAATATTCCATTTCCAATAGCACAAGTCTCGTCTGGGGTATACGCCGACAACGTTTCCAAATTGACAATACTCCCTGGAGCATACTGTTTAAGAGCCACCAAGTATTTTGAAAGTTGTTTGTAAGACTCCTCCCAATTTCCATAAACTTTCTCAATCGCCTTTGTCCTAGCTATCCAAGCTTTCCTGTATGATGGATTATAATTGTATTATGTTACAATATGTGAGATTATTATACTCGCCTTTAACGATGGACTGTCGCTAATGACAGAAAAAAATTCATTGCATATTAACTAAGAGCTAAGTTTGTGACGGTCTTGCATTAGGTTCGTAAGCATGCATGTGTGAACTGGACCCGTGGAACCAATCTCCCAAGAATCATTCAACTTCCGGTAAGAAGCTGACAACCGGAAAAGGCAGAGTTCATTTCGAAAATAAATCTTATACCTCGTTACATTAGTTCAATCAACCCTGTAATCAGCTGATAATTCTGTGTGATACTTTTTAATGGCTTTTACACAGTCTTCTTTTATGTGAAATGTGTCTCCTTCTTTCAATGATCCTTGAATTTTCACATAAGGATTGTAAAATATATCTGACGAAGGTTCATCTGCACCCTAATAATCCAAAGCATGCGCCTGCAAAGGTGCTTCTTCCCTAATAATCCAAACCAAGCGCCCTTATCAATGACGCATAAAGCAAGGCATGCGCCACTAGCCTTGGCGCCTATTCCTTGCATGGATAAAAGTAAGGCATGCGCCACTAGCCTTGGCGCCTATTACCATGTATGTCTAATTACATGCATGTGTCAATAGCCTTAGCGCCTACCTCATTCTTCACCTGCATACGCCCTAGCCTTGCCCCTCCTCCCATGTTTCACAAGTTGCATTCACATGCTGCATATCTCATCTATAAATATTGTAGTAACTCACAACATTCAACATTGCAACACATGATATCTATAATAATCAACCTCTACAACACTCAACTTATACAACACTCAACCTCTATAACACTCAATCTCTCTGCCAAGGTCAATCTCTCTGCAACATTATATCTCTATTGACTATGGGTGATGAACATCAAGGAACAATCGACAATATTGTGACATTTGTATGTTATCACTTATTCTTATTCTTATTACTTCTTCTTACTTATTTCTTACTTATGTTTCTATTGTTTATTACTTCTTATTACTTTATTTCTTACTTATGTTTTATTAGGACCCAAAGCGATTTTGATGTCGTGTACATGAATATGTACCACACGATCCTTTGATAGAACCATATATTCGAGGATGCGGTTTTGGTAATCTACTCAACATAGTCTCATACTCGGTTGACTAAAAATTTATTCTTGCTTTGTTAGAGAGATGGAGACCCGAGACCCACACATTTGATCTTCCTTTCGGTGAGTGCACAGTCACACTTAAGGACGTCTACATGTTGTTAGGTCTACGTATCGATGGTTATAGCAAATGGTTGCACACACACTGTACACAATACACACACGCAGTACTTTGTACTACACTGATGTATACAATTTTGACAGCTACACTTGTTTATATATACAAACAATAATGTCATGTAGGCAAAATACTAACCTACACTAGTTAGATTAAGCTTAACAAAAACTAATACTATTACTACTGAATAAGAATTATTTCTAACATAATCCCTTAATTTATATTCAACTAACTAAAACTAACAACATCAATTTTATCCCTTAAGTGGAGAAATTGATCAGTCTTGATCGCTTTCGTCAGAACATCTGACAGTTGCTTCTGGGTGCTACAGTTCATAACTTCTAGCACTTCATTTTGAACCTGACTTCTCAGAAAGTGATACTTAGTCTCAATATGCTTGCTTCTTCCATGCAACACTTTCTTGGCAAGACTGATTGCATACTTGTTATCAATCATCAGCTTCAAAGGCTTGTTTACCATGATCTTCAGATCATGCAGTAAATTCAGAAGTCAAACAGCTTGACATGCAACCACAACACCTGCAATATATTCAGCTTCACAGGTTGACAAAGCAATAATTGGTTGCTTCTTGGAACACTAAGAAATAGGACCTCCCAGATACTTAAATAAATACCTAGAAATACTTCTTCTGTCAACTCTGTTTCCACACCAATCAGAGTCTGAGTAACACATCAGCTATGAATTAGTCTTTTTATCCATAAGGAAACAAAACTTCATACTTTAGAGTCCCCTTAAAATACCACAGAATCCTGACAGCAACTTAGCAATGATACCACTTCGGTTTACTCATGAACCTACTAATCATTCCAACTGCATAGAAAATATCAGGTCTGGTATTACAAAAATATCTCACAGATCCAACCAACTGCTTCAAAGTTGTAGCATCTACATCATCGCCCTCAAGATCAAAATCCAATTTGTGATTTATTTCTGTAGGTGTGACCACAACCTTACAATTCAGTAAGTCAAATTCATAAGCTCAATTTCATACTTCAGCTGATGCAAAATGATACCATTCTCATATTACAAAATCCCCATCCCTTTAGAAAGTATGTCATATTTCTTAGATCAATTATCTCAAACTCATTCATCAACACCCTCTTGAACTTAGCTATCTCATATTCACAACTTCCTGTTAGCAATATGTCATCAACATACAGACATATTAGAATCATATTGCCTTCAGAAGTATGTTGAACATAGACAGCATACTCCATCTCACACTTTCTGAATCCTTGAAGCTTGAAAAATGAATTAATTTTCAGATTTCAAGCTCTAGGAGCTTGTTTCAGTCCATACAATGCTTTATGTAACTTGTACATCATCCCTTCCTGATTCTTTTTCATAAATCCAGGAGGTTGTGACATGTATACTTCTTCTTGCAATTGACCATTCAGAAATGTTGATTTCACATCCAGATGCATCAGAAGTCAATTCCTGTTAGCAGTTATCGCAATCACCAGTCTGATTGTCTCATGTCTTGCTATAGGAGTAAACACCTCAAGGTAGTCTAACTCGGGTTTTTGTAGAAAACCTCTTGCCACTAACCTTGCTTTTTGTTTTCCAATTGATCCATCTAGCTTCAGTTTCAACTTGAAAACTCATCTGACATTGATGTCTTTCTTGTCCTTTGGAAGCTCAGACAACTTCCAAGTCTTGTTTCTTTCTATAGCCTCAAGGTCTTCTTTCATGACCTTCAGACACACTTTCTTCTTGAGCGTTTCTTCAGTACTTACTGGTTCTGAGTCTACTAACATGGCACACTTAACGACTTCTCCTTCAGAGTCTATTTTAGTATGTTGCAGCATTTCAAACTCTTCAAATCTTCTTGGAATATTTATGATTCTTTAGGGGCCCTAAACTTATTCAGAATCGCCTTCGCACGCTGGAACAATATCAGATGTTGGAACCCCAGAAGTACCGCCTTCATAGTTTGGAATATTCCTAGAGTCTAGATCTCCCCTAAAGTCTAAATCACCATCAGAATCTGGATCAGAATCAACTTCACATTCAGAGTCAGACTCGCCTTTAGAGTCAAAGTCACCTTCAGAATCATCTTCTGATTTTGACTCATCTTCAAATTCTGACTCATCTTCAGAACCTTCAGATTCTGAAGTATCCTCAAAAGTTAACTCACCAGAGTTGGATTGAGATTTACTCCAATCCCACGCTTCTGATTCCTTTACAATGACATCTCTGCTGAATTCAACCTTGTTAGTGACATGACAGTAGAGCTTATAAGCACATGTACTGTGGTACCCTACATGCAGCATAACTATGCTTATGTCATCCAACTTCCTTATCTTAGCATTTGGAACATGTTTATAACAAACAGAATCAAACACCTTTAGATGGATCACACTTTGCTTATCTCCATTCCACTTCTTTAAAGGAACAACTTCCTTCAGCTTCATGGTTGGACACCTGTTGAGCATATATGATGCAGTGGCAACAACTTCTTCTCACAAGGTGTGAGGTAGCTTATTATCCTTTTGCATGCTCCTTGTCATATCAAGCAAAGTTCGGTTGCTTCTTCCAACGAGACCATTGTGTTGAGGAATGTATGGAGCAGTCACCTCATGCTCAATTTCATTCTCCTCATAGAAATTTTTGAACTCTGTAGAGTTATACTCAGCTCCACCATCAGTTCTGAGAATTTTCAGCTTCTGACCACTCTGATTCTCAGCATTGTTTCTGAATTTCTTAAACTCAGCAAACACCTCGTGTTTGAACTTTGTAAGGGATACCCACGCCATCCTTGTGAACTCATCAACAAATGACACAAAGTATTTATTCCATCCAAGTGAAGGTACTTGATATGGTCCACACACATCAGAATGCACCGCATCCAGAGCATGTTTTGCTCTTGAAGGCATTTCAGATGCAAATTGTAGTCTTGGTTGCTTCCCTTTCATGCACATATTGCATGACTTCTCTGGCTTCTTAATTGCAAGCATTCCATGTACCAACTTCTTTGAATTCATATGTCCTAAGCTTCTGAAGTTCAGATGACCAAATCTTTTGTGTCACAACTCACTTTCCTTCATAACACTTGTTGCACTAAGGCATTCAGAGTCTGCAGTTTTTAACATTCACTTTGAATGTTCTATTCCTCCTCTATTCTTACTTCATAATCAGCTTTTGATTACAGTCATACAGTTTCAAAAGAGTGTCCTTCATGGTAACTGAAAATCCTTTCTCAATTAATTGACTCGCACTCATCAAATTGCTTTTCATGCCAGGAACATATCACGCATTTTGAACCATGATGTTTTACCATTATTCAGAACTAGTCTGACATTTCACATACCTTTAGCATTGATGTATTTATCATCAGCACATCTGATCGTTGTCTTCTTTCTAGATCAAAATCAACCAGTTATTTCTTATTTCTAGTAAGATGATTTAAGCAGCCAGTGTCCATATACCATCAGTCTGACAAATACGCGTCATCAGATTCAGAAGTCATCAATAACACAGATTCATCATTAGAATCTTTTATGGCTACATTTGTTTCTTTTGACTTCCTTTCCTTGTTTGACCAACAATCAACAGCAAAGTGGTCAAACTTTTTACAGCAGTAGCACTGAACTTTTCTTTTGTCATACTTCTCCTTCCCCTTCTGAGCATTCTTCTTCCTTTCCGAAGTTGAGGTTTTTGACTTCTGAACACCATCAGATCTCTTATTGGCTTCTGACCAAGATTGCTTCTGATATTTCTTACCAGAAGCTGCTTTCAGAGTTTGCTGCTCTACCTCCATTTCAGAGTTTCTCTCAGTCAGATGCAACTTTTGTGTCTCTAGACTGCTTTACAGCTCTTCATGGTATTAAGATCCTTAGAATGTTCAACTGCTACAACAATATACTCAAATTGAGGAGTAAAAGATCTAAGTATCTTCTCAATGATATTTTCTTCAGAGTGAGTTTCTCCACACGACTTCATCTCATTTGTGATCAGAATTACTCTAGAGATGTAGCCAGGTACCTTCTCATTGTTCTTCATGCTGAGATTTTTATTCTGCTTACGTAGAGACTGAAGTTTTACCTTATTCATTGTTGCATCGCCATCATAACACCATACCAATATGTCTGACGCAACCTTCGCCGTCGTCGAATCAACAATTTTCTGAAACACGTTCACATCCACACACTGATGGATGTAGAACAACGCCTGATAATCCTTCTTCCTTAGATCACACTGAGAATTTCTCTGTGTATATGTTGCATTTTCTAGATGTGCAACTGGAACGTAACCGTCGTTAATAAGATCAAGAACATCTTGAGCGTCAAACAACACAAGCATTTGAATCATCCATCGATTTCAATTATGGTCATCCAACACTAGGAGCTTAGTACTCATATTATCATTTTTGTTCATCTTCAATCTTGTACAAATCACTCAGATCTCACCAAACACCAGTGTTTCCCAATCCCACAAAATTAAATGTGATTCGATTACAATTCCAATCAAAAGTTCAACACAAATTCAAGAAATAAAATCAATCACACAACTGTGTCTCACCGTTCACTCGTGTTTTCCTTTTGATTTGAACTGGAGCTCTAGATACCAATTGTTGGTGCACAAGGTAAAGGTGAAAATGGAAGAAGAGAGAGAATAACAAACTTCCACTACTCTTACAAAACAGTCACAACAAATGATTGCACACACACCAACAAATGATTGCACACACACTCAATACTCTGCAATACACTATTGTATACATTATTGACAACCACACTTATTTATATACACATACAAACGTAAGCAAAATGCTAACCTACACTAACTAGGTTAAACTTAACAAAAATACTAATACTATTACTACTTAATAAAAATTATTTCTAGCATATTTAAATGCAATGTATCAATTTGATCCCACACAAATAGCTCAAACAATCAATTAATTCTTCCTAAAAATAATTGATACAATAAATTGACATTTCCTAGAAATAAAAATAATTGATACAACAACTTTCCTTTGTGTAATGTGATATAGTTTAATTTGAAAAATCAATTTCATTCATTTCTTTTCATTTTCAAATCAATTTTCCAAATCTACTGAAAGACTCTGAAAACAAATAATGGAGTGTGTAAGTCAATCGTCTTATTTTCTGCTTCCAATGATTGTATGTATATTGTTTCCTTGGGTTCCTCACTAACTCCACTCTGCGTGGCATACTCCAATGCCATTTCGTAATCCACCTGCAAATGCAACATTATAAACAAAATTTCATAAACATATTCAAATTCAAGCAAACCTCCTAGCATGTTCTTTTTTTTATTCAGTTCATACTTTATGTAAGAACAGGAGACCATTATTGAAGTATTGTCTAAACCTCTAAGGGTCCCAAACAGACCATAAAGCTCCATTTGATTAAAGCTATTGTACCCGCCCACTATCACTCTGAAAGATTGACTCTAATAAAAAGCTATAAGCACTTCATCACATTATTCAGGTTTTAAGAATAAATTTCCTAAGCAAGCGATATGTTTATGCTGGTCCTAAAAATCTTCTAGAAAATTCAAGCTGCCTAGATTTCAACTTAACCTAGATTAGTGGATGTGTTCACATGACAACAAGCAAGCGTTGTTCCTCTATGTCAGTTTAACTGTCGCTCCAACAGTTTCCATCAATTTAGGTTGATTTATCCTATTTGTTTGTAAATTGAAATAAAACTATAAAAAAATTAACAAAAAAACAGTTAGAGGGAAATACCTGTTCAACATGTTTAGTAAGCTTTTCGCTGAATGTTTCTTTGGTAACCAAATTGTCAGAGACGTTTCTTAGTAGTTCTAGATCATCCCCATAACGAATCTTCTTTGATGGATTTGATGGTATCATTTGTTTCAAAACGTTGTATATTGCACCACTAGCATCGGGAATATACCTGCCAATCGTAGGAGCCATATCTTATATCATACCAAACAAAAAGCAGAAGCAAGTGCAGCATCATTCAATTGATTCCTAAAATCATGGCACAAATAAAACTTATGCCTACCTGCTTAGGTTTCGTTTTCTTTCCTGCTGCTCACGGGCCTGCAACCTTTTCACAATCTTGGATTTTAATTGGACACAACACTGCTGAAGAGCAGACTGGATATAGTAGCACAAAATTGTTGTTAGCTTGCTTAACATTGCTGACATTGAAAATTTGTAAACTTAACAGTTCATACCTTGACAGCAGAAGCAATCTCCGTTATGTCATCTCCGATGTATTCTTTTCCAGTTCCTTTAAATGGGATTTTTGTGCTCACGATGCTTACAAAGACACCAATCTTGTCTTGTACCTGGTTAATCTTGTAATTATTCCAGCTGAAAAAGTATTTAGTAAGGTTTCACTTATAATTACTGTGTTGTGATTGTTGGGGCGTTTTGTAAAGCAATTATCGACACTTATTCTGTGACCCCGTCTCAAAACTAGAAAGGAAAGGGGAAACCATATGCTTCTGAGCACACTTACTTGATTCTTTTAAGTGCAGTTCTGGTTACAACATCGGCACCTTGCTCAAAAAGTAGTGGAATTCTATTGGCAAAACGAAATATATTCAAACCCTAAAAACAAATATTGTATATTTGTCAGGACAAACCATATTTACTATTGTCGAAAAAACACAATGACACGGTACTGTATAACTAGCTCTTCACAGAGTTCTAGCAAGCTTTGAACTACAGAAATGAGTGTACATTGAATGATAACTTAAAAAGAATAGAATCGGATAATTAGTAAAAATGATTTCATAACAGCTTGTATGTGCAATCCAGGTTTATATAGAGATAAACCTAAGATAAGCTACCTAGCTCACTAAGCATAACATAATCATAACTACGGTAACTGAACTGACAAAATGTGCTGGGTCAGCACATTCTATTATGTAGAAGAGGGGTGGACATCACAGCTTTGCTAGAAACATTCAACTACTGTAAAAAAAGTGAGCTAGAGACATCCAGCTTACAAGTGCAAAGCTCCCGTGATTGCAGAGGGATTTTATCAGCAACACAATCACAGACTTTTTCCCAGGCTCGGGTAATTCAAACTTTGGCACTCATAAGTAGATGGACCATTTAGTATATTGATGTTAATAATGTCTTTCCCAATGGGCACCTCGTTAGTCGTGAAGAGGTTGTAACCTCCCAAGTTTGAAGCACCCAATAAATTACGGGTTTGCAGACTTAACAGGGCTCTTTATGGCCTTATACAAACACCTAATGCTGGGTATGAACGGATCAAATCTACCTTGTGACAGTTTGACTTCATTTCCACTGCTGTGATCCCTCTGTATTCATCTTCTTTAAGGCTATCGCTTGTCTTTATGTTTTTATCTATGTGGATTACACTATTTTTATTGGATCTTAAGTTTCCCCTTGTTGATGATTTGATCAACAAGCTTAGTTAATAATTTGCACTTAAACACCTAGGATCTTTTGATCACTTTTTGGGAGTTGAAGTCAAAGTTCAAACAGCTTTGTCATGGTGCTTTTCTACTTACTCTATCAGAACACTCAAGGGATCTGTTAAACAGGGCAAAGATGGCAAAACTCAGACATTTATTTTCCTACAGTCGGTAATTGCAAGCTAATTATGGTACTAATGTGCCTTCGAACCTCAAGGACATTTCTTTTCCTACAGTCCGTAATTGCAAGATTTATTGTGGAGGCCGTTCATCACTAGTAATTGACACTCACTTATGCCGGTTTATTGCAGAGGCTGTTCAATATGCTATTTTGACAACATCATAGTAATTGACACTCTCCAACTATTTCTTTCAGAAAAAAAAAGATATTTTTAGCATGCATGAATTTCAAACTAAACTGCTATCTAACATAAATACTGCTGGAAGCGAAACTTAACTTGCTTGACATCTTTTCCACCTATACTGATTCCTGCTTCCACAATGAAAGGGTGGCCTTCAAAAACTTGAGCACTGTGTGGTAGTCACAGGAAAATAACTTTTAAGCATACTGAATTAGCTATTACCAGAAAAGCCAAACACATAGCTAACATTAAAAAAATCTCTAATGGGCCTCTACTATAGGGGCATCCATAAACCCTTCGGAACTTTCATAACACGGTCAGAAAGATCAGATATTGAGCTAAGTGCCCGTGACGGTCCACGGCAAGAAGGATTAAAAAGAATGGTTAATTAAGACATATATAAGTTACAAGAAGCAATAACTTGAGGTAAGAGTAAGATCTAGCAAAACTTTGATATTGAATCACAACCTGCCTGAATATGTAGCAACCATGTCTGGGTGAAGCTCTTTTATAATTCCTAGTCGAAGATTGTATTCGCCAGCAGGGCTAAGACACTGATAATAGACAGTAAGGACATAAGCAATGGCATGAGTAACATAAAGAAAAAGTTAATTATGGAACAATGTGATGAATGTAAGGAAAAGGGCTCATTATAGAATTCATCACTTACATGACCACTAGGATCATCAAATTTGGCTTGACGAAACAACTGATGAATGCGTACTAGTTGCTGTGATGTTAGAGACTTCACAGCCATTTTTGAGCTGAAATCAGGACCCATTTCTCCTGAAAAAGAAAAGGAAAAGAGTGTAGTACATAACAAAGTGGGATCTAGAATATGCACATTGAAATATGTGAGTATAAACTTCCTCTAATTTCAGGACAAATGTATTGTTACTAATTTTCTAAAATCTCAGCACTCAGCAGTAACTCAGTATCTATTTATGAGCCTTGGAAACAAAAGCATCTACATACAACAGAACTGCAGCAAGCAACCTAGCTCATTACTCATTTATTAAAACAAAAGTGAATATAAAACAAAGAGGGGTCTTTACTATTCCAATGTTTCAATATCAACAAAGAAAGCAAGACATGTTTTCTCTCTCCACTTAAATATCTCACATTAAAATTGCTTTAACATCAAGGAGAATTAACTATTATCAGGTGGAGAAACTTTATTATCTTTCCTCAACAAATAAAATACCAGTTTTGCTAATTTTATTCAATGCATGACTGCATACAAACAGCCAACTGGAGCGCATAAATACTAGTACCATGAGAAATGGCCCTTTGCAATAAATGCATGCACGCTCTCAATTAAGAATCAAAAAGAAACTCAAACAAATTATTAATAAAATTAGTATTTTCCTTACCTATCAATCTTTCTGCATGGGGTTTACTGATATTCACAAATTCATGCTGAAGAAACTGTAAAAGGTTCTGCTTTGAAGTTTCAGTAATAAGTCGTTTAATTAGCAACAAATCAACAGATGATGGATGATGTTTTGTCTCCAAAGGAATGGGTGGCATTACATCTGTTCTGCGAGCAAACCTTACAGTTACATTCTTGCTGCAAAAGAGAACAGATGGTATAAGATGATTGTGCATAGTAGTTCTTGGAGAGAGAATCTGAATTGATACATTTACTTACTCAGGTGTATCTGACACGAATTTAAATTGAAACTGCGCATAAGGGGTGATAACAGCCATTTGTCGCATGTAATGCAAGATTTTTGACTGCAATGCAAACAAAGGAGCTTATATAATGAAATATGTTTAATTTACAGGCATGAAAACATATGGAACTGCTTAAATATATCTGTAGTTGTGGCAACAAATTTAATAAAATTAGATCAAATTAAATTACATACACGGTAAGTTGTCCAGTTACCCTCTATGACAACTTGAATTTCAGCTCCATGCCAATGTTGTCCGTTCTCCCGCTTTTCATGTAAATGTATATGAGGAATATTCCTGATAATTGAAGCATTGTTTATTAGGAGTAGGAGTTAGAATATCAATTCAATTATAATATTTAAAACATGCTTATCAACAAAAAACAGTATAAAACATACTTGTGAATGTCAATATCCAGCCTGCAAAATGAAGTATAATTTTGCTTTTTCATCGACGAAGAGATCTCAATAGGAAGTCCGGTACTCATTTTGGACCATATTAGTGCCTGTGTACATGAAAAATACCGGTCAATAAGACCAACCGTAAACAACATGTAACTCACACTCGAGTGAAAAGTTGGTAGCTGTTACAAGCTAATCATCAGAGGTAATGAAACAATATTAGAGAAAAAAAATTAACTAGTGGATGTTGCCAGTACCATCTTCGCACCAAGACCAAACTTTCCCCGAGTCTGTTTCAAGCCATACTTTGTCCCAGATAGAACTACAAGAATAGATAAGCTTACCGTCAATGAGTTTACT
The DNA here is from genome assembly GCF_024323335.1 of Lathyrus oleraceus. Lineage (NCBI taxonomy): Eukaryota > Viridiplantae > Streptophyta > Magnoliopsida > Fabales > Fabaceae > Lathyrus > Lathyrus oleraceus. Next base: position 625,535,705 of record NC_066583.1, on the reverse strand, counting down.
AGTACTAGCAACAAAAAAATAACTACAGAAATGTTGATTCATAGTCAACTCGGGTAGCAGGTTACCAACTGACCTCGACCAAACATATTTGGGATGTCATCGTGTGGCATTCCTTTTCCATTATCCTGCAATTAGTACAAAACAAGCTATGTTACATTTACATAAATGGGATAGATAAGCAAACAAAAAGAGGAAGTACTTTTAAATTGGGTTTTGTTAAGAAATGTGATTGAGCCTAACTCAATCCTACAAAACCGGTTGGTAGAGTGAAGATTGTCCCCACTTATAAACACATGTTCAGACCATATATTATCCGATGTGGGACTCTTAACACGCCCCCTAACGCTCGGGACTAGAAAACTGGAACTTGGAAATAAATGGTAGATGGCCCGATAGCGGAAACCATAGTAGGTGGCCCACCGGATCTTAAACGAGACTCTGATACCATGTTAAGAAATGTGGTTGAGTCTAATTCAACCTCATAAAACCGGTTGGTAGAGTGAAGACTGTCCCCACTTATAAACACATGTTCAGACCATATATTATCCGATATGTGACTCTTAACAGGTTTCAAAATCAGATAAAATAGTTTTCCAGGTTGGATAAAAACTAAGACAAATACCAATGTGTGTCAATACAGCAGCGCAAACAAAGGCATAAGGCAGAAAAAATGCGCACCTTGCATGTAACTCTGTAAAATGAAGCCTCACCTCGACCCTTAATACCCTTTGAGGCCGGAGTATCTTTCACTTTCTTTCCAAGGGAAGCATGTTTTGCTTGTAATTCTTGAGCACGAGCTTCTTTTGCTAATCGTTTCTACACAAGAAGAGATAATATGAGACAGACAAAACCGTATAAAAAGAGCCTACTCAATTTTAGAAAATTGCACACATGAGAACAGCAGTACAAGTTACTTTGACACAAAACAAACTGATCTAAAGTCTAAAGCAGTTCCAAACACTTACTCAAACTTGTTACCATAGCCAAATAAACAATTTATACAGCCCAACCATACAGTTTAGTCCATACAAAACTATATCTCATTACAAAAACCAATCCTGCAAAATGAAATTGAACACACCTCACGAGCCTTTACGGTTTCAAAATCATCATACAGTGCCGCATCAATTCGTTCACGGTCAACAAGACCAATCATAGAATTGAATTTACTTCTAATTATCTCCTCACTGCAAAAACCAAGTTAACATCAAATAAATAATTAATTCAAACACTGAAAAATTCAATTAAGCACACCACACACTTGTAGTTGCAAACTTACATAGTTATTTCAACAACAGGAAGCTCCGATATCGATTCCGCCGAGTCAAGTGCATTCTCCACTAATTCTCTAACAGTAGTATAGAGAGATTTTCCGGGCTGAATTAAAATCCAAGCAACTTCAGAAAATTAAATATACAAAAATATCGCAAAAATGGAATTATACTAAATTAAATTGTAGAATTATGCTTACATTATCAAATCCTGCGATGTTCTTGTTCTCTGCGAAGAACTCAGCCGGAGATTCTACAAATTTCAAAATAAAAAATAAAAAGTAAAATCAGTTGAAATTGAAAGATAAAGGTAACGGAATCTGAAATTGCACCATAGAGAAAGAGAGAGACTCTGTTTGAGAACGGTTTCTTTTGGTTTTCGGGGGGTTTTGGAGTTGGATTTCTTCGATTCAATTGGACTTTCACTGCTTCCTCCCATGGAGATTACAAACGAAAATATTGAATAACTGGATTTTGGAATCGATTTCGATTTCGATTTCGATTTGGAACGAAGTTTGAGTTCAGATTTAGAATCGGAGATTGAGAGCCACCATTTTCGATTCAGCTAGTTCCTGCACCTAGGGCTTTGAAAAACTGAAAGTGCTAGGTTTTTTGACAGCGTTCCGGTGCGGTCGTCTGTATTGTGGTTCACGCTGCTGCAGTCGTTTTGATAAACGAGTTTAAGAGATCAACGGTGATTGCTTAAAATAGATGGAGTTGTGATATTTTGACGGCTAATATTAACGATGGTTGGTGCGCTTCTTTTCTGCTTTCCGAGAGTAATGTGCGATGCGATGTGTAAATTTTGTAGATATTTCCCGCCAACACAATGCTTCTTCCATTTTTGTGTATATACATCACGAATTAAATTGTCGGGAAATTAATTAATGAAAGAGTATTGAAATCAAATCTAGTTTTCTTGTTTGCGTGGCAATTTAGATTGCTAATAAAGATGTCAATGCATTGGACATAGTTTGGACTTTAGTACTCGTCCTCTTACACATGTTTTTAAAGAATCTTTGTATATGAGTTCATGTTTATGTGGACATAAGTATTTATACCATTATTAGTATCCTATTAGTATTTGTCATTACTTAATTGGAGAAAATTCAAATTTTATATTGATTAAAAATAGTGTCTACAAATAGTTTATATAAAGTGTCATCTTTTAATATATGAAACACCTCTATTATATATATTTAAAAAATATATTATACGATATATTATTTCGGTACTGATATAACACAAGGTACTGATATAACACAAGTGTTTAACGAATCATTATATATATTCATAAAATAATATATAAAATATAGCATCTTATATATAATAGTGCCTAAATAAAAACTAATATATATGTGAAATATCTTTATTGCACACAATTCACAATGGAAGATCACGATAGACAGATCCTTCGAAACATCAACAAACAACTTCTCTTGCATATAACTTGCAATTAACATCTAAAAAATAACAATAATAATGGGGTGAGATAATAATCTAAGTGAGTTCCTCTATCCTATGGGTCTAATCGACTCTATAGAATTTCTAATCGGTTCCTAACTTGAGTCTTCATCTTTCGTCTTTTATGTATCATTCACACAACGTAATTAAGACTTAAGTATTTAATGGATATTCACAATGTATGGCAACATGTCACTTGAGTTCGCATAACTCAATAAATCACTAGTCGGATTCACGAAACGTCGATCCCCCGACTAGACCTACATATAGGGAAGGGCTCGGTTCACATATGCTCGTATGATTCGACTTTCGTGTGGATATCAGGTTCTCCATGGGACTCGAACCCATTTCAAGAACCTTCACTCGTATGGGACTTGAACCCACTTTGAGTATCTTTCACTGTATGAGACTCGAACGGACTTAGGTGTCCACCTCTCCTTAATGCGCTGCCATGGTTTGGACTCAAATCCATTTTAGGCACGAATCATTGGTGCCTCATCCCTATTTTCTAATTCACATAATCATCTCAAATGGGATGTGCACGATTAGGGAAAACATTTTAATACGTGATTAGGTTCCACATCATCATGATTTCTCTCATCAATCACTAGGTGATCACATTCACAAATTCTCATGTTACTTCATCAAATACTAGGCGATCATATCCACCCACTCACTTGTTAATTCCACATGTTCCATACAAAGCATATTGATTCATTAATCTAGCAAATACTCGTTCGCGATAGACACTGAGGTACCTTTGCATTCAAGCATCACCACATAATTCATTTTCATAACCTATATTATCTTTACAAATTGTTCACCTAGTTATACTTCTAGATTTCTTCACTCATTATCATAAGATTTTAATCATATTATTACACAATTAATATTTCATGACATAGTTCATAACATAAGAGTTCATCTTCCTCATCAAGCATTAATAAGCATACATAATAGTATAATACCATTAATTAAGAGATAATTGATATATATATATATATATATATATATATATATAATCATTATTTTATCTCACCAAGTAGTAAAGCATTGAACTAGCTTTCCAACGCATATGACTGCGTCTCATTCTGAATTATGAAACTCATTTTATAGTGAAAACAAGGGAACCAATCGATTGATATCAGGGACCAATCGATTGACATAAATTTTATGTAAAATTTTCATAAAATTACAATGGATCAATCGATTGGTCCAGTATATTAATTGATTGACATGAGTGATATTTTAGTTTTACACAGTTCTATGTGAAACCAATTAATTGTTTATGGGTTTCACTACAAGCCAATCAATTGGTTCAAGCTTTTCCTTCAAAAATACATCTTCTAATCACATCTTCTTCCAATCTTAACCAACTCAAACCATTCCAAAACATAGATTAACAGAAAGCCATATGATCTTAAGCCATAACCTCGGGAAATTATGTCATAACACATAACCCTAATTCATCATAACAACATTAATCATGGTAAAACTTTTGTACTAACAACATAAATCAATCTTGAATCACTAGAAGCGTCATGTAACAACAAATAACATGCATCATAATCAATTATATGGTTAAAACAAGAACACACAAACCCTAAGTTTCTCAAGGATTAATTATCTAGGAACTCGCCTCTAGAGGTGAAGATGAGATGAAATGATGGTGATGATTCTTTCTTCTTCCTCCAAGCTTCCTCTTCGTCTTTCTATCTTACTTTCTTCTCTTATTCTTTCCCTTATTTTATTTTCTCCTTTCTTTCTCTTCTGATAGGTAGAAAATGTAAAAAGGAAGGGATGGTAGGAATATATACATGGTGGAGAATAGGTGGTAGAGAGAAGAGAGAAAATGAGTGGTTGAGATGAAAAGTTGATAAAGGAAAATATCTTAAAAGATATTTTCTTACTACCATAGAAATTGACCAAACATTAATGTTACCAAAATGTTCCTTCTTTTACTAATTAATAAATGTTTGTCTCTTTTAATAAGAATTGATCTCTTATGAGTCTACTGGTTACTCTATTTGTCCCAACTGACAATATTTAGAGCACTTAATAGTATACAAGATATTACATTCTCCCTCCCCCTAAATTGAAATTTGTCCCCAAATTTCTTCCACTTAAAGAAAGAAACACTTCGTGTGTTACCGTCCTAGATCAACACTTGACTTTGCTTCGGTTCAATTCTCTGGCATAATCAAACTTCCAACTCCTTTTCACTGGCAACTTCCTTTCTTTGTAAATTCCCAAAACTCCTTAACTTAATCGTACTCTTATTTACAATCTTCGATTAGCTTATAACCTTTTCCTCGCTTAATTCATTTGACATACCACTATGAATCATTTGGTCACATATCCCTCCATAATCCACAACTTCCCTTCCTTGCACTGAGTTAACCAATGCTTTTAGAACTTCGTGAGATAATTTACTGATTCCTTGACTATATGCAATAGTGACGACTCTTCTCTTATGAATCTTTCATCAATTTTGGCCAACTTTATAATCCATCTATTGATAACCATATCGACTTAACTTTGACCTTATACTATATACTACAAGCATAAACACCCAATGTTTCACTTCTCTTGTATTACTCCAATAAGATAACACACTTCTAATGACGCCCCACTAAGACTATCTTGAAAACATTGGATTAAAAACTTATCATCATGAGTGTATGCGATCATCTTCTGAATAAACATCGTCAAATGAGTTTTTGGATAACTAACCCTTTTGTACTTCTCAAAATCGAGCGTCTTGAACTTTGGCGGGATTATGATGTTTGACATTAAGCACGTGTTAAAAGCATCTTGACCATAGACATTTTTTCCTTCTAGGGTTCTTATTTGTTCACCAAGAACACGACACATTTGAATAGCTTCGATATCCTGATGAGTTCTAACATTGATCACTGGATCTAGCTCTCGAGGGCGTCTAGTAGCGTGAGGAGATGGGATATTCCCAACTTGAGCAGTGGGATGCCCTTGCAACATAGGGATTTTATTGGATACAACATTGTGCACTGAATAAGGATCATCCATTTATGGAGGAGAATCGTACAATGGGTTTCTCACCACATTAAAGCCTGAGATAGGATCAACATTATTTGTAATAACATGCTGAAAATAATTCTTCATCAAAGCTAGAAGAGGTTCCAACATCTTTCCCACCTTATGGTTCATAACGTCCATGTTCTCCCTTAGCACAACTTGATTCAGTTCCAAACGCTTCATTGCCCTTCATTAACCACCATAAGTTCGCTATGTGTACCGGGGAATCAACAAACGTTATGAACAAGAGGTGACATGAGTTTTTTGTTTTGGAAAATGCTATGCATGCATGTTGATGGATGCAGAGGCATGAACATTTTATTATTTTCATGCCATAATGCAATGCCATGTTTATGCATATTTTTTTATGCAATTTAATGTGGGGGCTCAAGACGATATGGGTAATAGAACCTCAAAACAACCTATTTGGGAAGGCTCATTATAATTGGATAACTCTAAACTTTCCTACCTAACCCCTCACCAGGGATAACTCTAGGGTTTGGACAAAAGGGTACCTAGTGTAATGGACCCTAATCAGAATTTCTCCATGTAACAGATGAACCATTTTATGATAAACTCCACTAAAAGATATACTCTAGGTGGGGTTTTTGCATTGATTATATACGGTGTGCTCTTTGGGGATCATTACTACACAACCACCATAGATGGAACGAGTTCTAAAAGATGTCATGCAACATGCTAGCCATTTTATGACAAACTCAACAAAGAAGATCTACTATAAGCGGGGTCTTCATGTTAACAATTTAAGGTGTGCTCCTTGGGGGTTAAAACTAAACAACCACCTCCTAACTTATGTTCATTCTCTTTTTTTTTTCAAAATCTTGGGAAGAGAGCTTTACTTAAGTAACAAATCCTAAATCCCACACATAAGTATATACACATGTATAAAAATGCGATAAAGAAACAAATAAAGGAAGCATACAACAAATAAGAAGAAACAATAAAGATAATAAACAAACTAAAAGATAACTGAACTAGGGTAGACCCACTTAGGAGAATAATCCCCAGCAGAGTCGCCAGTAGTCGCGGCACAAAAAATCACTCAGGCGCGTTGCACGCTCGGAATACAAAAACAGAGTTGTCGCCGATCTTTATTTGCTCCAAAGGAACGGGAAAATGTAGAATAAAACTCGTTAAAGCTAAGGGAAATGGTTGTTGCAACCAGGTCGGGTTCAGGAGTCGGTTATGCAAGAGGAAAGTATTAACACCCCTCACATCCATTGTACTCAATGAGACATGTGTTAGTTAGTCATGCAAGTGAGTGTTAGCGTGATTCGTTTTGATATCTTTTACTTATTATGTGAGAAAAAGAAAGGAGAAATGATTTTGGGTTTTTTTAGTATTGTGCTCGCCAATATTTCAGAATCTTGTGCTTATGTATTCTCATGGTGCAATGAGAAAAATAGAGCTCCATAGCTCATTGTAGAAAACCATATGTTGGTTGATTGCTTTTAGATAGTGATGATTATATCACATTTGAATGGTTAAACATTTACTTGCTGCTCGCTCTTGGAGGATGAAGTCTTTGTTTGTTTCGTGTTGAAATGGATAAAGCATACTCGTTTCTGGAAAAAAAATCAAGTCACACACGAGCGGTAAAAAGCAGTTTGATTGGTTGAGTTGATTTTATATGGATTAGGGTAACCTTTGGAGCAAGGTGCGCACGTGTTCCTTTACCCAAGGCTTTTAAAGATATGTGCATCTCTTGGTCCTTTTCCGTCCCTTTTTATGAAAATATAGTCTTGCAGAATTTTAGTAAACGTTTGAGCCTAGGTGTGCACCAAGCCCTTGTTTATCCAAGATGTTCAAAAGGTGTGCACCAATTGTCACTTGTTATCCTAATTTGATTAAAGTATTTTAAGGCGAAAGACCAAGGTATTCAAAAGGAATGCATCAATTATCACTTTGTCTTTTGACTTTATTGACAAAAAAAATCGTGTGTATAACGACTTAACATTGGATCAAGCATTTCAAATTGATTTTCAAAAGAATTTGAATTAAGCAAAAAAGATATTTGATGTTGGATCAAACACTCATGATGGTGACGATTGTTTGACTTAATTAGAAATTGGAATTGACTTTTAAAATTGAATTTGAAAATGATTTGAAATTGGTTTTGAAAAGAAGCTCAACGTTGGATCGAGTGTTTGATTCGATTTTGATTTGAGCTAGTGTTATGTTAACTATACAAAAAAAGAAAATTTAGTTTTTTTAGAGTATTCTAAGGTAATAGACGAAAATGAAATAACTTAATTAAATTAAATGAAGTAAACTAAATCAAAATTAAGTCAAGAAAAACTAACTAAGCTAAATAATTAAATAACTTAAACAAGCCATACTAGATAAACTCATGAGAAGTGCAAAAAAGAATACCGTAATGTAGAGGTTAGAAGATCAAAAGAAAGCCTAAAAGCTCATATATTATAACTCTATTTCTAACCTTTGTAATTAATAAAATTAAATAAAAAATAATAGTAACACACTAATATATATATATATATATATATATATATATATATATATATATATATATATATATATATATATATATATATATATATATATATATATATATATATATATATATATATAAACATCCTTGTTTATCCAAGATGTTCAAAAGACGTGCATCAATTGTCACTTATTATCCTAATTTGATTAAAGTATTTTAAGGCGAAAGACCAAGGCATTCAAAAGGCGTGCACCAATTGTCACTTTGTCTTTTGATTCTATTGACAAAAGAAATTCGCATGTATAACAACTTGACATTGTATCATGCGTTTCAAATTAATTTTCAAAAGAATTTGAATTAAGCGAAGGAGATATGTGACGTTGGATCAAACACTCATGATGGTGACGATTATTTGACTTAATTAGAAGTTGGAACTGAGTTTTAAAATTGAATTTGAAAATGATTTGAAATTGGTTTTGAAAAGAAGCTCGATGTTGGATCGAGTGTTTAATTCAATTTTGATTTGAGTTAGTGTTATGTTAACTATACGAAAAAAGAAAGTTTGGTTTTTTTAGAGTATTCTAAAGTAATAGACGAACATGAAATAACTTAATTAAATGAAATGAAATAAACCAAATCAAAATTAAGTCAAGAAAAATGAATTAAACCAAATAGTTCATGTATTATAACTTTAATTCTAACATTTGCAATTAATAAAATTAAATAAAAATAAAAATAATAATAACACACTAATAAATAACTATACATCTAAGTTTTCTAAGCTTTTATATAAAAGAAAACCATTAATATATGTAGATATAAAAGCTTAGAAAACTTACATTATATATATATATATATATATATATATATATATATATATATATATATATATATATATATATATATATATATATATATATATATATATATATATATATATATATATATATATATATATATATATATATACGATTTATTATAATAATAATGACGCATCTTAAAGACAGTACATAGGCTCGAAAGGGATAATCGGTTCTGACATATTTTTAATAATAAAAGAAGATTTTATAGAAGATGAGTGTAAAAAGTTAATTTTGATGTGAGTTTACTTTGAGAATACGGGGAAATAGTAACTCTCCGAGTAAAAGATAATGAAGATAATAATACATGCTTAATCAAAGGTATGGGGGAAGAAAGTATTGGAGAAGTAAATTTTATAATATATGAAGGTGGTCCTAAAACTATGACTTTATTATTTGATGATAATGGAGGTCCATAATTATCTCTGGGATCATTCTATTTCTTGCTCATTTTTACCTTGTAAAAATTATCGAGTTAAAAAGCCAGGTAAAGAATTTTTAATTCCTTCAATATGTTCTATTTCAAGACCAAAACATGATAGCAAAGATTTTTATCTAACAAAAATATGTTTTGAAACCAAATTTTTAACATTTTTCTTTAAAACACTCTTAGCAGCTTTGCAATCTGTTTTAATAAAAATGATTTTGAAAACAAATCATCTTGAAATTTAGTAATGCATAAAACAATGATTAAAATCTCTTTCTTAATAGTACTATAATTTAATTGGGCTGGAGACCAAGTTCCAGAGCAATATCTAACAATTTGTTCCTTATATGTGCCTCGAAGTAGTTATTTCAATATACCACCAAACCCTAGTTCTAAGGCATTTGTTTCAACAATTAGATTAGCGTTTGGATCACGGATTCCTAGGCAATGTAATCTATTAACTATTTGCTATAATTGGGTGACACTTTTGGTCATGGAATCATTCCAAGGTGGGGAATTCTTTCTAAGTCTCTTAAATAAAGGAAGACAAATAGTTCTAAGATTAGGAATAAAGTCTGAAACATAATTAAGACAACCTAAAAACTTTTATAACTGAGTTTTGTCTTTTAATTCGTAAGGGAATTTACTAACAAATTCTAAGGACCTACTAATAGGGGTGTACATGTGCTCACTAATATCAAAATCCAAAAATCTTACATTACTTTAAAAAAAAATTAATTTCTTTTCGGAAAAAACTAAACCATTATATTTAATTATTTCATAGAACTGATTAAGGTGTTGTAAATGTTGATTAATAGAGTCTGAGAAAACTAAAATATCATATAAGTAAACTATAGTAAAGCGGGAGTAATCATTAAAAATAGAATTCATTATATTTTGAAATTATTATAGGGTGTTTTTAAGCCCTAAGAACAAAACATTCAATTCATAGTGCCCAAAGGGTACTACAAAAGTGGTCTTATATTTATCAGTTTCTTCTAATTGAATATGATAATATCCAGGTTTAAGGTCAAATTTATAAAATATACTTTTATAATGTAATTTGTTAATTAAATCTTTTTTATTGGGTATGGGAAACTTAATCCATTGTAAAGTTTTGTTTACAGGTTTGTAGTTTATTACTAGTCAGAGACTACCCCTTTCTAATTCAGCAGCATTAACAACATAAAATGCAGAGCTGCTCCAAGGAGACTTTCTTGATCTAATTAAACTTTTTTTTAAATAATCTTGTATTTCTATTTTACAATAATCTAAATATTGTTTATTCATCTATATATGTCTGACTTAAGTCGAAATATATTTTTCTTTAAAGTCAAGCTCATAAGGAAAAGAAATAGTATGTATCTTTCTTTTCTACAAGGCATTAGACCGTTCTGAACAAAGATCTTTAGTAAATTTATTTTGCACAATTTTAATCTTTTCTTGAACATAGGAAGATTGCAATTGTTCTTCTATCATTTTAAAATATATATTTTTGTTTATGAAATTAATATGTTTTCTTTTATTATTAATAATATTAATAAAAGATATATCTTTACTCTAGACAAAGTTAAGATCTCTAATCCTAGGTTGATCTAAAAATTCAAACTTAACTTCACGACCTAAAGCATTTGTAGTTATAGCTAGGTTATCAAAGATAAAATGGAATAATAACTTCTTGAATATTTTTAACTAGAAGAAAATAAGTTTATAATAGATTAGATATTTACAAATCTTAATGTTGGATAATTTATATGACACATGTAATCTGTTACCATTAGCTCCTTGTAAGGATTCTTTGGTTTTCTCGTAATATTATGTTGGGATTAACTGTTCTTGAATGCAGTTTAAATCTGCCCATGAGTTTATTAAAGCAACTAGTTCAAAAAAATTATCTTTAATAATGAGATTTATTTTACTATAATATTTGCGAGATATCATATTTTTTATTTTATTAATATAAAGATCTTTATTGGTTGAAACAATAATTTCTTCATTAGTTTCATCATATTTCTTACTAGAAGAAGCTAAAGTATGTTGATTTTGAATAATCATGTGACAATGTAATTCTAAAAGTTTAAGTTCTATCTCATCATCCCGGGTTTTTAGCATTTGAATTTCATTTTTTTAATTCTTAATTTCTTCTTGTAAGTCATTAATAGAAACGGTTTTCTCAAGTGGTTTTTTATATAAGTTCATAACATCTTTAAATTCTACTTTGTTAACATGCTTTTTACAAATATCGTTTTTGTCAATAATGTTTTTAATTGGTCTCATGAAAGCATTCTTACTTTCAGATTCTTCCATCTTATCTAATATTCATATTAAGGTATTGACTTGATGATTGTTGAATTGTAATTTCTTGTGTCGAATCAGGTTGTTCGACAAAAGTAAGGAAGTGTCGAACCACCTAATGTTTTGAATTGTGTTAGTCTGTTGAAGTGTCGAAGCATGTTGCTTCACACAAGATTTTGACTTAGGCCTATTTTAGTAGTATTAGCTATTTTAGCCTTTTATAGTTTTGGGCTTTGACTTGTAGTCCAAGTTAACCTAAATCTATAAATAGAGGGAGCAACTCTTATTCTTATAATGAAGTGAATAAAGTATTCATAACAATTGTAATTCACAGTATTTTGTAGTTGTAAAGTGAATAAGTTTTCCACAGTTTGTGGATAGAGAAAAACTATGCAGAATTTTAATTTGTCTTCTCCTTTATCGTTATTTACTTTCTTTCTTTCTCCATTGTTCTTCTCTTTATTATTATTGTGTGGGTGATAACAATCTTGTTCATCAAGCTTGATTGAAATTCTCCATAAGTTTTGGTGGATTTCCAATATCTGGTATCAAGAGCTCCGGTTTAAACGATTCGTGAGAAAAAATTCATGATGGAAATGAATCATCCAAACAGGAATTTTCCAGCAAACTTTTTGATTCTCAAGAACAACAATTATGAGAATTGGTGCAAGCAGATAAAGGTTGTGTTCTATTATCAATATCTTTGGATCTTGTGAAGGAAAGAGTAACAATGCTTGCAGAAAACGCGACAAATCAAGAAAATGATGCACATAAAGAATTGAAGAAGAAAGATTATAAAGCTCTTTTTATAATCCATCAATATGTTGATACAGATAACTTTGAAAAGGTTAGTGATGTAGGCTAAGCGAAAGAAGTATGGGAAATTCTAAAGAAGTCGTTTGGAGGTGCGGAGAAGGTGAAAGAGGTGAGGTTACAAACTCACAAAAGGACGTATGAATTGCTTCAGATGGAAGACAATGAAAGAATAATTGATTTCTTCACCAAGGTTATGAAACTAGTGAATCAAATCAAGGTATGTGGAGAAGTGTTGACATCAAGATCTGTTGTTAGAAAGATCTTAAGGTCATTGGCTACAAAGTTCGACCACGTGGTAGTAGCCATAGAAGAGTCGAAATATTTGTCAAAAATTGTCAAAGAAAGAGCTTTAAGGGACGCTTGAATCTCATGAACAAAGAGTGACTGAGAGAGTTGCAAGAAAGTCGAAGAGTGATATGGCTTTGCAGGCACAATCAGCAAAAGAAAGGAAAGGAAAAGGAAGTTGGAATGGCAACAAAGGTAGAGGAGGCTACAAAAATTCGACTGGTCGAAATCAGCAAGAAGGAAACTAGTCGAGTCGGAGAAAACCGTAGAACCAAGGCAACCAAAGAGGTGGTGTTGCAGGTAGAGAAAAAGGTGGTGGTCAAAAGCCAGACAAGAGTCACATTCAGTGTTACAATTGTCGGAAGTATGTTCATTATTCTAGTGGTTATCTAGAAAAGAAAAAGAATCAAGAAACTTATGCAAAGCTGGCAAAACATGAAGAAGAAGAGACATTGTTGATGGTTACAACAAGAGATGAAGAGAGATTCAAGGACCATTGGTACTTGGACTCAGGATGCTCATCACACATGTCTGGAAGGAAAGATTGGTTTGTCAACATAAAGCCCTCAATGAAGGACATGATGCAATTTGCAAATGACAACACTCTAGCAATTTAAGGTGTTAATGATGTTCTGATTATGAGGAAAGATTGCAAGAGGTTAGTAATTTCAAATGTGTTGCACATACCAGGCATGAAGAGCAATTTGCTCAGCATAGGGCAGTTAATAGAAAAGAACTACAAGGTGTCGATCAAAGACAAGATGATGAGAGTTCTCGACTCAAATGAAAGGTTGATCTTGAAGGCTCTAATGTCTCAGAATAGAACCTTCAAAATTGAGCTTAATGTGATGGAGCATAAGTTCCTTATAACAACAGCCAGCAGAGATGAATGGATATGGAATTATAGACTTGGCCATCTAAATTTCAAAGACATCAGAGATTTGAAGAGAAGAAATATGGTTTCAGGATTACCAAAAGTCGACATTCCAAACAAAGTGTGTGGAGAATATGTGCAGACGAAGCAACACAAGAACAACTTTAGTAAGGAGGATGCAGGAAGCAGGTCGAAGGAAATTCTTGAAGTTATATACTCCAATGTATGCAGTCCTCTCTAGGTGGATTCAATTAGAGGTAACAAATACTTTGTTACATTCATAAATGATTTCAGTCGAAAATTATGGTCTTACCTGCTTAAGAAGAAAAGTGAAATGATCGAGGTATTTGCCAATTTGAAATCTATGGTCGAAAGACAGAGCGATCGAAAGATCAAGATTTTGAGGACCGATGGTGGTAGAGAATATGTGTCAAAAGACTTTGACGCATCATGTGTGAAAGAAGGGATTATGCATGAGGTGGTGCCACCCTATACTCCCCAACAGAATGGAGTCGCAGAAAGGAAGAATATAATCATCATGAATATGGTTAGAAGTATGTTGAAAGGAAAGCATCTACTAAATAATTATGGGGAGAATCTGTGTCGACTGCGACATATATCCTGAATAAATGTACGACAAAGAAGCTAGAAGGAATCACGCCAGAAGAATGTTTGTTTCGTGTCAAGCCTAGCTTGAGTCATTTGAAGGTGTTTGGATCTATAACACATAGACATGTGCCAGATCAGTTGAGAAGAAAACTTGATGACAAGTCGAATAAGATGATCCTGATAGGATATCATTCGACTAGAGGATACAAGTTGTTCGTCCCAGTGAATAAGCAAGTGGTGATCAGCATGGATGTGATCATAGATGAGCTTAGCGAATGGGATTGGACTGAGAATGTTAAGAAGGATTCAATGAGAATCTTTATGATGAACCAGCTAGAGAAGTCGAAAGAGAAGTTCAATAGGAAGAAGTTAGAGGTGAAGTAGGCCCAAGCAGACCTCAAAGAACAAGACACATGCCTACAAGGTTGCAAGAATGTGTGATTACATCAGATGACGTGGTCAATGAAGAAGGTGAGTTGGTACACCATGCTTTCTACGCAGATGTCGAACCAGTCAATACAGCTGAGGCATTGAAAGATCCAAAGTGGATAAAAGCAATGGACGGAGAGCTGAAGTCAATTGAAGTCAAGAACACTTGGTCACTTGTCGAATAACCCTAAGACAAGAAGGAAATTGATATGAAGTGGGTATACAAGGTGAAGTTGAATCCCAGAGGAGAAGTGACTCGACACAAGGCGAGACTTATGGCGAAAGGATTTCTTCAGAAAAAAGGAATCGACTTTGATGAAGTGTTTGCACCTGTTGCTAGGATCGAAACAATCAGGTTGGTTGTTGGTCTAGAAAACATGAACAATTGGCATATGTGTCATATGGATGTGAAATGTGCATTCCTGAATGACCTATTATAAGAAGAAGTTTATGTTGCACAACCAGCTGGGTTTGTGAAACATGGCGAAGAAATAAAGGTGTACAGGATGCATAAAGCCTTGTACGGACTTAAACAAGCTCCAAGAACTTGGAACAAGAAGATAGATGGAATTCTAAGGGAGAAGGAATTTGTGAAGTGAAAATATGAACATGGAGTATATGTAAGAAGAAGCAATAGTGAATTGCTTATACCATGCCTCTACGTCGATGACCTGTTGATAACAGGTAGCTACAAGAAGGAGATCAAAGACTTCAAAGATGATCTTAACAAGGAATTCGAAATGTCATATCTGGGTGACATTTCATACTTCCTTGGCATATAAATATACAAGTGTGGTAGAGGTTTGATGATGTATCAAAGAAGATATGTCAATGAAATACTCAAGAGATTTGAGATGCAAGATTGCAACCCAACTTCGACTCTAGCTGAGCCCAGATTACAACTGCCGAAAGATTCAGATGAAGATGATGTCGACCCAACCCAATATAGAATACTTATTGGGTCCCTTTGATACCTTTGTCACACAAGATCGTACTTAGCATACAGTGTATGTATGATGAGTAGATCCATACAAAAGCCAAAGGTATCACATCTAGCAGCGGTGAAGAGGATACTAAGGTATCTGAAAGGAACTCTCGACTATGAAATTTTGTTTCCTGCAGCTAATGAAGGAAAAGAATTCAAACTAGTGGGATACATCGACTCAAGTTGGTGTATTGATGCTAAGGATCGATAATCCACAGTTGGCTATGTGTTTATGCTAGGTGGTGCACCAGTTGCTTGGAGTTCGAGAAAAAAGCCAATAGTAGCATTATCTTTGCGCGAAGCAAAATACATAGATGATTCTCTTTGTGCATGTCAAGCAACATGGATGATGAATCTGGTCGATGAGATGACAACTAAGAGTCATGGAGCAAGTACCATGAAGATCGACAACATGTCAGCTATCAATCTGGCGAAGAATCCGATAGCACATGGTCGAAGCAAGCACATCGAGATGAGGTTCCCTTATCTTTGAGAGCAGGTAGCAGATGAGCAGATGAATATGGAACACTGCTGAACTGAGAATCAGATTGCACATCATGACAAAGGGAGTGCAGGTCTAAGTGTTCAGAAGACTAAGAGTTATAATGAATGTAGATAGCTTAAACACAATGAATTAGGTGGTGTGTTGAATTATAATTCTTTGTGTCGAAGCAGGTTGCTCGACAGAAGCAAAGAAGTGTCGAACCACCTAATGTGTTAAGTTGTGTTAGTGTATCGAAGTGTCGAAGCATGTTGTTTCACACAAGATTTTGACTTAGGCCTATTTTAGTAGTGTTAGTTATTTTGGGATTTTATAGTTTTGGGATTTGGCTTGAAGTCCAAGTTAACCTAAATCTATAAATATAGGGAGTAACCCTTATTCTTGTAATGAAGTGAATAAAGTATTCATAACATTTCTAATTCACAGTATTTTGTAGTTGCAAAGTGAATAAGAAGTTTTCCATAGTTTGTGGGCAGAGAGAGACTCTGCAGAATTTTAATTTTTCTTCTCCTTCATCATTCTTTACTTTATTTCTTTCTCCATTGTTCTTCTCTTCATTGTTATTGTGTGAGTGATAACAATCTTGTTCATCAATATTGATTGAAATTCTCCATAGGTTTTGGTGGATTTCCAACAATGATTACTGAGAACATGAATGCTTTTATTACAACTATTACACTCACAAAATTATATTTCTAAACATTCATTAGAATCATAATTTGACTCCTCATAATTATTAATTTGACGAATTTATTCATAAGAAGATTCTTCATAAGATGAAGAGATGTCTTCTTCTTCAAAATTTAGCAAGATAATTTTTAATGTAGATATCAAACTTTATTTTAACTCCTCTGAAATATCTAAAATTTCTAATTGATTAATTTTATCTTGCATCTTACACTTATTAACATAATGGCAAAAACGACCACATTTATAACATTTGACATCTTTGTCTTTAGGTTTGGATTTAACATAGGTTTTTTTGTAAGGTTTATTACCATAATTTAACATATTTAGTAATTGGTCTACTGCTCTTTGTTAGAGATTTAAAGGCTTTCCTACAAAGAACTTGCTAATAGCATACAAGAGAGTTGTAACACAAATAACTTCATTGGATTTTGTTTTAACAACTAAGTTAATTTGGGTTTTGTCTTCAAGACTAAGGAGATTATCCCACCATCCTTTTATTTGCCTTGTAAACCCCATAACTAATATATCTTTAATAGGCTTGTCTGTGTTTCCTTTGAGTTTAAAATATGTAGCAACCATAGCCATATTTTGTATGGTATCTAACACTTGTTGCTCAAAAGCACCATCGATGTTCCATTCCTCAATGGGTTCTCCTGAATAACTATTTTCAATAAAACTACTTCTTTCTTCAAATTGCACATCAGTAAATGACGGTCTAGGTAGGTATTGGGGCTCTTCCACCTAATTTACTCACCGCATTATCAAATTCTTCTTCCCGAGATAAAGTATTTATCTCTTCTGAGGAATTTCCCATACTTAAGGTCCTTAATTTTTCAACTAATTCTTTTATCTTATGGTTAGCATCACGACCTAAACCCACACCCTTTAGCTCTTGGGTAGAAGGATTATGGTAATGATATATAGGTCGGGTATGATCTATTTGAAAGGTTTTAACATCCTTAAGTTGAGGGACAAAGTTTTCTATTTTGTCTAATTATTGGGCAATAATGTGAAGTATTTGGTTTGAGTAATTCATCTGACTATGCATATTATTTATATCTTTCCCCTATTATATAGAATTGATGATTGATTTAAAGGGAAAAGCCTATATTTTTATGTTTTCTTTGGAATGGGTAATTTTTATGACTTCTAAAGGTGGATGGATGGATTTTATTATATCTTTTTTAACAGTCTTCCATTTAATTCTAATTATAAAATTAGCATATAAGTACATCTTAACAGCAAAAGGATTTTCTATCATTTCTTCTAAGCAAAGTAATTCAAACCATGTAAATAAATAAACATTAACCTCATGATTTTCTAAAAAATTGTAAAACTTTTATAAATACATTTGAGTAAGATTTTTAGAGAAAGATGAGAAATACCAATTTCTCTTCTCTGAATAAGATTCAACCTTTAAATTGGCTATAATCCAGGCTTTGTGAATGACAAAGGGTTCTACTTGGGTGATAACTCCTAAGATTTAAGACTCAGTTGAATATGGTGACCTAGAAGTCCTCTTAGAGTAAATAGGTCGGGGAATTGTAGGAGCAAAGTTTATTCCTGCAAGGTTAACCCTAATGGTTGAATCAACCGAATTTCTAGCACTGGATGTCGATCCAATGCTACTAGACTGATTGTAAGGAAAGGACTGACTCCTATTTATTCGAATCATGACTGGTCCATCAATATCCTGAATAACACCTCTAATAGACCTAGCTTCAATCTTTTCAGATTTAACCACATATTGCAAAATCCATTCCTGAGGGAATTTGTCAATAATATCAAAAGCAGTAAGAATTTTCGAGGTCATAACATTAGATCTGCTAAGATTGACTTCAATAATACATGTTTCATTTCTATGATTAGTTTTAAGAGATTTAAAATTGTAATTAAGATTAAAAACTTTGTAGGTAATTCTACTAATAACGTCTATGTTGGCAACTCCACGATTGAATGTGTCATCTAGGCCTTGATCATATATGACAAGTGAGTTTTTAGTGAATTCATCAGTTAAACTCATAGAGTAATTAGGATGGAAGTTAAAATAAATTAGACCATCATTAAGGTTAGATTCAACTATAGCAATAGTTGATTTATGAAAATCTTTAATACGAGTATCACGAAGGACTAACAGGATAGGGGTGTTAATGAAAATCCTTTTACTGTTAAGATGTACTTAGATGCTAATGTTAAAATTAGTACTAAATGAAAGACTGTTAAAAAATATATAGTAGAATCCATCCATCCACCTTTAGAAGCAATAAAAATTATCCCTTCCAAATAAAACATAGAAATAGAGGTTTCTCCCTTTAAATAAATTACCAATCCTACAGAACAGAGGACAAATATAAACAATTTGCATAGTCAGATGAATTACTCAAACCAAATACTTCACACTATTGCCCAACAACTAGACAGAATAGAAAACTCCGTTCCTCAATTTAAGGATGTTAAAACCTTTAAAATAGATCCTACCCGACCTATATATCATTACCATACTCTTTCTATCCAAGAGCTAAAGGGTATGAGTTTAGGTCGTGATGCTAACCATAAGATTGAAGAATTAGTTAAAAAATTAAGGACCTTAAGTATGAGAAATTTTTTAGGAGAGATAAATACTTTATCTCAGAAAGAATAATTTGATAATATGGTGAGTAAATTAGGTGGAAGAGCCCTAAGATCTAAAACTTGAAACTACTATCCTAGACCGTCATTTGCTGATGTGCAATTTTAAGAAAGAAATAGTTTTGTTGAAAATAGTTATTCAGGAGAATCCATTGTAGAATGGAACATCGATGGTGCTTCTGAGCAACAAGTGTTAGATACCATACAAAATATAATTATGGCTGCTACAACTTTTAAACTCAAAAGAAACACAAACAAGCATACTAAAGATATATTAGTTATGAGGTTTACATGGCAATTAAAAGGATGGTGGGATAATCTCCTTAGTCCTGAAGACAAAACCCAAATTAACTTAGCTGTTAAAACAAAATCCAATGAAGCTTTTTGTGTTACAACTCTCTTGTATGCTATTACCAAGTTCTTTGTAGGAGAGCCTTTAAAGCTCCAACAAAGAGCAGCAAACTAATTACTAAATATCTATTGTCCAACCATGTCCGATTATATGTGGTATAGAGACATGTTTCTTTCTAAACTTTTCCTTAGGTCCGATGGTGGTACTGATTATTGGAAAGGAAGATTTATTAGTGGTTTACCCAAATTATTTATTGAGAAGGTTAAGACAGATATTAAACAAAATTTCAACGGAATTATTCCTTATCAGACCTTAACTGTGGGTGAATTATCTAATTATGTTATTGAAACTGGTATACAAATCTGTACTGATTACATACTTCAAAATAAGATTAAAAATGAAAAAAATGAGTAATAGGCGTGAAATGAGTTCATTTTACGAACAATATAGAGCTACTCCTTTAAGAGCTCCTAGTAACCCTAAGAATAAAAATGTTGCTATTAAAAGTAAGAAAAAACTTCTGTTACCATAAGAAACAACCTTATAAATGTGGTCATTTTGGCCATTATGCTAATAAATGTAAGATGCAAGAGAAAATTAATCAATTAGAAAATTTAGATATTTCAGAGGAGTTAAAAGAAAGTTTGATATCTATATTAAAAACTGTCTTGCTAAATTCTGAAGAAGAAAACAACTCTTCATCTTATGAAGAAATTCGTCAAATTAATAATTCTGAGGAGTGAAATTCTGATTTTAATGAATATTTAGGAATAAACTTTTGTACTTTTAATAATTGTAATAAAAACATTAATATTCTCACTAATCATCAAGACAATACCCTAGTAGGAATATTAGATAAGATGGAAGAATATGAAAGTAAGAATGCTTTCAAGAGACAAATTAAAAACATTATTAATAAAAGTGATATTTGTAAAAAGCATATTAACAAAGTAGAATTTAAAGATGTTATGAACTTATTTAAAAAAAACAGCTGAGAAAAGCGTTTATGTTAATGACTTACAAGAAGAAATTAAGAATTTAAAAAATGAAATTCAAACGCTAAAAACCCGGAATGATGAGATAGAACTTAAACTTTTAGAATTACAAGGTCAAATGATTATTCAAAATCAACATGGGTTAGCTCCTTCTAGTAAGAAACATGAGGAAACTAATGAAGAAGTTATTATTTCAACCAATGAAGATTTTTATATCAATAAAATAGAAAATATGATATCTCACAAATGATATAGTAAAATAAACTCATTATTAAAGATATATTTTTTTGAACTAGTTACTTTAATAGACTTAGGGGCAGATTTAAATTGCATTCAAGAAGAGTTAATCTCAACCCAATATTACGAGAAAACCAAAGAATCTTTACGAGGAGCTAATGGTAACAGATTACATATGTCATATAAATTATCCAACACTAAGATTTGTAAAGATAAAACTTATTTTCTTCTAGTTAAAAACATTCAAGAAGCTATTATTCTAGGAACCCCTTTCCTGGCTTTACTTTATCATTTTATCATTGATAACCTAACTATAACTACTAATGCTTTAAATTGTGAAGTTAAGTTTGAATTTTTAGACCAACCTAGGATTAGAGATCTTAACTATGTCCAAAATAAATATATATCTTTTATTAATATTACTAATAATAAAAGAAAATATATTAATTTCATAAACAAAGAAATACATTTTAAAAGGATAGAAGAATAATTGTAATCTTCCTGTGTTCAAGAAAAAAATTTTAAATTATGCAAAATAAGTTTACTAAAGATCTTTGTTCAGAACAGCCTAATGCCTTATGGAAAAGGAAGATACATACTATTCATTTTCCTTATGAGTCTGACTTTAAAGAAAAAGATATTCCGACTAAAGGCAGACCTATACAGATGAATAAACAACATTTAGATTATTGTAAAAAAGAAATACATGATTATTTAGAAAAAAGTTTAATTAGGCCGAGTGAGTCTCCTTGGAACTGCTCTGCGTTTTATGTTGTTAATGCTGCTGAATTAGAAAGGGATAGTCCCCGATTAGTAATAAATTACAAATCTTTAAACAAAATTTTACAATGGATTAAGTTTCCAATACCCAATAAAAAATGTTTAATTAACATATTACATCATAAAAGTATATTTTCTAAATTTGACCTTAAATCTGGTTAATATCAAATTCAATTAGAAGAAACTGATAAATATAAGATCGCTATTGTAGTATCCTTTTGGCATTATGAATGGAATGTTTTGCCCTTAGGGTTTAAAAATGCCCCATCAGAATTTCAAAATATAATGAATTCTATTTTTAATGATTACTTCCACTTTACTATAGTTTATTTAGATGATATTTTAGTTTTCTCAGACTCCATTAATCAACATTTACAACACCTTAATCGATTTTATGAAATAATTAAAGATAATGGTTTAGTTTTGTCCAAAAATAAATAAATTTATTTCAAAGTAAAGTAAGATTTTTGGCTTTTTATATTGGTCAGGGCATGTACACCCCTATTAGTAGGTCCTTAGAATTTGTTAGTACACTTCCTGACGAATTAAAAGACAAAACTCAGTTACAAATATTTTTAAGTTGTTTTAATTATGTTTCAAACTTTATTCCTAATCTTAGAACTATTTGTCTTACTTTATTTAAGAGACTTAGAAAGAATCCCCCACCTTGGAATGATTCCATGACCAAAAGTGTCACCCCATTAAAGCAAATAGTTAAGAGATTACCTTTCCTAGGAATCCATGATCCAAATTCTAATCTTATTGTTGAAACAGATGCCTCAGAACTAGGGTTTGGTGGTATATTAAAAAGACTACTTCGAGGTACGGATAAGGAACAAGTTGTTAGATATTACTCTGGAGCTTGGTCTCCAGCCCAATTAAATTATAGTACTATTAAGAAAGAGATTTTAGCCATTGTTTTATGCATTACTAAATTTCAAGATGATTTGTTTTCAAAACCATTTTTATTAAAAATAAACTACAAAGTTGCTAAGAGTGTTTTAAATAAAGATGTTAAAAATTTGATTTCAAAATATATTTTTGCTATCATGTTTTGATTTTGAAATAGAACATATTTAAGGAACTAAAAATTATTTACTAGATTTTTTAATTCGAGAATTTTTACAGGGTAAAAATGAGCAAGAAACAAAATGGTCCCAAAGATAATCATGGATCTCCATTATCAAAATCTTCTTTTATTATCAAAAATCTGTCATAACCGATTATCCCTTTGGAGCCTATGTACTGTCTTTCAGATGCGTCATTATTACAAGTTATTTCAAGAATTTTCCCTCCTAGATTTTTCTTTTTACCAAAAGATTTACTAAAAACACGAGAAAAGTATGAATTTATTTTGGTTGATACTGATTCAATTTCTCTTACTCATCAATATGATGAGAATGATAAATAAAAAATTAAGTTCTCCAAATTCAAAATTATTAAAGTTTTATCTCCATCAGATTGGAAGCAACCCCCAATAGAAGGAAAATCCTTCTCAAGGTCTTACTCTCCTCAAACATACAATCATCTGGATTACATGGACTCCCGATCTAGTTTCCTAGCAATTGAACCATTTAACCATACTTGGTTTATTTGAGTTAATAAAGATATTTTGTTAAACTTTTCCTCTTGGTTTATCCAATGGTTTCAGCTTATTGGATCCAATTTGGATATTTTCCCTAATTATGCTTCTAAAGCCTTCAATGACTTTACCTTAGCTACTATTTGTCCTTCGCACAAGGCTTTATTATCTTTTTGTGCAGTTTTTGGGATTACTTGGATTACCTCTTGGACCTTTTCGTCTGAGTAGTTATGGCAAGATTGTCCAGCTTTTCAATTAATTAAGAAATTTTATATTAAGTGGTGGATTAAGTTTAATCCAAACCTGCTAACAACAACAAAGTTGGAAGTTTGGTGTAAAGCTCATCCCAACCTTTGCAAAAATACCAATATTAGTTCAGAAGATACTGCTTTTCTTATGGATCGATCTAAATTACTAGTCATGTTATCAGCTGCAACCAACCATAATGAATTTTTAAATAAATTGAAAGATATTATGTACGCTTTGTTAGAAAGTGATATTGTTTCCAGCACATCTGACCACTTGAATGACAATGAAGATGACTGTTATGGAATTACAAATCTCGAAGGATAAAGATGATGTGTGAAGATAAGATCAAATTACTTTTCTGAAAAAGATAATATCTTATTACTTTTCTAAAGATAAGTGTAACACCTCAAAATTTGCCCTCTTCTCTTGGGACTAGCATTATCATATTTCATAATATTTTAGGACATTAGGCATTACATATTGCATATCATGTGGTTACATTGTGCAAGCCATCCTCCCAAGTCTTGTTCAGAAGATGAGGAAGTCAAAGTGTAAGCCTAGGGTTTTATTGATTGATCATTGGCCATCTGAGGATTGGGCTGTGAATTAGGATCTCATGGTTCTCAATGGATATTGGTCTTCATCTTGATTGCAATGATACATCATCATCATCATCAGAAGAAGAATCAAGTGTGGAGGCAGATTCCTTGAGATTAGGGTTTTGACCACTGGTCAACCCTAATCAGTTGCGTTGGGCCAATCAGGGCATGATCAGGAGATGGGGTCTATGAGAGTTATGGGGTTCATAATGTGATTATATTGTGCTTATTGAGGCTAGGGTTTCACCCTTGAGCCATTTCATCAGAGGATTGGGGTTCAGATGGATCAATGCATTGCCAATTTCATCTGTCAGATGAAAAAGTCAACTGTGGTCAACTGTACATGATCTGATGGATTTGGAGGTGGAAATGAGTTAGATGCACTTCATTCATGTTGAAACAAGTGTTACATGACATCTCAAAGCTTAAGAATGAAGAAAATCAAGTCAGGACAAGAATTGCCAAAAATAGAAAGTGACTTGTAATGGAAGTTTCCAAAAATGGAAAGTTTTTGACCCCAAAGCCACGTGTCCAAGGAAGCTTCAAATGAAAATTTGTTCAACATGAAAGTTGTAGATCTTGTTCTCACCTTTCCAAAAAGTCCAAGAACTTGAAAATCCCATGTATGGTTGGAAAATTAGGGCTCAGTGAAATTCAAAAATGACCCATAATCAGGAGGCCATAATTTCCACATGGTTGGTCCAAATTGCAAGTTCTTTATATGCACAAACTCCATTTGACATGTACTTTCATGGTGCATAATTGGATTTTCTCAAAAGTGGCCAGTGCAAAAAGTCAAATTTCAACTGGACAATTAAAATGGACCAAGGGCAAAATTGTCCAACTTGTGAAATAATTGGAATTTTTGAGTGGGGATTTTTGCTACACCTCATAAATGGCATTTGAAACCTGTTGGAATCATCATTTCATGGCTAAGGCTTGTGGTTTGGAATTTGACTTGTAGAATGAAAGTGCAAAAATTGGACAAAGTGGCATTACATGGTGAATTTCAAAAATACACATCCAATGAGAGTGAGGCAAGTGGCAACAGCTCACACATGGCATTTGGAAGTTGTGTGAGCTGTCAAAGAGGTGGCAATGAGCTGGCTTATGAAATTCCATTTTTGCCCTCACTTGAAAATTAACATTTTCACTAACAAATGCAATTTGGTTAATTAGCATGGTTAATCATGGTTTAAGCACACATATATATTCCTAATCACATGATAATCATAACAGAATACACACTTTCCAAAACCAGATCTGAAAACTCATCACATTCTCTCAAATTGCTCAAGAACACTCTTTTCGAAACATTTTTTAAGCAATTCACCGACACTTTTCAGACAAAAATATAAGTGATCCAGCAATTAAGAGCCCATGGATAACCATGGATACAAAGGGTGCTAATACCTTCCCTTTGTATAATGTACCTCCCGAACCCAAAATCTATTGAGGTCTTTCCTGTTCTTTTCCACCTTTCCTTATTGGATAAAAGAAAAGTCGGTGGCGACTCTTGCTATCCGCGACATTGCGATAAAAAGCAAAATATCCGAAGTCAGTTCACCGTACGACAGAACTGGCGACTCTGCTGGGGATGACTTAAAGAGAGGTTACCTTAATAACAAGATCACTTATTTAAAATTGTCTGATTTACTTTTAAGGGATTGCTTGGGTATTCTTGAGTGAAAGATCCTACACCCGGATCTAGTGTACCTTAGGTAAGTAGCAATAGATCATCGCGACTATCCGGCGTATACTGGAATGGTTAAAATGATGGCTACGGTTAATGTGACACTTTGGTTGTCCTGATGTTCCTCATGTTACTTGAGGAAAAATTTGGCTTCCGCGTGGTGTCATCAAAGCATTAACCAGACTTTTAGAACCCTAATTGACTCATCCTGGCCATTAGAAAGTAGTGAGATAACTGACTTCGGTTCCGACTGGGGTTGGTTGAGACTCGATACTACACTCTTTGAGATTGGACTTTAGGGAAGCTTCGGTCAACCACTTGGTGTTGCACTGAAGTGGACTTAAGGAAAGGTCGATGATTTGAGATCCTTTTAGAACCCGGTCACTATTCTAGGACAGGTTGAACCAACTAAACTTCAGTGGGGAGGGTACTTACCTATGGAACTCATGCAAGCCTTAAGACCTAGGAATGATGGTTGTGTGACTTGCTTGTGCTTGTTATTTATTTAACCTCATAACATCATAACATCATAGCATCATAACATCATAGCATCATAACATATGCCATTTCAAGGACTTAGGGATTTAACTTTGCTCTGTTTTGTAAGGCTATGGCTCCCAGGAAGACCATCCGGATTAATCTTGTAGCAATCTCTCCTCAACTCAAGAATTTAGTGTCAGAACTTCCCGATCATGCTCAGTTCATCCAGAAACATGGCTCTCTCCTCAATTTGGTTACCACTGGTTTCAAAGAAGATATGATGAGAGTTCTATTCCAGTTCTTCGACCATAAACATCATTGCTTCACATTCCCAGATTATCAGTTGGTACCCACATTAGAAGAATTCTCCAAGTTGCTTGGGATACCTATCCTTGATCAACTACCGTTCAGTGGTTTAGAAAAGGTTCCGAAGTCTGAAGAAGTTGCCGCAGCTTTACACATGACGAAGTCCGACATTGAAGCTAATTGGGTAACAAGGAGTGGAGCTAAGGGTTTACTTGCCAAATTCCTGACAAATAAGGCCCGAGAATTCTTAAAAGTTATGAATGTCCGTACTTTCGAAGACATCCTGGCATTGCTAATCTATGGTTTGGTGCTATTTCCCAACCCGGACCAATTCATAGACATGAATGCTATTAAGATATTTCTCACTCATAACCCTGTACCTACCTTGCTTGGAGACATCCTGCATTCCCTTCACACTCGTACTATGAAAAGGCAAGGGACTCTCATGTGCTGCATGCCTTTACTGTCTAGGTGGTTTATTTCGCACCTTCCTCCATCAGTCTTGAAGAATGAGCAGGGTTTGAAATGGTCTCAAAGGATAATGTCGCTCTCCCATTCAGACATCCGTTGGTGTCCTCATCTCAAAGAAAATGCTATCATCATTGACCGATGTGGAGAATTCTCTAATGTACCACTCATGGGGATAAGAGGAGGTATTACTTATAATCCTGCTCTAGCCCTACGTCAGTTTGGTTGTGCTCGAAGAGATGGTCCACATGAGATAATTATCCAAGGCACTGTGTTTGACTATGACAACGATTCCCAAGGTCTCCGTCAAAGATTTGTACGGGCTTGGGGCATGGTGAAAAGAAGCATTCTAGGACCGAAAAACTCTATTCCTATGGAACCTTATCTCCGATGGGTACGCGCCAGAGCTCGTGAACTTGTCATGCCATATCTTGCAATCGGACCTCAGATTGTCGAACCTGAAGCTGAAGGAGGTACTCCTCAGATCATTCCTTATCCAGATATGCCTACCAATGTTGAGGAACTAAAGAGATCCTGGATCCAGTTGAGAGAGGAAAGGGATACTTTTGAAGCCCAGTTCTGTGCTGCAAGGAAGAAAGTGTTAGAGCTCACCAGCCAGCTTAATGAGGAACAGAGACTCAATGCATATCTTCGCCCAAAAAGAAGCCGTCCCTGGGAGACTTGAGCTTTCATTGTATTTTTATTATTATTTCTTGTAATGAGCAATGATTAAGAAATTAGTAATAAAAGTTCCTCTCTTTTTGTTAGTTTACGCAAAGTTAAATTCCAAAAGTCCTTGAAAACATTTCATACATTGCATAGCATAACATAACACTGCATAACAGGTATTCTACAAGTTCAATGTTCTCACGGTCTTCATTACAAACAGAAAAATGGATCTCGAACAAATTGTCAAAGATCTCCAGACTCAGAATGCTCAATTCAAGGAGATGATGCTAAGCTTATCCAAGGGGCAGGAGGAACTGAAGGCTCTTTTGCTCGAAAAGAAGAAAGACAAGAAAGCTGTGAGTTTCATTAACCCGGGAAGAAGGCGTAAAGGACAGGCCGCAGGAGTCAAGTTTGGAATCCCGAATGGTTCAGAAGAGGGGGCGGAGAATGATTCAGAGGAAGAGAATGCTGATTTCTCCAACCCTGAGGATGACGATGAAGATTATGAAAATGAACAGTACTCTCCAAGAGATGATAAGTACAAGTTGCTGGAAGAACGTATGCTAGCTATGGAGGGTCAGAAGGCGCCCGGTCTGGATTTCGAAAGTTTGGGTCTGGTCTCCGATGTGACCATTCCTCGCAAATTCAAAATCCCCACTTTCACTAAGTACGATGGTGCGTCTTGTCCTCAGATGCATCTGAGAGCTTATGTGAGAAAGATTCAGCCGCATACCACTGATAGGAAGCTATGGATCCATTTCTTCCAAGAGAGTCTGTCTGGCACCCAGTTAGAGTGGTATTATCAGCTTGAGAGCTCTAACATCCGCACCTGGACTGATTTAGCGACGGCCTTCTACGAGCACTACCAGTATAATTCTGAATTGGCACCTACTCGGCTACAGCTACAAAATATGACCATGGGCTCTAAAGAAAGTTTCAAAGAATATGCTCAAAAATGGAGAGATTTGGCTGGCAGAGTCAAACCTCCTATGACTGATCGAGAGTTAGTGGACATGTTCATGAGCACACTGACTGGCCCGTTCTACAGCCATCTATTGGGAAGTTCTTCATCAGGTTTCACTGAACTTATCTTGACCGGTGAACGGGTTGAAAGCGGCATTCGAAGTGGAAAGATACAGGCAGCTACCTCTGCAAGCACCAAAAAGTCCTATCAGGGAAAGAATGAATCCAATGCTGTGTACGGTCAAAAGGGTCGTAACAAGAAAAACCGTGACCACGATATTGGAGCAGTTACGATTGCAGCACCACCATCTCAAAACTTCCAACACAGACAAGACAGGCCGAGAAGGCAGTTTACCAAGATCAATATGACTTTAGCACAGGCACTACAGGGTATGCTAAAGGCCAATTTAATTACCCTCAGAGATCCTCCTATGAAGCCCAACACTACTTCTCCTCGTTATAATCCCAACGCCAGGTGTGCGTATCACTCCGACAGCCCTGGGCACGATACAAACGATTGTTGGCCGCTGAAGAATAAGATTCAGGATATGATCGACGATGGGGCAATTGAATTTGATTCTCCGGTTACTCCTAATGTCATCACTGCCCCTCTGCCTAACCATAACGAGACTGTCAATGCTGTGGAAGATGCTGATAGCGATTGCAACCAGGACAGCTGGATTTTCCCAACAATTGGTGACGGACTCAACAACTGGAAGGCTGAAGACACTATCCCGATTTCCTTTAGTCAGGAATAATTGTTATTGCTTATTTAATGTATCAAATTTGGTTAAATGTTTTGTCATTTTCATAAGCATATTCACATTCAATAAATCAATGGACTTTTTGCATTCAAATATTGCGCTCTTTATCTTTCCTGTCATTTTTCAAACAAGCTATGTTTTCTTGCACACACTCACGTAACAATTTGCCGATCCATATCCGCTCTGGATCCTGTTGGTAATAACTCTGCTACTGTTCATTATGACTTTGAAAATCCGATCTACCAAGCCGAAGATGGAAGTGAGGAAGATTGTGAAGTACCTGAGAACTTGCCAGACTATTGCAAGAAGAAAGAACCATACAGCCGCATAAGGAATCAATTGAAATTGTAAATCTGGGTACTGAAATAGACAAGAAAGAAGTCAGAGGTTTCTTGGGACACTTGAACTACATTGCCTGATTCATTCCACACTGGACTGCTACCTGCAAACCCATCTTCAAATTACTGAGAAAAAATCAAGAGATGGTATGGAATGATGAATGTCAAGAAGCTTTTGACAAAATCAAGAAGTATCTCCAAGAACCTCCAATTCTGATGCTACCAGTTGAAGGAAGACCTCTAATCATGTATTTGACCGTGTTAGAAATTCAATGAGGTGTGTGTTGGGGCAACATGATGAGTCGGGTCGAAAAGAGCATGCCATACACTGCCTTAGCAAAAGGTACCGACTGTGAAACAAGATACTCACAGCTCGAGAAAGCTTGCTACGCTTTGGCCTAGGCTGCTCGCCGACTAAGACAGTATATGTTGAATCATACCACTTTATTGATTTCTAAGATGGATTATATCAAATATACATCTGAGAAACCTGCTGTCTCCTGAGAGAGTTATCACTGATAATGGTACTAAACTGAACTCTACACGCAGTTCAAAATAAAGCACCATGACTCTTCTCCGTACCGGCCAAAGACGAACGGCGCCGTGGAGACTGCTAATAAGAATATCAAGAAGATCATACAAAAAACGACATAACGTACAAAGACTGGCATGAGATGTTACCGTTTGCTCTTCACGGTTATCGCACTTCAGTACGCACTTCGACAGGAGCAACTCCTTTCTCTTTAGTCTACGGAATGGAAGCCGTTTTACCAGTGGAAGTTCAGATTCCCTCTCTAAGGATCATGAAAGAGGCGTGCTTAGATGAGGACGAATGGATTCAGACTCGACTCGATCAGATAAATTTGATTGATGAGAAGAGACTTGCGGCTGTATGTCACGGGCAGATATATCAGAAGCGCATGACCCAGGCATTCAACAAAAAGGTCAAGAGACAGGCGTATCAAATTGGCGACTTGGTAATCAAACGTATCGTTCTACCACAAACTGACCCCAGAGGCAAATGGACTCCCACATACGAAGGGCCATTTGTAGTTAAGAAGGTATTCTCTGGTGGAGCCATGATACTTGCTACAATGGATGGTGAAGACTTCCCACATCCCGTGAACGCGGACATAGTTAAAAAATACTACGCATAAAAAAGACCCGCTAGATCGACGTATCTAGGCAAAAGTAAGGGCATCCCGGCAAACCAAAAGGGTTCGGGCAAAAATTAGGGATATATATATAAAAAATGTACACCCGGCAAGTCGAAAACCTGAAAAGGCGGCTTGGGCAAAAAAGGGTATCCTGGTGGACTGAAAACCTGAAAAGGCGGTCCAGGAAAAAATTAGGGATTAAAGCGTATGACTATGTCCTGTTCTCAAACAACTTCATCCAAGTTCAAGGGACTGAACAAGCCCATCACTTCTATCCGACAGCAGGAGATGAGATGCTTGAAGACATAATGACAGTAGTAGACTTAAAATCAATAGGACTTTTTTTTGCATAGCTTTCTCTTTGTTTGTGACAATTTCCTCTTACTAGGATTTCTGTCTCCTTGTACACAATTTGCCTGTTTATAGGCCCCCTTTCAAAATCAATACAATTCATTTCCAAAAAGATGCTTTTGTTTTACTTTTTCTGTTTTGGTTGCGTAAATGTCCATTGATTTGATTTGAATTAATATATGCATTTGAATATGATCAATGTTTACCAAAATACATGCATAGAATAGCAATAACAATTACTACCCGACTTCAGGATCAAGGAGAAGGTCTAACCATGCTTCCAATGAATCCGCTACCAATTTTATTCTCCCCAACAAGCTTGTTTTTCCTCAGGAGAAATTGGCATTATTCCCCGGGCAAAGCCAGTTATTCCCCAGAAGAAGTCGATATCATCAGACAGATTGATCATCTCTTCCATCCCCAGCCAGGCTCTGTTAAATACTTCCACCATCAGACAGAAATCAACAACCCCCTACCGAGAAAGGATCATCATTACAAATATCTCCAACCAGTATATGGGGATTTATTTTCCCCAGTAGAGTCCCCAAGCAGCGCTTCTCATACGCATAACTCATTCATTACATCATTTCACAGCATACGCATGCATACAACATTCACATTTATTTCGTGGCATAACACGAAACAGCTCATGCATCATGACATAGCATGAAGCTAACTTTTCCGTGCAGGTTAATTATCCTCCTGATATAGTCAAAGTAAAAGGTTCATTCAGACAGACACCTTTATCAATTATGTACAAAGTTCGGATACGTATTTCAGATACAATTCATGGGAACATTCATTCTGACAATACTCCGATATCCTCCTAACGATGGCATCTTTAAGCCCATCCCAGACATTTATTGCAAGTACAACATATACAGATATCATCAGATACAGCCTAACATACGGTTCATTCTGATTCAGCCCAACATATGATTCCTTCAACTATTTCAAGACGGTCTAATGTACGACCCGGTTAGACATTTGTCTCCTCAGATGCTACCTAGTGTACGGTACGTTTCTGAAGTGTAGTCTAGTGTACGACTACCCCCTTTTATCATCAGATTCAGCCTAATGGACGGCTCATTCTGCTCAGATACGGTCTAATGTACGACCCAATTAGACTTTCGTCTCCTCAGATGCTACCTAGTGTACGGTACATTTCTGAAGTGTAGTCTAGTGTACGACTACCCCCTTTTATCATCAGATTCAGCCTACTGGACGACTCATTCTGCTCAGATACGGTCTAATGTACGACCCAATTAGACCTTCGTCTCCTCAGATGCTACCTAGTGTACGGTACATTTCTGAAGTGTAGTCTAGTGTACGACTACCCCCTTTTATCATCAGATTCAGCCTAATGGACGGCTCATTCTGCTCAGATACGGTCTAATGTACGACCCAATTAGACCTTCGTCTCCTCAGATGCTACCTAGTGTAAGGTACATTTCTGAAGTGTAGTCTAGTGTACGACTACCCCCTTTCATCATCAGATACAGCCTAACGTACGGCCCTCTCTTCAACTCAGATACGATCTAGCGCATGATCCATTCTGATCCTTTATCCCCAGCAGCATATGACACAATCCGACTCCCCAGCGAAGTCAACAGCCTAATGGATGACTCATTATTCGATCTAACGTACGACCCAGTGTGGCGCCCATGTCTTCAAATTGGCCTAATGTACGGCGCAATCTGAAGCTTTCATCATCAAATTTCCTGGATGGCATCTTTAAGCCCATCTCCATCAAGACTAATTGACAAGTGCAAATTTTTGGGGGCATTCTAGTGTTCAATAATCTTCCACCTCCAGACCACGAATGGCATGCACGCCATCCTAACTCTCTCGGTTCAAGAATATTGAACAGGGGCAGCTGTCATACCCCAAAATTTGCCCATTAATATTTCAAGACATTTTTCAAGGCATTCCGACTCATTTTTATGACACTGATCTTAAAGGAACAAAGGCCCAGCTCACGAATGGCCCAATCCAGAAAATGGCCCAAACTGGCCTGTTCGCTACACGCTCGCCTAGCGAACGTTACGTTCGCTACACGCTCGCCTAGCGAACGTTCGCTACGCGTTCGCTACCAGCTCGCCTAGCGAAGCTGACAGACAACAGAAAATTTCGGGCTTCATTCTGAGCCCATTAGGTCATGAAAAAGAGCATTATAAATACCAACACTTCAGTAATGAAAAAGGAGGAGGACGAAAAACAGAGGAAGACGGACGGAACCCTGGCCTAGAAACCCTGGAGATCAACTTGAAGGATTCCGAGTAAAGAAACCCTGAAGGCCGCTCATCCGCTCCGAAGCTACCACCGCTCAACTCAATCCGGCTCGCCAATTCAAGGTTGCAATTCGATTGCAAACAGGTTTGCATTACTATTATCGTGTTATTTTCTTAATTTGCATGTGATACCGCTTTATGTTCTTAACTTGCATGTGATATTATAATTGAATTCATAAACATATTTGAGGTTTTGCATGTGAATTTAAGTGTGCCTGGATATTGTGAATGCTGAACCATATAATTATGTGTTGAATGCCATAAGCCATGCCGCAGGTTGAAGTCATACTGTTCTGAAATTCACAACCCGCAGCCGCTCGCTAGCACATCGCTAAGCGAGCATGTAGCGAGTATTCGCTAGGCCTTCGCTAGGCGAGGCAGAGGCGAACGGGGCAGCCGCCAATATTTTGTTTGTTATGTCTTATGCGTATCTGGTCGATCCTATGTTAATTATACACTGTTTTCTTGCTGCTGTTTTTTTCTTTTACGGTGTAATCCACGATTACACCCGGATTTGGTACTCTAACCCGTTTGTTGAATTTTGCAAAGGTTCATATGTCCCAGAAAAAGATCGTCGTTTAGGTCTTCCACTTTATTTGTGGGATACCCTTATGGAGACTCACCCTAAGTGGCCTAATTAATTTTAATGTGTTAATTTTAATGTATTAATTTTAATGTATTAATTTTAATGTATTAATTTTAATGTATTGATTTTAGTATGGACTTAATTACTTAATTGACTTTAAAATATGACCTTTAAATAAGTGATCTTGGACCTCTCTCGTGCCTTACGATATTACGGTGTTACGGTCATGTCCCGCGAATGTGGGGATACACTTAGCAATGACCCTTCGGTGTAGCCTACGGTTAAATGATGATCGTCCCTTCGAATGCTAAGGTATCCTTACAAATGTTGCTTCAATGACCAATCGATGACCCTACGATGACCCTTAAACATCCAAAGGGTAAAATTACTTACTTCTCAATAGTAAGGACAATTTTACCCTCATAAGGATAGGAAACGTTCATAACGACCTTAGGAAGGTATAACTCTCAATTGCTGGATCATAACCTAAAACATTTTCCACCCCTCACACTTTACACTTTACAAATCCTAGAAAATCACCACTTGGTATACATTCATACTAGAATCATTACCAAGTTACATTTTTCTAAACCGTTTTCAAAATCAAACGAGATAAATACTTTGTATACATTCATACGAGAATCATTACAAAGTTAAACTCTCTTTTCGAAACATTTTTTAAGCAATTCACCGACACTTTTCAGACAAAAATATAAGTGATCCAGCAATTAAGAGCCCATGGATAACCATGGATACAAAGGGTGCTAATACCTTCCCTTTGTATAATGTACCTCCCGAACCCAAAATCTATTGAGGTCTTTCCTGTTCTTTTCCACCTTTCCTTATTGGATAAAAGAAAAGTCGGTGGTGACTCTTGCTATCCGCGACATTGCGATAAAAAGCAAAATATCCGAAGTCAGTTCACCGTACGACAGTTTGGTTTGGATGTTTGACTGAAAATTGAGAGGCATTGAGGTTGATTTGTGATAGAGGACGAAGAGACGGTCTTAATGGTGTAACGAAAGTGATGATATGCCCTCCGCCGCTGCCGGAGGCGATTCCGGCGCGAAGGAGACGGAGGGAGTACGGTGAGCCTTGAAGCAGGTTTTGGTTTGAATGGGGTAACACTGGACTTAGGTAAATTATCCTTTTCTTTTTAATTGAAAGACTTTAAACAGCGCTTTCTCAAAAGCGCTGACTAAGGTCTATATTTAAAAGCGCTCTCTAAAAGCGCTGTCTAAGGGGGGGTCTTAAACAGCGCTTTCTAAAAGCGCTGTCTAAGACCCCCCCTTAGACAGCGCTTTCATTATTTTTTTAGAACATTTTCCGTGTTTTATTTTTATTTTAACCTTAGACAGCGCTTTCTTTTAAAAGCGCTGTCTAAGATGCGCTGTTAAAAAACCTTTTTGGCGTAGTGCTTGTCATAACCTTTGAGTATGTTTTGATATGGTATCTTTGTGATGTCTTGAGTTTCTTTATGTATTGATGCTATGTTTTAATCTCAAAATCCTATACTATGTCCTTGGCTATGTCTAAATTGTCCACACAATTGTGTTCATTTCACTTTACAAATTTACATGGTGATTGTATGCTTTGATGCTTAAACCATGTATGCATGACCTTTAAAAGTAGGACATGTCCTTATGTTTATTTGGATGTGATGTTGTTGCTCATTTTGATTTGATAACTTATCATTTGCTTGTATCCCTCTTTCATGACTTGATATGAATTACTTTATATATATATCATCTATTCTTCCATGACATGATATGGATTGTTATTACTTTTCTTTCACCAGGACTTGATATGACTTACTTTGTGAATTATTTCTACTTTCACCATGACTTGATATGAAATTGTCTCCTTCTTTCATCTCTTTTCCTTGTGCGAACAACATGTTCCCCATAAGATTTATTTGGTTCATTCTTGGTTAAGTTTGAACCAAAGTAGACCTTAGGTTTGTTAACCAAGCATGACAACACTAGGCAGACCCCTTTTTATCCTTAACCCTGGGTCAATCTTTGCATGATAATCCAGGTAGATGTTTCCCTCTTACCCTAACTTTACGACCACTATTGCATGCCAACATTAGGGTTTATCTTGAGAATTCCCTTAGATTTTCCATTTCTCTTTTGCATTCATTCTAAGACAAAAACCTTTCTTAATCAAAATCCAAAAACATTCTAAATACTATTTGAACTCTTTCAACAATAAGAGAGAAGTACTCAGATGCCTCCTGCTTTGGGTGGATCATTTGATGCATTCTTTCAACAAAATACTCAACCAATCAAATTTCTTTTGTCACTTGGCTTTTCTTATGAAAATTTTCAATAAGGGTGATTACTCATAAAAAGCACCAACAAACCAACATTTTAAAAAAGAACTAGAATGCTCTGATTCTTTATCGATACGTAGGCATTGGGTTGCAAAACCTAAGCGAGCACAATAATAAATCCTTTTGCACGCATTCCTTTTTAGTCAGTAAGTTTTAAAATAAACACACCCTTTTGATTAGAACAACAAGTGTGGATCCTGTAGAGTACTGCAGACGTGAGGGGTGCTAATACATTTCCCTTGCGTAATCGACTCCCTTACCCATCTTTTGGTTGCGAGATCATTAAATTCATCCTTCTGTAGGTTTACTCAGTGTTTCCTTTCCCTCTCTTGGGATAAATAACATTAGTGGCGACTCTGTTTTGTGTGCGCGTTTCTCCGAGATGCGACACTGTTGTCGGTGTGGTGCAAAAGATTATCCAGTTTGGATTTCATAACATCAAGAGGAACATCCTCTGCAAGCCTAAAATCAACAAGAGGTTTCACACCATTGAAGTACGCAAATGCAAGAAATCGAAATTGAGACATTATGAGGTGTTTTCGTTAACAATATATGGTGCATATTTACACAAGTTTTAAATAATTATGAACCACACAAAACTGTTGGTGCAATAACAATCCTGCAAAAGAGTCGGCAAAATCTCAACTGTTAAAAATTAACAGTACAAAGTTTTTCAGAGGTACGGAAAAAAAATCTGATCCTCCAGATTTTTTTTAAAAAATCGATAAAATTTGCCACACATCAAATTTAAAAATATCAGTATAAATACATATCAGATTTTTCGTATGGCTTATTGAATTTTTTTCGCCGGGGAGAATTAATTAACATGGATTTAATAAAAAATAAGAAAAATATTTTTGGTATTACGAAAATACGAGAGTTTCCGGTATGACTTAAAGGGCATAAGGTAAAATTCTCTAACTATCCCTGCAACCCTTGCATTATGGTATAGAATTAAAAATATGTGATAGGTGCATAATAACTCAATAAAATAATAATCAACCGTACCTTCACTAACTAATTTAAATCATGCCCTATTACAAGTGTGTTATACAATTATAAAAGGAATCCCATCTTCAGGGAAAAAAATAGGATATAGGGTAAACGTTAAAAATCAAATAAAGAAATATTGTTTTGAAAATTGAATATTAATTATAATAAAATATAAAATTTAATTTTTTTATTATTATTTCTATTATTTTTTATAAATAAGTTTTTTAATTTGTATTCCTAGGACAGGAGTACAAGTTAGTATTACTCAAAATAAAATAAAATGAACACTGAAATACATGGGTCATCTAAGCTGTTTTTCTTTGTCCAAATGC
Source organism: Lathyrus oleraceus (assembly GCF_024323335.1). NCBI lineage: Eukaryota > Viridiplantae > Streptophyta > Magnoliopsida > Fabales > Fabaceae > Lathyrus > Lathyrus oleraceus. The sequence goes on along the minus strand of NC_066583.1, from coordinate 625,497,523 downwards.
CACATGCTCACACCCATATCCATACAAATAGTTACTTATAATTTGGAATCATACAAGAACAGTTTCCATAAAAATACTTAGTAAAATTTGTTTTGTTTGCTTACCCTTCCTTAGAAACAAAACATGGGAATGTGCCTCGATTACAGCTCATGCAATGTGCTAAAAGAATATTTTTCTTTCAATCGTTTTCATTCTCAGTCACAGCCTAGCTTGAAAGAAACAAGTGATATATCAGTCAGTTTCATGACATAGTTAATAAAAAACCAATGAAATATAGTAAATAAAATTACAACCATGCAATTACTAAGTATATTTGATATTACTTTATGTAATTGAAATTGTTGGCTGAAGTACTTGTTACAAAAAGTTAAAACTTTAGAAGCTATGTTATATATTGGTATGGCTTTTGTTGTATATATATAGGGTTTGGGTTTTGTCATGTTTTGTTTGTTGCATTCAGGAAAAGAGAATATATTCCTCCTATGATGTTTTTATGAATTGTTTTACTTTACAATACATTGATAGATCAATCTCTTTTATTCAATTAAGGGTTGAAAATCACTGTGTTAGGTTCTTGTCTTTTATGTTGTTTTCAAGCACACCTACTATATATGTTTTGCTCATAGCTTGATTTTGGATAAGTTACTATACTTGTGTTATTGCTCATGAATGATTGAATGTAACGAGTGAGAAAAACAATTTTTCTTCACATGGGTTTGTAAAAAGTGAGAAGTAGGATTGTAGGAAGTAGAAACTTGATATGATATATCATATAATGGGATAAGCTAGAGATTGAACATTTTTCATGTAAGATTACAGTGTATGCTCATGATATATATATATATATATATATATATATATATATATATATATATATATATATATATATATATATATATATATATATATATATATATATATATATATATATATATATATATATTTAGAGATTGGTTAATTCATTTATAATTTTATTAAAAATTTTGGGACAAATTAAACACAAATTTTCTACTCTATAATTTGCCACGCATGACATACAATTTATTTAATCTAAAGTTGTTAGAAACAAGAAAATGGAAATTGGCAATATAAGTTTCATACATTGCGATTTCATACCCTATTTTGGGGTTCAATTTTATTTATTTATTCTTGAATTCAAATCTGTATTATTCTCTTTGAATAATTTTAGTTAGAGTGTCTTGTTGGACTTTAAAAGCTAGTCGCACAATTGGAAAATAGCTCTCAATAGGTTTCTTAAACTCTCTAAAGAATATTAAGTATAATGTAGGAAGATGTTGAATTACAAAATTGAAAAATGCATAAAAAAACAAAATAAAGAGATTTGAATATATCAAAATAATTAAAAATTATGGTAGTTATAAAAAAAATTATCTGCTATAGAATTGTGGCCTACAAAAATGCAACCACATTCATCTATTTACATGGGTAATGTCTGAATATTCTCTCTGCTTAGAATACATGACACATCATGTTTGGTTTGGTGTCATCCATTTCGGGACATGTTTCATTTACCAACTTCCTTTAGATTGTGGTTGTATAATCTTCACTCTTTTTGATTAGTGGTGCTATTAGTACAAAACATGGTTACAATACCCACATGTCTAGTTCGACTGTGTTTTGACCGAGTCTAAAGTTTAACGACCATGATAAATCCTAATAGGCTTGAATTTTTTTAATCGACTGATAACCGATTGATGGGAGTTTGCTTATTTATTAATTGTCTGTCTTTCTGATTTTGGATGATATTTAAACTATTTTGGTTGCTACTTTTAGTTCCTCGATACATTTCTTAGACCCGGTTCACAAGTGTACAATTTCTTTAACTCGTGGTTCCATCATTCTCACCTTCTTGGATTAGTGACACTACAAATATAGAATGTGGCCATAAAATTCAATTACCACGCTCTACCATGTTTTTGACTAAGACAAAAGCCTTAATGACCAAGCTAGACTCTATGGGTCTAGCGTAGTCGTCAGGACTAGGGTCTAGCGTGACCGCGTTCCATATTTGTAGTACCACTAACCGAAAAAAGGGAGAATGATTGAACCATGAGTCACACACATGTTGACAGGATCAATGGGACATGCTGAGGAACTGAAAACTAAAAGTAATGGTAGGGTGCCACATATTCCTGAAATGAAGACAATAAACACACACTACCCGTAATATAGGTTTAAGAGGAAGCATTTTCTATATGCCACAATGTTATTACAAAGAGGATAATTTTATTTATAAATACAATGATCTCTAAATTTCATATTGTTCCACTGTGGAATCAGAAATAGAGAGAATTATAGAAATCACGACGGAGCAAGGTTTCCTGAGCACTACGACGACGAGGCTCCGTGGATCGAAGGTTGTGAGCATAATGTTTCTTGAACCAAATGCGTTGTTCTTGAATAAGATTTGTTACTTTCTGATACGACGGATCAAAAGAAAAAAAGGGAGGGGTACCTGCATGGTTAACACCCAAACACCCAAGTTAGCTTAGGGTTCAAGATAATGGTAGTGAAAATGGATATTAGAGATTGTATAACTGAAAAACCTTTGTGAAAGTATTTATACCTTGGACTTGACGGAACATGTTGGATAAATGGACCTCGTGTTATTGGGCTTTTGGACGGCGCAAAGCAGTGAGTCCCTGGGCCTTTGGCCGACACTGGACAGTTGCCTCTAAGACTCATTGGGCACTCGAAATACTGAGGAGACTTTTAGTATTCGTACCCGACCCTTGAGAATGGTTTCACAAGTGTCGTCTGACATATGTTTGTCATACCCCAATTTTGACCCTCATTCAATAAATCGATACATAGATCACGACATTTGCATCATCTGCATATCATAACATGTATCTCATCTTGCATAATGCTTAAATTGTCGAACATAATAAATTTTCGAATCTATAGGCACATCGATTGAAATGATTCTCAAATGTATGTGAAATTAGCAGGCGAAATTAGCTCGCATGCTCATTTTATGTTTTATCGGTTCCTTTTTCGGTCGTATGTTGATAAGCCTGAGCCTTTTTAACATGTCATTTTTTATTTCAAAATTTGATCAAAACCTCTCTATTCTCCAGAAATTTATTTTGCGCTGATCATTTCGGTGCATTCAGTTTGATTTTTCGAGCACTTTTGCACTCGTCTTTTATTCATTTTTATCCCTTTTATTTTTATCCTTTTATCAAATTGTTCACAAAAATTAAATAGAATTATCCATGTTTTCATTTTAGTTGGCAACACTAATGAAAAGCTAAACAAATTTTCCTCAACACTCACCCAAATCCACCCACGCGGCCCACGTGGTAAAATCCGCACATCTCTCTCTAATATAATTGTCAATACTGATAAAGTAAGGGAGGAAGAACCAAAAAGCGTTTATCCAGGAAAAAAAGAAAAGACAAACACATCATACCCTTAAAAGCAGTCCTCTCTTACGAATTCAAGGGGGATACCTCACAGAAAAAAAAAACTCATTTCTCTCCCTCTCACCGGTGAATCCCAGCAAAAGAAGAAACAAGAAGAGAATATTGTTTCCTCTTCTTCTTCAAACTGTCCAATGCTTCTCCCTCTTCATACTCATGTTCCCTTGACCTCCATTAACACCACCTCCCATATCCCTTAAATCCTCCAATGTTTGCTAAACTGCCGACCACCCTTTAACACTCTTCGTTGCCTCCATCTCGTCCATCCTAAGTCAACCGACCTGCCTCACTCATCTTCAACTAACAACATAAACCTTCAATACCCTCTTCCTCAACCTATACTCTCATATCCACTTTCTCAAACAAAAACTTCAGCAATACTTAACCACTCATAATCGTGACAATACCACATACATGAATCCACCTCCAGTTAGTTTGGAAGCTAAATTCCTACATGAATCCACCTTAAGTTAGTTTGGAAGCTAAATTCATCTATTTTTGATTTTGGTTTATTTCCTGACCCGTGGCTTTCTCTCGGGCCTTCTTACACTAAGCTCCTTTATTTTGTTTACATTTGCTTGTTTGATGGACTTGTATTTTAATCGCTTTATTATATCCCCATTCGAAAAAATGTGCCCCCATTCCCATGATGTGTAATAATTTATCACTTTCCTTTATTTTGTTCTTATTGCGTTAGTTAATTGTTAATTCAAGGTTAGCGTAAATTAACCATTTTCAAGCAATTGTCATCCATTAACAAATTTCTAATCTGATTCATCTCAAACCACTTTCATAATAAAATCTAAGCAAACTCACTTCATAATAACTTGGACAAAAAAGGAGGTGGTCTAGAGCCTTCTATTCCCTTTTCTGAGTACTTGGATACAAGTTACCCTACTCGACCATTCAAGTATTCGTCGTCCATCTAAAGTACCTTAACAATATCCAAACCTTTTTTCAATTAAGGATGGAAAGGGAGATGATCTAGATCCTTCTATTCCTCTTCTCGGTTGTTTGGATACGAGTTTTCTTACTCGATCATTCGAGAAATCGTCATCCAACAAGACATTCAACCAATCAAACCTATATTTTCTCGCCCATGTGCGATTGAAACCTTTTTCATAAATGAAAGATGTTTCGTCCATTCCGAGACAATGCTAACAATCTTTGTTCCTACATGCGCAAGAAGTTAGAATACTTTCCGCTCGAATGTGATGAGGGAGAACAAGTATGTGAGAATTCAGATTATGTTATCCATTCTGATGCGATGTCAATGTTCACTTCTCCATGTTTTGTGTAGTAAACAACATTTTCGGCTCGATTGTGACTAAGTCCCTTTCGCTAAAATCGACCAAAAAAAAAATTCTTCCCAAAACTACATAACCTTGAGTTCTCCATCGCACCTGGAGATGCGTAGGAGCAAGACCTACAATCTTGTCAAGCACATTAATAAAAAACCTTTTTGCGACTCCTTTATTTTTTCTCTTTTCATTTTAAGGAAAACAATTAATATCAACTAACATTTAATCAAAAATCTAAATTAAAGGTTCCCGTTGAGTACAACAGATGTGAAGGGTGATAATACCTTCCCCTTGCGTAATCGACTCCCGAACCCGAATTTGGTTGCGAAGACCATTTTCTTTTTCTAAAGGTTTTTTCGATGTTTTTCCTTTCCTTCATTGGAATAAATAAAGTTCAGTTGCGACTCTGTTCAAACACATTTTCCGCGAGTCTGCAATATGCTTCGTGAAGGATCGTATTTTTTAAGGTATGGCACTTTGGTTTTGCCAAGGATTAATGGAGAAAATGAGCATTAAGTGTAGTCCCATCATTGAAACATTTCACCGTTTTCCTCTTGATGTGTGACCTAAAAAGGTATGGGATGACATGACGTAACTTACTGCACACTCGAGTGCACTTGAGTTTGGGTGTGTTCCCAAGATGAAATTTGACCGTTGATGTACATTTGCTTATTGATTTCAATCTGATCCATTAGATTTCCTTTGCCTATATAAAGATAAAGAGAGATTAGGGAAACTTTCTTGCTCTCTTTTAGATTGAGTTTCCATTGTCTCCTTGAATATTTTATTCTTTTTTGAGAGCACTTTTCTAGAAGTAATTGTCGTTACACATTCAAAGCTTTAACACTTTAGAGATTCGACTTTTGGCCTTCTCTCTGCTTTATCACCTTTGACCTTACATTTTAAGGTACCTTTCTTCCGTTAATCTTTTTATTCTAGTATTTTACTATATTTTTGCTACTATGAACGATAACCCTATTTTTTTAGAGTGATTTGGAGGGTAGTGTTTCTTTATCTTAAAAAAGGGGAATGATGTATGATTTTAATTCCATCCCTTATGTTAATGGGGATTTTAAACCAAAGTCATCCTCTTGAGTGATGATTTGGAAATGGGAAGGCCGTATAGAGAATATCTTTCAAATAAGGCTCCTTCTAGGGATTCTTCAGAGACTCTCTTTTAAGTGAAGTTTGATAGGGGTGAAAACCTTGTCGAGAGATAAAAGTCTCCTCATGTCTTAACTGAGGCAAAAATAGAAGCTTCTTGTCAAATAAGGGAACTTATCGTTAGCTTTGTCAAAACACATCGGGGAGTGACTGGTCATGATCCTAGCGACACAGAAATTGCTCGCCATTTGGATTCCTAGGGGAAGTCTAATGTTTTATCTTGGGTCAGCCCTGGTGACCATTTTAAAGCTAATGTACTAGCTCTCAAGGGGTTCCGACTAATTGAGATGGCTAATGCAAATAGATACCACTAGGTGGACGTTGAAGTGGTTGAGTCTCCTTCCATCTTAAACATTTCCGAGGCTATCACAAAAGCTGGCATCACAATTAGCAATCCCTCAGATTGGTTTATTTTACCATACACATGGAGGAGAGGATATGCATATATTTTAAGGGTTATTTGGTTCCTATGTATTAATTCCTATTTTCCGTGTTAGGGATACACTTATCCTTCTCCAATTTTGAGATGACCGTTGTAAGACCCCAATTTTGACCCTAAGATCCCTCATACAATTACATCATAAGCATTAACATTGGGATCATGTCTTGACATCCTCATTACCCCTCAAGAAAAGAACTTCTTCATTTGCGTCCTACAATGATGCGAAGTTGACCATTGAGCATGGCACAATTACTTGTTTAGGACAAATGATTAAGCTGGAAGACAATAAATCCCGGGCTGGCATAGGGTACTCTTCAGGCACTTTCAATGAGCGCGGTTTGTTCCAGAGTGGCGGTTTCATCCACACGGTCGAAGACCAGGAAGCTGCTGCTATAGTGGAAGATGATGCAGAGGAAGATTCTGGAAACTTTGTCATCCCTGGAGGAATCTGCAATAATTGGGTCGCTGTTGATGTTCCAACAGTTGTCCATAAGTCCATGTAATGTTCATTTTGTTTAAAAACCCTTCTCCCATGCCAAAAGGAGAAGTGATGACATTGTTGGCACATTAATACAATGATATTCATTCAATAATTACATGTTAAATGTTTGTTTTTCCAAATTATTTTCACTTTTTGCTTTTTGCATGAAATTGGTGATCACAAAAAAAACCCTAAAGAGAGAATAAAGTCAATCTTTTCATCTGCATAATGATTTGCCTGGTTTGAATTCTAAAATCTCTTTTATATCCAAAATCATTATGCAGGTTGATCAAACCCATTGAACATAATGATCCAACACCATCTCCCAACTTTGAGTTCCCTGTATTTGAGGTAGAAGAAGATGATGTTGAAGAGATTCTTGATGAGATTACCCGTCTACTTGAGCATGAAGAGAAGATCATTCATCCGCATCTCGAGAATCTGGAAACAGTCAACTTGGGGTCTGAAGATTGTGTTCGCGAAGTGAAGATTGGGGCACTCCTGGAAGAGTCCGTGAAGAAGGGGTTGATTGAGTTGCTACGAGAATATGTCGACGTCTTTGCCTGGTCGTATGAAGACATGCCTGGTCTAGATACTGATATCGTGCAACATTTCCTGCCTTTGAAGCCTGAGTGTGTGCCTGTGAAACAGAAACTTAGAAGAACTCATCCTGATATGGCAGTGAAGATTAAAGAAGAAGTTCATAAGCAAATTGATGCGGGGTTTCTTGTGACTTCTACATATCCTCAACGGGTGGCCAATATTGTGCCCGTGCCTAAGAAAGATGGAAAAGTCCGAATGTTTGTGGACTATCGAGTCTTGAATAAAGCTAGTCTGAAAGATGATTTTCCCCTACCACACATTGATATGTTGGTAGATAATACAACTAAATTCAATGTCTTCTCATTTATGGACGGATTTTCCGGTTATAATCAGATCAAAATGGCACCCGAGGATATGGAGAAGACAACATTCATCGCACCTTGGGGAACATTCTGTTATCGAGTGATGCCCTTCGGTTTGAAGAACGCCGGAGCCACGTATCTACGAGCTATGACTACCTTGTTTCATGATATGATGCACAAGGAGATCGAGGTGTATGTTGATGATATTATTGCGAAGTCGAGAATGGAAGTTGAACATGTAGAGCACTTGTTGAAGCTTTTTCAGCATTTGAGGAAGTACAAACTCCGTCTGAATCCGAACAAGTGTACATTTGGAATCCGTTCCGGCAAGTTATTGGGCTTTATTGTCAGTGAAAGAGGTATTGAAGTTGATCCCGCCAAGGTCAAAGCAATACAAGAGATGCCTGCGCCCAAAACTGAGAAGCAGGTCCGAGGTTTTCTTGGCCGCTTGAATTGTATTTCCAGATTTATATCCCACATGACTGCCACATATGTGCCTATATTCAAGCTCCTCCGGAAAGATCAGCGTCATGATTGGACCGAGGATTTCCAGAAGGCCTTTGATAGTATCAAAGAATACCTGTCCGAGCCTTCGATTTTGTCTCTGCCTATGGAAGGAAGACCATTGATTATGTACTTGATTGTTCTTGAAGACTCTATGGGCTGCGTATTGGGTCAGCAAGATGAATCAGGGAAGAAAGAATATGATATCTACTACTTGAGTAAGAAGTTCACTGATTGTGAGTCTCGATACTCAATGCTTGAGAAAACATGTTGTGCTTTAGCTTGGGATGCCAAGCGTTTGCGCCAGTATATGTTGAATCATACGACTTGGCTGATATCCAAAATGGATCCAATCAAGTATATCTTTGAGAAGCCTACTTTAACTGGGAGGATTTCATGTTGGCAGATGTTGTTGTCTGAGTATGATATTGAGTATCGAGCTCAGAAAGTTATTAAAGGTAGTATCTTGGCTGACCACTTGGCACATCAACCAATTGATGATTATCAGTCTGTTCAGTACGACTTCCCGGATGAGGAGATTCAGTATTTGAAAATGAAAGATTGCGATGAGCCCACGCTTGATGAAGGGCCAGAGCCTGGTTCCCGATGGAGCATGGTGTTTGATGGCGCTGTAAATCAATATGGAAATGGTATCGGGGCAGTAATTATTACTCCCCATGGCACACATTTTCCTTTTACAGCAAGGCTAACTTTCAAATGCACGAATAATATGGCGGAGTATGAGGCCCGTATTATGGGTTTGGAAGAGTGTATTGATCTTAGGATCAAACGTCTTGATGTTTATGGTGATTCGGCCCTTGTTGTTAATCAAATTAAGGGTGAATGGGAGACGAATCGGCATGGCCTCATCCCATACAGAGATTATGCGAGGAGGATTTCAACTTTCTTTATTGAGGTTGACTTCCATCATATTCCTCGAGATGAGAATCGGATGGCAGATGCTCTTGCTACACTTGCTTTATGATTGCGGTGAAATTCTGGAATGATGTCCCCAATATCACTGTGATGCGCTTGGATAGACCAGCTCATGTATTTGTAGTTGAAGAAGTAAAGGATGATAAGCCATGGTATTATGATATCAAATTTTTTCTTCAGAGTCAGATTTACCCGCCTGGGGCATCTGTTAAAGATAAGAAGACTTTGAGGAGATTATCTGGCAGTTTCTACCTCAATGGCGATGTGCTTTATAAGAGGAATTTTGACAAGGTTCTGCTCAGATGCGTGGATAGACACGAAGCAGACCTGTTGATGACTAAAGTCCATGAGGGTTCACTTGGTACTCATTCCAATGGACATGCCATGGCAAAGAAGATGTTGAGAGCAACCTACTATTGGCTGACAATGGAGTTTGACTGCTGTAAATACGTGAAGAAATGCCATAAGTGTCAGATTTATGCGGATAAGATTCATATTCCCCCGACACTTCTGAATGTTATTTCATCACTATGGCCTTTCTCCATGTGGGGAATCGACATGATTGACATGATAGAGCCAAAAGCATCGAACGGTCACCGTTTTATTCTCGTAGCAATTGATTACTTCGCCAAGTGGGTCGAAGCGGCATCATATGCAAACGTGACCAGACAGATGGTTGTGAAGTTTATCAAGAATCAACTCATATGCCGTTATGGTGTGCTAGATAAGATCATTACTGATAATGGATCTAACTTGAACAACAAGATGATGAAAGAGCTGTTTAGCGAGTTCAAGATTGCACATCATAATTCTTCTCCTTATAGACCCAAGATGAATGGGGATGTTGAAGCTGCTAATAAGAACATCAAGAAGATCATTCAGAAGATGGTTGTTACATACAAAGATTGGCATGAGATGCTGCCATTTTCTTTGCATGGCTATCGTACATCTGTTCGCACTTCAACAGGGGCAACCCCTTGCTCTCTTATATATGGCATGGAGGTTGTGCTCCCCGTGGAGGTTGAGATCCCATCAATGAGAGTCTTGATGGGAGCCAAGTTAGCTGAGGCTGAATGGGTTCAGAGTCGTTATGACCAGCTGAATTTAATTGAAGAGAAGAGATTGACTGCCATGTGTCATGGTCAGTTGTATCAGCAAAGGATGAAGAAAGCCTCTGATAAGAAGGTCAAGCCTCGTGTGTTCCGAAAAGGTGACCTCGTGCTCAAGAAAGTTTTGTCTTTCGCGCCTAATTCTAGGGGCAAGTGGACTCCAAACTATGAAGGTCCATATGTTGTTAAGAGAGCCTTTTCAGACGGTGCTTTGATACTTACAACTATGGATGGGGAGGATTTCACTCGTCTTGTGAATTCATATGCAGTCAAGAAATACTTCGCCTAAAATAAAAACAGAATAGCTCGCTAAGTTGAAAAATCGAAAGGGCGGCTTAGGCAAAAATGAGCGTCTCGGTGGATTGAAAACCCAAAAGGGCGGTCCAGGCAAAAGTTAGAGACATGAAAAAATGAATATATATTCCACTAGATTGAGTACCTCACCCTGGGGCAATCTAGGCAAAAATTAGGGATTTGGCAAGTAACTGCATCCTGACAAGACTTTGTTCTACGAGTCGTCTTCTGTCAAAGATTCTCGCTCAGTCATCGTCAACTGAAGCTTCAAATACATTGGATTCAGAGTTGGTGGAGAAATGGTCATTATGTTCAATGTAGCCCTTTTCCAATATATATCACCAATTTCAAATTTGTAAAGATCCATAGAGTCTTGCCATTTGCAGACTACCATTCCATCAAATAAATTTGAGCCTTTATCCAATTCTTTGCACTCTTATTTGTTTCTGCTTAACAAATATTTGCATGTTTTAATTGATAAATATCATTGTTTTAAACAAATAAAAGTTTTTTATATAAACTGTTTTTAAACAAAGTGAACATTCATAATGACTGAAAGGATGAAATGGAAAGTCTTCTGTGCTCTCCCAAGGATAGTATGATCTTCAAAAGGGTAAGGAATTTGTTCATGTTCCTAGGATATTTTTATCCTCTTCATCATCTTTCAGGGTGTCTCCTCAGCGAGCGCAGAAGAAGGTAATGCACCACCAAGATCCCCAGAGAGTCTGGAGTTTTGGTCTCGGTCTTCTAGCTCCCTAGTGAGTCTGGGTCTAGCATCTGTGTTTTTTTCAATTATATGGTTGTCATACCTTGTGTGGATCGACCTAAAATCCCTTATAGATTGATGAAAATTGATATGCTACCTTTTCAAGGAAGTTGGTCTTCCCTTTTTGTGATTGGAAATCTCCCGCAGAGTGAGCAGGAATTCCCAGCACGAGTGGCAATTTTCAACAGGTTGGTTTGTAGCTTATCCCAGCGGATTCGCATACATTTTTCCCAGCAAGTTTGCTCACCACTCATCCTCATTAAGGTTGCTCACGTTAGCCTTCCCCCAGTTGGTTCGCCAGCAAATTATCTCCAGCTGATCGCCTAAAGGTTATCCCCGGTTCAGTCATCAGCAATCTTTCCCCAGTGGAGTTGGCCTGATTATTTGTTATTTCCTCCTCCTTTGATGTTTTCCTCATAGTAGAGTTGGTGTTGAAGATGTTTATTTCCTTCCCCAGTGGAGCGGTGGTTCCTTTCCCCTCGGTAGGGATTGTTTCTCCAGCAGATATGAGGAAATGTGTTGGTCTTTGAAACTTCTGTTTGGTGGTTGTTCCCCACAGAGTTTCATATCTTCCCTTTGATAAGCTCCCTAGTAGAGTTACTTCTATGATGGATCTTATCCGCGTTGATCTCCCTGGCAGTGTCTTTTTTAGCTTCCCCAACTAAGACTCTACCTGATCCTAGTTTGGCGTTGGAACTTCGAGGAAGATGTGTTGATTCCTTCCTATTGGAGTGACTGGTTCTCCTTCTCCGCAGCAGAGATGTTTCCCTCAGTGGATATAAGTGATTGATGTGCTTCTGTTCGGTGGTTGTTCCCCACAGAATTCCACATCACCCCCTGATAAGATCCCCAGTAAAGTTCTTCTCTGACTGATCTTATCCACCTCTCTGTCTACTGTTGGAAGATCCCTAACATGTGTAGGGGTGGCAAAACGGGCTTGGCCCGCGGGGCATGCCTGTTTTGCCCGCACTTTTGTGCGGGGCGGGCCAAGGATTTAGGTCCTCACCCTCAAACGTGTCCGCCCCGCCCCGCCCCATTTTTTTCGCGGGCTTTTGCGGGCACGTGTGTTTACATAAATTTTTGCATTTTTAGGCTTAAAGAGTGCAGTGCCCGCGGGCTTTCCCCGTCCCGCCCTCACTTTTTGCGGGGAGGGTCTAAGTTTTAGGCCCACATCCTCAACTATGACCGCCCCGCCCCGCCCCGTTTTTTTGTGGACTTTTGTGGGGTGGGCCTAAACGGGACGGGCATGCCCGTTTGCTGTAACACCCCGATAAAATATGATAATTATTTAAATTAAGTTAATAGTATATTTATTAATTTAATTAAATAATTGGATTATTATTGGAATATTATTTGGAATTATTATTATTGGAATAATAAAGTTGGAATATATATAAAGAGTTCCATTTGGTAAAAAGGGTTTTTCACGTGAAAACCAGAGAAGCGACAGAAAGTGAGAAAAGGGCAAGGAGGAAGAACAAGAGAACGAGGGTTGAAGAAGGGAAAAGCTTGAAGCTAAAGGATTTTCCGGATTAACTCAGGTAAGGGGGGTTTATCGTCGTTTAATGGGTATTATGGGTTAACATGTAATGGGTAGTAATAAGCCGTTGAATTGACCCTAATCAGGATGATGAATGTTGTAAATTGTGATGAATAAGTTATGTTAAAGCTGTAATTGAATCTATATTTGGGTGAGTTGTGATTTTCCGAACGTGTAGCTTTTTACGGAATTGGAATCGGAGGTCCGGAAGTCCTCCAACGGCGGAAAATACGGAGAATTCTGCATTCTGCTTCGTGTTAGCGCAGGAACAGCTTTCTGTCTTGCGTTAACCGGTTAACCTAGGGTGTTAACCGGTTAACACTATTATGAATTGTGAAATATTGATGTCTATCTTGCATTAACCGGTTAACCCAGGGTGTTAACCGGTTAACACTGTTAAAATGTGCCAGGAAGCGTGTTCTGTGTTGCGTTAACCGGTTAACCTAGGGCGTTAACCGGTTAACACTGTTGGAAAAGTGGAAAAACTGATATTTTAAATATTGTAAACAATTGAAGATTGGCCTATATTGGTGTATGATATAGGAGGGATCAATTTCCCGTTGTTTTGAGCAGTGTAGGTATTAGTAGAGTGTGCTAATACTGTGATTGATTATGTGGCATGACATAATATGATTCTGTGATAATTGTATTGATGATGTATGATGGTGTGCATAATGTTGTGAATATACCTATTATGTATGCTATTGTGAATGGACTGTTTATGGCTTAGAGTGTGAGCATATGTCCATTGTGGATTGTTGATGTTGCATGCTAGGTGATTTAGCGTGCATAGTATGGCCTTTATGGTGGTAGCTAATTCCCATGGTGAGGAATTAGTGAGTGAGTTATTGTGGATTGTTGTTGATGTTTGCATGCTAGGTGATTTAGCGTGCATAGCATAGCCCTTGGGGTGGTAGCTAATTCCCATGGTGAGGAATTAGTGAGTGAGTCACTAGGTCTCAAATGAGTGGGACTAGTGAGCTTGGTAGCCGTATCTGGGTTTGATCGGTGAGGTTGAACTATGTGTTCACGAATAGTCGGTACCGCATGCATGGAGTCTCATTTCATAATGTATGTATGGCGTATAATATGAATGGATGTATTCCAATATTATACGTGTGTTTTGTGTTTGTGTTGAGTATGATTATGAGTTGATGTTGCCGTTGCTGAATGTGTGATATGATTAGGGTGATGAATGTGTTAATTTACTTAGCATTACATGATATTTTATAATGCTTATTATATCGATTGAGGAACTCACCCTTACAACTATGTTTCAGGTAACGAGCAGTGATTGAGTAGGAGCTAGTGCTTGGAGTCTAGTGTAGTTCCTTAGTGGGTCATGCTCTGGTAGATGTAACATCGGGACGGGATGTTTTACTTTGTTCTCATTTTGGTTGTTGAACAATTTTACATGTAATGTGTTACATGGTTTGCATGTTGTTAGATTTCTATCCGCTGCGTATTGTGCAATGTTTTATTTTGATTAATAAACGAGCATGACAAGATATTTTGGTGAATGGTGTGAAGTGTCAAGTGTGACACCCTTAAATTGCATATCTACTCTGATTTATATTTTGTTGAATTAATTAATTATTGGGGTATTTTAGAAGGGTGTTACATTAGTGGTATCAGAGCATAGTCGGTCGAGTCGAGTCGTAATTATTCTGTTTCCCTGTACGTGATAGGTGTTGTGTAACCCTATCAGTACTTATTGTTTTAGCTTGTTGGGTTTTCAGAATAGAGATGGCTGGAAGAGGTAGAGACGATGCTGCGATTGCTGAGGCTCTGGGTATGCTAGCTGGAGTACTTGGAGGGAATCCGAATGTTGTGGGATTGGGAGCTGCTCGTCAACTGAGTGAGTTCCAGAAGAACAATCCTCCAATGTTCAAGGGAGCATACGATCCAGATGGTGCTCAGAAGTGGTTGAAGGAGATCGAGAGGATCTTCCGAGTGACTGAGTGTGCCGATAACCAGAAGGTCAGGTTCGATACGCATATGCTGTCAGAGGAAGCAGATGATTGGTGGGTTGCTGCCCGCACTGAGTTGGAAGCTGCTGGGAGTGCTGAGATCACTTGGGCGGTGTTCAGAGAGAGATTCCTGAGGAAGTACTTTCCAGAGGATGTCAGAGGAAAGAAAGAGATAGAGTTCTTAGAATTGAAGCAGGGCAACCGGTTTGTTACTGAGTATGCTGCTAAGTTCACAGAGCTGTCGAAGTATTACACTCCCTATGATGAGGCAGTAGCAGATGGGGCAGAGTTGTTTATGCTGTTAGCGACTTTGGAGGCTAAAGATAAACTGGTGATTTGCGATCTAGCCGTGGTGTGTGATTTTCCTGATGTGTTTCCTGAAGAAGTGAATGAATTACCGCCAGAGCGTGAAGTTGAGTTCTCGATTGATTTGGTACCTGGTACTAGGCCGATATCGATGGCTCCGTACCGTATGTCTGCTGTTGAGTTAACTGAATTGAAGAGTCAGCTGGAAGATCTGTTGGATAAGAAATTTATTCGTCCGAGTGTGTCGCCGTGGGGTGCACCAGTGTTATTGGTTAAGAAGAAAGAAGGTACTATGAGGTTGTGTGTGGACTACAGGCAACTGAATAAAGTGACGATCAAGAATCGGTATCCTTTGCCGAGGATTGATGATTTGATGGATCAGTTGGTTGGTGCGAGTGTGTTCAGCAAAATAGATTTGAGATCGGGGTATCATCAGATACGTGTGAAAACTGAGGATATTCAGAAGACTGCTTTCAGAACAAGGTATGGACATTATGAGTATTTTGTAATGCCTTTTGGTGTGACTAATGCGCCTGGAGTATTTATGGAGTATATGAATAGGATTTTCCATCCGTACCTAGACAAGTTTGTTGTGGTGTTTATTGACGATATTTTGGTGTATTCGAAATCTGAAGAAGAGCATGCTGAACAGTTGAGAGTGGTTTTAGGAGTTCTACGAGAAAAGAAGTTATTTGCTAAACTGTCCAAGTGTGAATTTTGGTTACAAGAGGTTAGTTTTCTTGGTCATGTGATTTCAAGAGGTGGTATTGTTGTTGATCCTTCTAAGATAGAAGCGATATCTAAGTGGGAAGCTCCGAAGTCAGTTTCTGAGATAAGGAGTTTTCTTGGACTTGCAGGTTATTATAGGAAATTCATTGAGGGATTTTCTAAGTTGGCGTTACCGTTGACGATGTTGACTAGAAAGGGGCAAGCGTTTGTTTGGGACTCAAAAATGTGAAGAAGGTTTCCAAGAGTTAAAGAGAAGGTTAACTACTGCTCCTATTCTGATATTACCAAGTCCGTCAGAACCATTTGAGGTTTACTGTGATGGTTCATTGTTGGGTTTGGGTGGTGTTTTGATGCAGAATAAGCAGGTTGTAGCTTATGCTTCGAGACAACTGAAGGTTCATGAGAGGAACTATCCGACACACGATTTAGAGTTGGCAGCTGTGGTATTTGTTCTGAAGTTATGGAGGCTTTACTTGTACGGGTCAAGATTTGAGGTTTTCAGTGACCATAAAAGTTTAAAGTATTTGTTTGATCAGAAAGAGCTGAATATGAGACACAGGAGATGGTTAGAGTTTCTGAAGGATTATGACTTTGGTTTGAATTACCATCCGGGTAAAGCGAACGTAGTGGATGATGCATTGAGTCGGAAATCATTGCATATGTCTATGTTAATGGTTAAGGAATTGGATTTAATTGAGCAGTTTAGAGACTTGAGTTTGGTGTGTGAGAGTACTCACAATAGTGTTAAATTGGGAATGTTGAAGTTAACGAGTGGTATTCTGGATGAGATTAGAGAGGGTCAGAAATCCGATGTGCTTTTGGTTGATAAGTTGACTCTAGTGAATCAAGGTCAAGGTGGTGAATTCAGAGTTGATGAGAATGGTGTTTTGAAATTTGGTAATCGGGTGTGTATTCCGGATGTTACCGAACTTAAGAAGAGTATTCTTGAGGAAGGACATCGTAGTGGCCTGAGTATTCATCCTGGGGCTACGAAGATGTATCATGATTTGAAAAAGTTATTTTGGTGGCCGGGAATGAAAAGAGAAATTGCGAGTTTTGTTTATTCTTGTTTGACTTGTCAGAAGTCAAAGATTGAGCATCAGAAGCCGTCTGGGCTAATGCAACCGTTGGCTATTCCAGAGTGGAAGTGGGATAGTATCAGTATGGATTTTGTTTCTGGTTTACCGAGGACAATTAAGAATTTTGAAGCTATTTGGGTGATTGTTGACAGATTGACAAAATCGGCTCATTTCATTCCGATCAGAATGGATTATCCGTTAGAGAGATTAACTGAGTTGTATATTGAGAAAATTGTAAGTTTGCATGGTATTCCGTCGAGTATTGTTTCGGACAGAGATCCTAGATTTACATCGAAGTTCTGGGAAGGTTTGCAGAGGGCTTTGGGAACTAAGCTGAGATTGAGTTCTGCATATCATCCGCAGACTGATGGTCAGACTGAGAGGACGATTCAGTCACTGGAGGATCTTTTGAGGGCTTGTGTTTTGGAAAAGGGAGGTGCTTGGGATTGTTATTTACCTTTGATTGAGTTTACCTACAACAATAGTTTTCATTCGAGCATTGGTATGGCACCGTTTGAAGCTTTGTATGGTAGGAGATGTCGGACACCTTTATGTTGGTATGAGTCCGGTGAGAGTGCTGTGGTTGGACCGGAGATTGTTCAACAAACTACGGAAAAGATTAAGATGATTCAGGAGAAGATGAGGATTGCTCAGAGTCGTCGGAAGAGTTATCACGACAAAAGAAGGAAGTCACTTGAGTTTCAAGAGGGAGATCATGTGTTTCTTCGTGTTACTCCGATAACTGGGGTTGGTCGAGCTTTGAAGTCGAAGAAGTTGACACCTCGATTTATTGGTCCTTATCAGATTTTGGAGAGGATAGGGGAGGTAGCCTATCGTATCGCTTTACCGCCGTCACTTGCGAATTTGCATGAGGTTTTTCGTGTGTCTCAGTTGAGGAGGTACATTCCTGATCCGTCGCATGTGGTCCAAGTAGATGATGTACAGGTGAGAGATAACCTGACTGTTGAAACATCACCTATGAGGATCGAGGATCGAGAGTTGAAGCAGTTGTGGGGTAAAGAGATTGCTTTGGTAAAGGTAGCTTGGGGAGGACCAGCAGGTGGCAATGTGACTTGGGAACTTGAGAGTCAGATGAAGGAGTCTTATCCAGAGTTATTCGCTTGAAGTATGTTTTCAAGGACGAAAACTCTTTTAGTGGGGGAGAGTTATAACACCCCGATAAAATATGATAATTATTTAAATTAAGTTAATAGTATATTTATTAATTTAATTAAATAATTGGATTATTATTGGAATATTATTTGGAATTATTATTATTGGAATAATAAAGTTGGAATATATATAAAGAGTTCCATTTGGTAAAAAGGGTTTTTCACGTGAAAACCAAAGAAGCGACAGAAAGTGAGAAAATGGCAAGGAGGAAGAACAAGAGAACGAGGGTTGAAGAAGGGAAAAGCTTGAAGCTAAAGGATTTGCCGGATTAACTCAGGTAAGGGGGGGTTTATCGTCGTTTAATGGGTATTATGGGTTAACATGTAATGGGTAGTAATAAGCCGTTGAATTGACCCTAATCAGGATGATGAATGTTGTAAATTGTGATGAATAAGTTATGTTAAAGCTGTAATTGAATCTATATTTGGGTGAGTTGTGATTTTCCGAACGTGTAGCTTTTTACGGAATTGGAATCGGAGGTCCGGAAGTCCTCCAACGGCGGAAAATGCGGAGAATTCTGCATTCTGCTTCGTGTTAGCGCAGGAACAGCTTTCTGTCTTGCGTTAACCGGTTAACCCAGGGTGTTAACCGGTTAACACTGTTATGAATTGTGAAATATTGTTGTCTGTCTTGCGTTAACCGGTTAACACTGTTAAAATGTGCCAGGAAGCGTGTTCTGTGTTGCGTTAACCGGTTAACCCAGGGCGTTAACCGGTTAACACTGTTGGAAAAGTGGAAAAACTGATATTTTAAATATTGTAAACAATTGAAGATTGGCCTATATTGGTGTATGATATAGGAGGGATCAATTTCCCGTTGTTTTGAGCAGTGTAGGTATTAGTAGAGTGTGCTAATACTGTGATTGATTATGTGGCATGACATAATATGATTCTGTGATAATTGTATTGATGATGTATGATGGTGTGCATAATATTGTGAATATACCTATTATGTATGCTATTGTGAATGGACTGTTTATGGCTTAGAGTGTGAGCATATGTCCATTGTGGATTGTTGATGTTGCATGCTAGGTGATTTAGCGTGCATAATATGGCCTTTATGGTGGTAGCTAATTCCCATGGTGAGGAATTAGTGAGTGAGTTATTGTGGATTGTTGTTGATGTTTGCATGCTAGGTGATTTAGCGTGCATAGCATAGCCCTTGGGGTGGTAGCTAATTCCCATGGTGAGGAATTAGTGAGTGAGTCACTAGGTCTCAAATGAGTGGGACTAGTGAGCTTGGTAGCCGTATCTGGGTTTGATCGGTGAGGTTGAACTATGTGTTCACGAACAGTCGGTACCGCATGCATGGAGTCTCATTTCATAATGTATGTATGGCGTATAATATGAATGGATGTATTCCAATATTATACGTGTGTTTTGTGTTTGTGTTGAGTATGATTATGAGTTGATGTTGCCGTTGTTGAATGTGTGATATGATTAGGGTGATGAATGTGTTAATTTACTTAGCATTACATGATATTTTATAATGCTTATTATATCGATTGAGGAACTCACCCTTACAACTATGTTTCAGGTAACGAGCAGTGATTGAGTAGAAGCTAGTGCTTGGAGTCTAGTGTAGTTCCTTAGTGGGTCATGCTCTGGTAGATGTAACATCGGGACGGGATGTTTTACTTTGTTCTCATTTTGGTTGTTGAACAATTTTACATGTAATGTGTTTCATGGTTTGCATGTTGTTAGATTTCTATCCGCTGCGTATTGTGCAATGTTTTATTTTGATTAATAAACGAGCATGACAAGATATTTTGGTGAATAGTGTGAAGTGTCAAGTGTGACACCCTTAAATTGCATATCTACTCTGATTTATATTTTGTTGAATTAATTAATTATTGGGGTATTTTAGAAGGGTGTTACATTTTCCACCCCTAAACATGTGGTAGTTATGCCCCTTTGCTCATCCCCAACAGTGGTTTCTGATCCCTGGTGATTCTGCTTGTTCTCCTAGCAGTAGTCTTGGTCCCCGGCAGAAACTTTGCTCGATCCTCAGCGGTGATTGGTGTCTCCTGGTATTTGTTGCCCCCACAAGATTGGAATTTCTCCTGTGGGCCTGGCTTTCTCTTTTGAGACGTTGTACCGGATGTCCGTTCGTTGATCCTCGGACTTGTTTGTGTTAGATATGTCTGTTTGTCAGCATTTATCATACATAAACCACGCATATTCATGCATAATTATAGCATGCAGATATTCATGTTGCATCCTTTGCCATATATCTTTGCTTGTTATCTCCTGCTATTGGTGAAATGTTCTTCCCCAAGCAGATGTTGGTGTCTGATCTCTCCATATAGAGTCAACCCTGTAGGCAGAAAGTGTCTATCTTTCCTTCATTATTCCCCATTGAGTTATGTCCTCGTGGATGATTATTGTTTCAGTTTCCTCCTAAAATATGTATTGGGATGGAATTATTCCCCTGAGCTATATCCTCATTGGGTTGAGTCTTATTTCATTGTGTCTTTCTAGTTTGTTCCTAGATTGACTCCTTTCTTGTTATTTTCCCCTGCAGTTCCCTGTGGTTCAGGTGACCAATTACTCAGTAAACAATAATTGTTCATTCTATCCCCAGCGGATATTATGGCCTTCTACCCAGTAACCGGTAGTCGTAAGTCCAATTTCTTTGGTTTTCTACCCAGTAACCGGTATTTGTAAACCCCATTTTATCCCCTTGCAGAGTTAATCCTGATTATTGTTCATCCTAACCGATGACGGATACTCTCATCTTTGGTTTTCTACCCAATAACCGGTAGATGTAATCCCCTCTTTGTTGGTTATCTTTATCCAATATTTGGTATTGATATTCCTTCATTTTTTGAGTATACCACCCAGTAACCGGTGATATATCTCTTGGATAATTGCTCTGATCAAGCAATTTATCCCCAGCGAGTCATCTTTCATTTACCCTTGTTTGGTAATGATGGTTTCTCCCCTTGATTGGCCATCATTTTATACCCAGTAGCCGGTATCTCGATGTCCTTTCTGTTCGGTCAATTTATCCTTTATTAACCCAGTAACCGGTTATGGATAATCTTCCATGCGAGTATATTATCTACGTTCTGACGGTAATAGATAATATATCTCATGCGCCCTTCATTCGAATTCTTTTTCTTCCCCAGTTGAGCAAGATTTGTATTTCCTTTTGGAATCGAATGCCCATCCTGTAATTGAGTTCGCTTTTTCAGCCCTCCTTTCGGATGATGAGTGTCTTGGAAATATTCCCCAATTCACGCATGGTTGGTCACCTATTATATACCCAGTAACCGGTATCCCTGGTGTTCCTTCCTTCTGCTCCCTATTATGACTTTCGTCCCCTGTGGAGTCAGATTTTCCTGAGTTGAAATATACCTTTTTAGGTCTTCCTCAGATGTTTCGGATGATTGATATCTCTCACCCTTATACCGGTCTTAGATATTCTTTCTCCCTCGAGCGTGTTGTCCTTTCACCCTTATACCAGTGTTTTTGATCACACGTCTCTTTGAGTTTATTACCCAGTAACCGGTAATACCTCGTTTGTTGTTCCCTCACCTGAGTCCTTTATGGACATTCCCAGCCTGAGTCCGGATTTTCATCCGAAGCATCCTTTGTGGATAGTTTTGCTGTATTGGCATATTTCCCAATACATGCATCTTTGCGCCAGCTCGAGTCTTTCCATTGATTTATTTTCATGGAATCCCTTTGTGTCTCCCAACAAGTTTCAAGTCGTGACCTGCTCACGCATTTTTACCCTTTATTCCCCCCAGAGTCTCTGTCTCCCTAGTGAGTGTATTACTCCTTGGGATTTTCAGTTTCTCCTGATTTCTTTTCCTTTGTGGACACATATCCCCACAGAGTATTTTATTTTTTGCATACATACATTTGCATCATGAGGTCTCTTAGGGACCAAAATTCGTCTCTTTGTTATTATTTAAGCTCATTCTACCTCGTCGAGACGAAGATTTTAACCTTCATATCTCCGGCTAGAATGAACTTAAATAGGGGCATCTATAAGACCCTAATTTTGACCCTAAGATCCCTCATGGCATCATATCACTGCATATTGTATTTGCCTCAAGGATCATAGCATCTTGGCTCCTTAACCCTAGGGTTGAGACTTGTGTGAGTTGGTTTGAGACCACCAAGCATGCTTGAATCGTATATTATTGCTTTTCTTATTTTGTTTACTAACCAAAAGCACAAAAATATGTCACTAACTTTGTTTGTTTTGAAGCTTAAGCAGTCATGTGATTCAAGGCTCCTAGGAGGCCTCTATGCTCATTGATATGGCCAGATGAAGTTGAAAGCAAGCATGACAATGGTTCACAAAGCTCTTAATCATCATATATGCCTCCCAAGTATCTCAATTTTTCAATTTGATCAAGATAAACCAAAGGGCTTGAGGATTATTACTCAAGGAAACCCTAATTCAACTGTGCATTGACTGTGCCTTGCTCATGAAGCAACCTCAACCCATGATCAAATAAAATCAATGGAATTTCTTTCATTCATAATTTTATTCATATATGAGCTTATGTGAGTGTCCTCAATCATTTATTCATCAAGATTTGAAGTTTGGCTTTGAGAAGTTGATCAGACAATTCATCTGACTATTTTGAAATCCACTGAAACCTAACTTTTGATGTGTTTGTCAAATGAAGATGACCCCAAGATAAAAAAATGTTCTTAAGAAGAACCATATTAACAACTTTCCTTTTCACCAAAAATCCATTTGAAACTTGGAAGGTCATCATTCATTTCAAAACATTATAGGTCATTTTGACTGAAACCCTAATTTTAGGTCAACTTCCCAAGGACCTAACTCCTTCATTTTTTATGATTTTGATGTTAGACCAAGTGCATTGGAAAGTTTAATATGTCTACTTAAATTTTTATGTTGGACAAAATTTCATAATCCTAAAATAAACACATGTGATAATACAAAACATTATAGGTCACTTTGGACCAAAGCCATTGAAATGTGAAAAAGTCCAACTTCAAGTGCCCATAACTTTCTCATCAAAACTCCAAATTATGAAACATTTAAGACCAAATTGATTTTCTTGAAGATATCTACAACTTTTATTTTGAAGGTTTTTCCATTTGAGTAGTGCATCACTAAAACAGAAGGGCTTGAAGTTGGTCCATTTTGGCGAATTTTTCAAATACATGTTTTGTACCTTGAACTTCATGGCCTGTTTTCATAAATTTCCACACTCCAATTGAGTTTTTGTTCAACATAACATTTGTTCCTTATGTCAATACCTTTCCAACCATTACCCACATGCTTATGTTTGGATTTTCCAATTGGCATTTTCGAAGAGTTGAAGTTTTGTGACCAATTATGCATAACATGTGAAATCTTGCTACACAATCCATTGCATTGCCATCTGCATGTCCAAAATCTTGATTTCAGCATGCAAAACCAATTGAGTTTGGGCCTCACATGCGCCTGTACAGGCCCATGCATGGAGGACCCAAGTTCATGCACACGCGAGTTCTTCACATCCTTGCATCAGCTTTTGCTATAAATAGACATGATTCCTTCACTTGAAGGGGAACCTAAAGGCGCCTGAAGCTCTGCTCAACTGATTCCCCAACCCTCCATTAAAGGAATTCTGAATTTTTCTCTTCACTTTTCAAGCTTGAATTTCAAGATCAAGCTGCACTCGAGGATTGGATTGGATCAAGCTCACACAAGCTGCACTTCAAAGGTTTTCACCATAACTGTTTTCCTTCGAATCTCTCTTATTATTGTGCATTGATTGGTTTGTTGGCATCTCTGAAGTCCTCATGTGAGAGGCAATTGATTTGTGGTTTTAATTTTGAGAATTGGACAAGTTCAGATTGAACACCTCATTTTTCAAGCTCGGATTTCTTCCTCTATAGGGATCTTGAGTGAAAACTAAGGTTACAGGGGTGATGTACATCACCTCAGCTTTCGAATGGTATATAGATCGCGTGCTATGTGTAGCGGGGTATTCGTTACCATTAGAGATATTGACTAAATCCAAGGTAAATCATACAAGTCGAGTCGCCACCGCACTTCTATTTATCCAAAGGAATGGTTAGAAAGCGAACAAAAACCTAAAAGTTTTATCAAATCAAAAACTAGTAAAAGAGAATCAGAGATCTGGGTAAGGGGGTTGGTTATGCAATGGGAAGGTGTTAGGCACCCAAAACATCCTAGGTACTCCTAGGGAGCCCTTTTCACACTTGTTGTAAGGTTGTTGTTTTGTGAAAATTTGTTTGTGCAAACATGATTGAAGAGATGAGAAAAGAATATACAAGTTTATTTACATTTTGTGTTTGAATGGATAAACCCATTGCCTACGTACCATCTTAAAAAAGATTAGGATCAAAACCTCGTAGTTCGGGGTAAAAATCTCAAAACAAGTTGGTGAATTGATTGGTCCAAAAGCCTTAAGGTCTTTTGTTATCAAAGGGAGAAAACTCAACCTAAAAAGAACCACAAATCCACCATGTGAGGATAGCTTCAACATGCTAGTGAGGGGTTAACCCTATAATAAGCATGGAAGACTCATTGTCCATCACTAAGGATATAGGTGAGTATTACATCTACCACCAAGATAACTCAAACCTAACAGCTAAAGGTTATGAAAAACTTGATTAAGGAAGTGGCCATTGGAACCACAAAAATATATTTGAATGGGTTATATTTACTAATTAGAAGTATATACAAAATGGTCAAAGTTGACTTAAAGATTCAATTCAAAATAAGTATTATGAAAAGAAAGTTTGAAAATCAAAAGCATAAGGCTTAGGTTTCTAATGTTGAAAACAAATGTTAGATGTTTGCACAAAATTTTGGCTTGGGTTAGAGTAGAGAGAAGAAGAAGAAGGGCTAAAGTCCTAAGTAATGCAAAAGGGTGAGGGAAAAGAAACAAAACCACAATGGAGTTCCTCTCTTGAGATCATATTGGTGATCCAAGTAGCTCCCATCCTTTGGAATAAGCAATCACACAAAGCATAAACTCAAGCAATCAACAGTCAAATGAACTCTTGGAAAGACTCCTAAATATATCTTGGATCTCTCTCTCTTAGAAGCTCATGGTAATGGTTCCTCAAGCTTGAATCAAGATGGAATCCCTAGCACAAGAACACACACATCAAAAGGTTCTATTTACAAATCAAAGAATGGACAAGAGGGAGTTTAGAATATGGTCCTTTCAATGTTCATCTTCAAGATTAAGCATTCTAAAGGCCTCAATGCCTAGTTGCTCTTTGACTTTTTTATAGCACTCTAAAGGCCTAATGCCTAGTTGCTCTTTGACTCCAAATTTGCATAGGGAAAGTCCTAAAGTCTAAGTCCATTTTGTCCAATTCTTTGCATTTGGCTCACAACAATCAAAATAAAACACAAGCACAATAGTATATACACAATTATGTGCTCAAGTGAGCAAAAGGCAAATGGCATTAACATAAACATGTGCTCAAGTGAGCAAAGGAAAAAGCAAATTAATAATATGTACAAGGATAGTAAATTGCATAAGAGTAAAGTGCAAAAAGTAAATGTTAATTGTTAATAGTTAGTGTTAGTAGTTAGTGTGCCATAAGGCAAATTTAGCGCTATGTTAAGCAATCGTAATTGGACTTATGTAGAAGTCACAACTATCTGAGGCCGGTCAATAATAATGTAGGCAACAACACAAGTTAGAAGTCTTGATTAGTGAACCAAGTTCCAACAACTTGCCATGCCAAAAAGAAAGAAGAGAATTGATCTTGTATTGGTTTAAGTCTTTTGCATGATTTAGGAAACAACCTATCCTTCATGCAAAACCATTCACTTGATCAATTGATCAAGATAAATTAGATTTGAATCAAAGAAGATTAAGTCTCCCTAATCAATGCTAACTTATCAACCTTCAACTCATTGATCAAAAGGAAGAAAAAGAAGAAGAAGAAGGAGATCACTAATGGAAAAGGAAATGGAAAGAATAAAGTGCATAAGGTGAAATCAAATGTATCAATCCATATGTGTTGACCAAATGACATTAAAAGTCAAAGTCAAACAATGAGAAATCAGGAATGAGATGAAGATTGGAGGTTAAACAATAAACAAAATATTTTTGGCATTTTTAATATTAAAATAAACTTGAATTAAAAATGAAAGAAAGGTTAAACTTCAAAATCACTTCAAATCAACCTTGAAAGGTCCAAGTGATTTATCCCAAGTTCAACAAGGTCAAACAAAGTTTGACAAAAAATTTCAGCATTTTTAAAAGTCAGAAACTATATTTAATCAATTAAAAAAGAAGAAAAATAACCTAATTGAACTAAAATCTCAAACAATTCTCAAATCAATTAAAAAATTGATGAGAATATTTTTCATAGATTCATCGTCATCCAAATAGGTTAGGAAAATATTTTTGTATATTTTGAATATCAAAAACTATTTAAAATGAAATAAAAATAACCAGAAAAGAGAAAATTCACAAAAAATATCAAATGATGAAATAAAAAATATTAAAAATCAAAATTAGAAATTAGAACTTATTTGGGGAAGAATGCAATTGGTCCCATAATTTTTGGATTTAAAATGAAGAAGATATGAATTTTTGAAAATAATGGAAATAAAAGAAATTAAAACAGAAATTAGAAAATAAGAAAAATCAGGAAGCGTTTGATGTGGTTTCATTAATTGACGTGGCACATCTAATGGTCCAGAGGCGCGCGCTCACCATGAGTCTAAGTCAACAGCACCACACACAACATTAAAACAAGTCATAACAATGGAAGGCCATGATTCAATCTGGAAATCATCATCAACGACCTAGATTCAAACTGGAAAGGTGGACGGTGGTGTACACCACCGTCTTCTCCGGCGAGCTCCGACGAAGTCCAGAAATTGCAGGTTTTAAAAGCTTAACCAAAATACACGATCCATACATCATTGGAAAGCTGGGATGATGTACATCATCCCTGTACCATTCAATTCCACTCTAGATCTCTATATTGAGAGAAATCAGAGATGGAAATTCTGTGATATTCATGAGAACTTGATGGATTTCAAAAATTAAATGCATAGTAATGATGCCTCTATTGAGAGGACTTCAGCCAACACAAAATCCAAGCAAATAGATCAATAGATGATGAGTTTCGAAGAAAAAACCAGTTGAAGAACAACCTTGGATTCTGGAAATTTGAGCTTGCTTCCTTGCTTCCTTTGGCGAAACAGAAGTCCAATGGACTAAAGGATGAAGGTCTAGAAGCTTTAGATCCAAAGATTCAACCAGATGTAGTTGAATTTTAGATCTGAAAAAATTGAAGAAAAGTGAAATAGCTTCTTTGGTGAGAGGTTAGGTTTTCAGTTCAGCAGCATTTCAGGTTGATTCATGGATCCAATTTGAATGGAGTGAGGCTCTTATTTATAGATGGAATCGCAAGGCAAGTGTGATTCAATCCGTGTGCATGAAATTGGACATTCATTGCATGGGCTTGCATGATCATTCAAAAGGCCCAAATTCAATGCCAAATGCAATCTGAAATCATACCAAAGTGAAATGGACATGTAATCTGAATGGTAATTGCTTGTGCATGGAATTTTGAGGTGTTATGCATAATTGGACCAAAAACTTCTCCTCTTCGAAAATACCATTTGCCAAATCCAAACATGATCATGTGAGTAATGGTTGGAAAGGTTTTGATGTAAGGAACAATTGTTATGTTGGGAAAAAATCCATTTGAAGTGTGGAAATTGGTGAAATTTGAGTTTAAAGTGCAAGGTGCAAAACATGTAAAGGCAAAGTTTCTAAATTTGGCCAATGTTCAAGCCCCTCTGTTTCAATGATGCAAACCTCAAATGAAAAAACCTCCAACATAAAAGTTATAGATCTTCTCAATAAAATCAAAATGGACTTAAATTTTGCATCATTTGGATTTTTGATGAAAGAGTTATGGGCACTTGAAGTTGGACTTTTTTTGCCTTTTAATGCATTTGGTCCAAAAGGACCTATAATGTCTTGCATTATCACATGTATTTACTTTGAGATTTTGAAATTTTGTTCAACATAACATTTGAAGTAGACATATTAAGATTTCCAATGCATTTAATCCCACCTCAAAATCATAAAAAATGAATGAGTTATGTCTTTGGGAAGTTGACCCAAAATTAGGGTTTTAGTCAAAATGACCTATAATGTATTGGAATGGGAGATGACCTTCCAAGATTTAAATCAATTTTTAATGAACATGAAAGTTATTCATATTGTCCTTAATAACATTTTTGCTTTTGGGATCATCTTAATTTGACTAACACATAAAAAGTTAGGTCTCAGTGCATTTCAAAATAGTCGGATGAATTGACTGCTCAACTTTTCAAATCCATGACTCATATCTTGATAAATTGATGATTGAGGACACTCAAATAAGTTAAAATATGCATGAAATTATGAATTAAAGAACTTCCCTTGATTGTATTTGATCATGGGTTGAGGTTTCTTCAAGAGCAAGGCATTGTGGTGCACAGATGAATTAGGGGTTCTTTGGGGGACAAACCTCAAACCCTTTGACTTGCTTTGATCAAAATGATGAATTGAGATGCTAGGGAGGCATATTTGATGGATGAGAGCTTTGGGAACCATTACCATGCTTGCTATCATCTTCTCTTGGCCATGTCTCTGCACAAAGGATCTCCTTGAAGCTTTTGACCTTGTGATTGCTTAGGCTACAAACAAAAGTTGCTAGTGACATATTTTTGTGCTTTGGGTTAGTAAACAAAATAAGAAAAGCAATGATATACAATTCGAGCATGCTTGGTGATCTCAAACCACTCACAAGAGGTTCCACCTAAAGGCAAAGGGAACCAAGATGCTTATGATCCTTGAGGCAATGCAAATGCAATGTTATGATGCCTTGAGGGATCTTAGGGACAAAATTGGGGTCTTACACTATGGTTGAGGTTTGAAAACCTGCAACTGGTGGCCGGAACTGGCCTTCTCACCAGAGAAGATGGTGGTTTCCACCACCGTCCCCACGCGTTTGATTCTTGGCCTTTGGATCAAGCTTACCAGATCTAATCTTGACCATTGTGTGTTATGACTTTTTTTAATTCAGCATGTGACGCATTGACTAATGACTATGGTACGCGCGCGCTTCTTATCCATTGGATGTTGCCACATCAATTAATGAAGTCATCCAGCGCTCCTGTTTTTTTTTTCTCTTTTATTAGTTTTTGTTTTATTTTCTTTTATTCCATTTTATTTCAAAAATTCATAACTTCTTTATTTGGGACCAATTGCAAAAATTTTCTCTTAAATTCTAGCTTCTAAAAATGATTTTTAATTATTTTTGTGATTCCATTTAATATTTTTTGTGAATTATTTCATTTCTGGTTGTTTTTAATTCATTTAAAATACTTTTTGATATTCAAAAATGCCAAAAATATTTTCTTAACATCTTTGGATGATGATAGATCTATGAAAAATATTCTCATTAATTTCTTAATTGATTTGAGATTTATTTGAGATTTTAGTCCAATTATGTTATTTTTCTTCATTTTTAATTGTTTAAAATTAGTTTCTGTTTTCAAAAAATGTTGAGAAATTTTGTCAAACCTTGTTTAACCATGTTAGACTTATGATGATCCAATTGGACTTATTCAAGTTGATTTGAATTGGATTTGAAGTTTGACCTTTATTTGTTCATTCTATTTCATGTATTATTTTAATTCCAAAAAATACCAAAAATATTTTTGTTATTTCTTGACTTCTAATCTTCATTCCACTTCTGTTTACCATTGATTGATGTTGATTCCATTCATGTTTGATCAATGTGTTTTGGTTATGTCTTTTAATTTTCAATTTTGTACATTCCATTTCCATCTTCATCTTCTTCTTTTTCTTTTGACCAATGAGTTAATGATTTGAGGTTAGCCTTGACATGTGAGAGACTTAACCTTCTTTGATCCAAATCAAATTCATATTGGTCAAAGATCAAGTGAATTGCTTTGTGTCCAAGATAGGTTGCTTCTTGGTCAAGCCAAAAAACCTAATAATCCATACAAGGTCATTCTTCTTTTCTTTTGGCATGACAAGTTGTAGGAGCTTGGCTTACTAGTCATGGTATCTAACTTGTGTTTAGTTGCCTATAGTTTTATTGACCGACCTCAGATAGGTGTGACTACTACATTAGTCCACTTACGGTTGCTTAACATAACGCTAAATTGCCTTATGCCACACTAACACTAACTACTAATGACTAACTTTTAATTCAAGCATTTAATTCTTGCAATTTACTTTAATGCAATTTAATTTCTTGCTCATTTATTCATATTGTCTTTTTCCCTTTGCTCACTTGAGCTCATGTTTATGCTTATGCCATTTTCCCTTTGCTCACTTGAGCACATTATTGTGTATATACTATTGCCTTGTATTTGTTTTGTCTTTGTGACCCAATGCAAAAGGAGAAAGGACTTAGAATTAGGACCTCACCTATGCTAAATGGAGTTTCAAGAGCAACTAGGCCTCATGCCTTTAGAATGCTAAATATGTTGAAGAGCAACTAGGCCTCATGCCTTTAGAATGCTTAATCTTGAAGATGAATTGAAAGGACCCATATTCTAAACTCTCTTTGTCCATTCTTTCTATTGCATTGTGGAACTTTTTGATTTGTTTGTTCTTGTGTGATAGGGATCCCAAACTTGAGCTAATTAGAAGGACCATTGTCATGAGCATCCAAGATAAGAGAGACAAATCCAAATTGGAAGAGCCTAGGAGCTTGATTGATTATTTGCTTGATTGATTATTTGCTTGATTGCTTGAGTTAATTGCTTATTGCTTGCTAAGTCCAAAGGAAAGGAGCAACTTAGATCATCTTTATGATCTCAAGAAGGGAACTCCAAGTGGTTTTATTTCTCTTCCCTCATCTTTGCATGCTTAGGACCTAGCCCTTCTCTTCTTCTCTCCACTCTAACTTATTTTATGCAAACATTAACATTGTTTTCAAAATTAGAAACCTAGGCATTATGCCTTTGATCTTTTTTTCAAATTCTTTTCATAATACTCATTTTGAATTGAACCTTAAGTCAACTTTGACCTTACTTTGTGAATACTTTTCATTTTGTAAATACAACTCACTCAATTTGTTTTGTGGTTCCAATGGCCACCCTTGCCAAAGATTTTCATAAACATTAGCTATTAGGTTTGAGTTATCATAGTGGTTGATGTAAACCTCACCTGTATCCTTAGTGATTGGACTATAAGTCTTTCATACTTATTATATGATGGATCCCTCACTAGTATGTTTAAGCTCTCCTCACATGGTGGATTTGTGGTTTAGGTTGAGTTTTCTCCCTTTGATAACAAAAGACCTTAAGGCTTTTGACCAATCAATTCACCAACTTATTTTGAGATTTTTACCCCGAACTACGAGGTTTTGATCCTACCTTTGTGATGGTACGTAGGCAATGGGTTTATCCATTCAAAAAACAAAATTATAAATATTGTATATTCTCTTCTCATCTCCCTAATCATGTTTGCATAAATATTTTCACAAATACCAACCTACCATACAACATTGGCAAAAAGGGCTCCCTTAGAGTACTAAGGATGTTTTGGGTTCTTAAAACCTTCCCATTGCATAACCAACCCCCTTACCCAGATCTCTGACATTTTTATTAGTTTTTGATTTGATAAAACACTTGTGATCTTAAACAACAACCCCTTGAGAAAAGAAAACACTTTTCAATAACACACTCTTGATTTTACTTCAAAGTTTCAATCAAGAAGACACACACTTGATCTTGCTTCACAACTTTGATCAAGAAGACACACACTTGATCTTGCTTCACAACTTTGATCAAGTGGACACACTGTAACACCCTTCTAAAATACCCCAATAATTAATTAATTCAACAAAATATAAATCAGAGTAGATATGCAATTTAAGGGTGTCACACTTGACACTTCACACCATTCACCATAATAACTTGTCATGCTCATTTATTAATCAAAATAAAACATTGCACAATACGCAGCGGATAGGAATCTAATCAATCATGCAAACCATGTAACACATTACATGTAAAGTTGTTCAACAACCAAAATGAAAACAAAGTAAAACATCCCGTCCCGATGTTACATCTACCAGAGCATGACCCACTAAGGAACTACACTAGACTCCAAGCACTAGCTTCTACTCAATCACTGCTCGTTACCTGAAACATAGTTGTAAGGGTGAGTTCCTCAATCGATATAATAAGCATTATAAAATATCATGTAATGCTAAGTAAATTAACACATTTCATCACCCTAATCATATCACACATTCAGCAACGGCAACATCAACTCATAATCATACTCAACACAACACAACACAAAACACACGTATAATATTGGAATACATCCATTCATATGATACGTCATACATACATTATGCAATGAGACTCCATGCATGCGGTACCGACTATTCGTGAACACACAGTTCAACCTCACCGATCAAATCCAGATACGGCTACCAAGCTCACTAGTCCCACTCATTTGAGACCTAATGACTCACTCACTAATTCCTCACCATGGGAATTAGCTACCACCCCAAGAGCTATGCTATGCATGCTAAATCACCTAGCATGCAAACATCAACAACAATCCACAATAACTCACTCACTAATTCCTCACCATGGGAATTAGCTACCACCATAAAGGCCATACTATGCACGCTAAATCACCTAGCATGCAACCATCAACAACAATCCACAATGGACATATGCTCACACTCTAAGCCATAAACAGTCCATCCACAATTGCATACATAATAGATATATTCACAGCATTATGCATACCATCATACATTATCAGCATATTTATCACAGAATCATATCATGTCATGCCAAATAATAAATTACAGTATTAGCACACTCTACTAATACCCCTACTGCTCAAAACAACGGGAAATGATCCCTACTATATCATACACCAATATAGGCCAAACGTCAACTATGTACACAATATTTGAATATCAAATTTTCACTTTTCCAACAGTGTTAACCGGTTAACGCCCTGGGTTAACCGGTTAACGCAAAACAGAACACGCTTCCTGGCACATTTTAACAGTGTTAACCGGTTAACGCCCTGGGTTAACCGGTTAACGCAAGACAGACAACAATTTCTCATAATTCATAACAGTGTTAACCGGTTAACACCCTGGGTTAACCGGTCAACGCAAGACAGAAAGCTGTTCCTGCGCTAACACGAACAGAATGCAGAATTACCCGCATTTTTCGCCGTTGGAGGCCTTCCGGACCTCCGATTTCGATTCCGTAAAAGGCTACACGTCCAGAAAATCACAACTCATCCAAATATAGGTTCATTCACAGTTTTAACTTAACTTATTCATCCCAATTCAAAGGTATTTCTCAAAACCTAATTAGAGTCAATCAATGGCTTATTACTACCCATCACATGTTAATCCATAATACCCATTAAACGACGATAAACCCCCTTACCTGAGTTAATCCGGCAATTCCTTTAACTTCAAGCTTTTCTCTTCTTCAACCCTTGTTCTCTTGCTCTTCCTCTTTGCCCTTTTCTCACTTTCTGTCGCTTCTCTGGTTTTCACGTGAAAAAACCCTTTTTACCAAATGGAACTCTTTATATATATTCCAACTTTATTATTCCAATAATAATAATCCAATAATATTCCAATTATTTAATTAAATTAATAAATATACTATTAACTTAAATTAAATAATTATCATATTTTTATCGGGGTGTTACAACTCTCCCCCACTAAAAGAGTTTTCGTCCTCGAAAACATACCTCAAGCGAATAACTCTGGATAAGACTCCTTCATCTGACTCTCAAGTTCCCAAGTTACATTGCCACCTGCTGGTCCTCCCCAAGCTACCTTTACCAAAGCAATCTCTTTACCCCGCAACTGCTTCAACTCTCGATCCTCTATCCTCATAGGTGATGTTTCCACAGTCAGGTTATCTCTCACCTGTACATCATCTACTTGGACCACATGCGACGGATCAGGAATGTACCTCCTCAACTGAGACACATGAAAAACCTCATGCAAATTCGCAAGTGACGGCGGTAAAGCGATACGATAGGCTACCTCCCCTATCCTCTCCAAAATCTGATAAGGACCAATAAATCGAGGTGTCAACTTCTTCGACTTCAAAGCTTGACCAACCCCAGTTATCGGAGTAACACGAAGAAACACATGATCTCCCTCTTGAAACTCAAGTGACTTCCTCCTATTGTCGTGATAACTCTTCTGACGACTCTGAGCAATCCTCATCTTCTCCTGAATCATCTTAATCTTTTCCGTAGTTTGTTGAACAATCTCCGGTCCAACCACAACACTCTCACCGGACTCATACCAACATAAAGGTGTCCGACATCTCCTACCATACAAAGCTTCAAACGGTGCCATACCAATGCTCGAATGAAAACTATTGTTGTAGGTAAACTCAATCAAAGGTAAATAACAATCCCAAGCACCTCCCTTTTCCAAAACACAAGCCCTCAAAAGATCCTCCAGTGACTGAATCGTCCTCTCAGTCTGACCATCAGTCTGCGGATGATATGCAGAACTCAATCTCAGCTTAGTTCCCAAAGCCCTCTGCAAACCTTCCCAGAACTTCGATGTAAATCTAGGATCTCTGTCCGAAACAATACTCGACGGAATACCATGCAAACTTACAATTTTCTCAATATACAACTCAGCTAATCTCTCTAACGGATAATCCATTCTGATCAGAATGAAATGAGCCGATTTTGTCAATCTGTCAACAATCACCCAAATAGCTTCAAAATTCTTAATTGTCCTCGGTAAACCAGAAACAAAATCCATACTGATACTATCCCACTTCCACTCTGGAATAGTCAACGGTTGCATTAGCCCAGACGGCTTCTGATGCTCAATCTTTGACTTTTGACAAGTCAAACAAGAATAAACAAAACTCGCAATTTCTCTTTTCATTCCCGGCCACCAAAATAACTTTTTCAAATCATGATACATCTTCGTAGCCCCAGGATGAATACTCAGGCCACTACGATGTCCTTCCTCAAAAGAATACTCTTTTTAAGTTCGGTAACATCCGGAATACACACCCGATTACCAAATTTCAAAACACCATTCTCATCAACTCTGAATTCACCACCTTGACCTTGATTCACTAGAGTCAACTTATCAACCAAAAGCAAATCGGATTTCTGACCCTCTCTAATCTCATCCAGAATACCACTCGTTAACTTCAACATTCCCAGTTTAACACTATTGTGAGTACTCTCACACACCAAACTCAAGTCTCTAAACTGCTCAATTAAATCCAATTCCTTAACCATTAACATAGACATATGCAATGATTTCCGACTCAATGCATCAGCCACTACGTTTGCTTTACCCGGATGGTAATTCAAACCAAAGTCATAATCCTTCAGAAACTCTAACCATCTCCTCTGTCTCATATTCAGCTCTTTCTGATCAAACAAATACTTTAAACTTTTATGGTCACTAAAAACCTCAAATCTTGACCCGTACAAGTAATGCCTCCATAACTTCAGAACAAATACCACAGCTGCCAACTCTAAATCGTGTGTCGGATAGTTCCTCTCATGAACCTTCAGTTGTCTCGAAGCATAAGCTACAACCTGCTTATTCTGCATCAAAACACCACCCAAACCCAACAATGAAGCATCACAGTAAACCTCAAATGGTTCCGATGGACTTGGTAATATCAGAATAGGAGCAGTAGTTAACCTTCTCTTTAACTCTTGGAAACCTTCTTCACATTTTGAGTCCCAAACAAACGCTTGCCTCTTTCTAGTCAACATCGTTAACGGTAACGCCAACTTAGAAAATCCCTCAATGAATTTCCTATAATAACCTGCAAGTCCAAGAAAACTCCTTATCTCAGAAACTGACTTCGGAGCTTCCCACTTAGATACCGCTTCTATCTTAGAAGGATCAACAGCAACACCACCTCTTGAAACCACATGACCAAGAAAACTAACCTCTTCTAACCAAAATTCACACTTGGACAGTTTAGCAAATAACTTCTTTTCTCGTAGAACTCCTAAAACCACTCTCAAATGTTCAGCATGCACTTCTTCAGATTTCGAATACACCAAAATATCGTCAATAAACACCACAACAAACTTGTCTAGGTACGGATGGAAAATCCTATTCATATACTCCATAAATACCCCAGGCGCATTAGTCACACCAAAAGGCATTACATAATACTCATAATGTCCATACCTTGTTCTGAAAGCAGTCTTCTGAATATCCTCAGTTTTCACACGTATTTGATGATACCCCGATCTCAAATCTATTTTGCTGAACACACTCGCACCAACCAACTGATCCATCAAATCATCAATCCTCGGCAAAGGATACCGATTCTTGATCGTCACTTTATTCAGTTGCCTGTAGTCCACACACAACCTCATAGTACCTTCTTTCTTCTTAACCAATAACACTGGTGCGCCCCACGGTGACACACTCGGACGAATAAATTTCTTATCCAACAGATCTTCCAACTGACTCTTCAATTCAGTTAACTCAACAGCAGACATACGGTACGGAGCCATCGATATCGGCCTAGTACCAGGTACCAATTCAATCGAGAACTCAACTTCACGCTCTGGCGGTAATTCATTCACTTCTTCAGGAAACACATCAGGAAAATCACACACCACGGCTAGATCGCAAATCACCAGTTTATCTTTAGCCTCCAAAGTCGTTAACAGCATAAACAACTCTGCCCCATCTGCTACTGCCTCATTCACCTGCCTTGCTGATAGAAACAAACTCTTTCCTTCCTCAATCTCAGGAAAGATCACAGTCTTATCAAAACAGTTGATATAAACTCGGTTAAACACCAACCAGTTCATACCCAGGATAACATCAATCTGCACTAGGGGAAGACACACGAGGTCCATCCCAAAGTCTCTACCGAAAATACTCAAAGGACAATCTAAACAAACTGAAGTAGTAGTCACTGAACCCTTCGCAGGAGTATCAATCACCATACTCCCATGCATCTCAGATATCTCTAATTTAAGTTTCACAGCACAATCCAAAGATATAAAGGAATGAGTCGCACCTGTGTCAATAATAGCTACAAGAGGAAAGCCATTAATATAACACGTACCTCGGATCAAACGATCATCTGCAGAAGTCTCAGAACCCGATAAAGCAAAGACCTTGCCTCCCGACTGGTTCTCTCTCTTCGGCTTAGGACACTGTGGACTGATATGACCCACCTCTCCACAGTTGAAACAAGTCATAGTCTTCAACCGGCACTCTGCAGCCAAGTGACCACCTTTGCCACACTTGAAACACTTCTTCTCAGTACTGGTACACTCATGGATACGATGTCCAGCCTGACCACATCTGTAACACTTAGCAGGGGCACTGGAGTCTCCCCCACTAGGTCTCCTCATCCCAATCTGTCTCTAGAAACCTTTGCCAGCTGCATACGGTTTCCCACGATCATTCTGATTCTTGCCTTTCCTATCAACCCTCTACTGATAGCTCTCCGCTCTGGCCTTGGTATCCTGTTCAAAAATCCTGCAACAGTCAACCAAGTCAGAAAACACTCTAATCCGCTGATACCCAATAGCCTGCTTGATCTCGGGACGTAACCCGTTCTCAAACTTCACACATTTTGAAAATTCCCCAGTAGCCTCATCATAGGGAGTGTAATACTTCGACAGCTCTGTGAACTTAGCAGCATACTCAGTAACAGACCGGTTGCCCTGCTTCAATTCTAAGAACTCTATCTCTTTCTTTCCTCTGACATCCTCTAGAAAGTACTTCCTCAGGAATCTCTCTCTGAACACCGCCCAAGTGATCTCAGCACTCCCAGCAGCTTCCAACTCAGTGCGGGCAGCAACCCACCAATCATCTGCTTCCTCTGATAGCATATGCGTACCGAACTTGACCTTCTGGTTATCGACACACTCAGTCACTCGGAAGATCCTCTCGATCTCCTTCAACCACTTCTGAGCACCATCTGGATCGTATGCTCCCTTGAACATTGGAGGATTGTTCTTCTGGAACTCACTCAGTTGACGAGCAACTCCCATTCCCACAACATTCGGATTCCCTCCAAGTACTCCGGCTAGCATACCCAGAGCCTCAGCAATCGCAGCATCGTCTCTACCTCTTCCAGCCATCTCTATTCTGAGAACCCAACAAGCTAAAACAATAAGTACTGATAGGGTTACACAACACCTATCACATACAGGGAAATAGAATAATTACGACTCGACTCGACCGACTATGCTCTGATACCACTAATGTAACACCCTTCTAAAATACCCCAACAATTAATTAATTCAACAAAATATAAATCAGAGTAGATATGCAATTTAAGGGTGTCACACTTGACACTTCACACCATTCACCATAATAACTTGTCATGCTCATTTATTAATCAAAATAAAACATTGCACAATACGCAGCGGATAGGAATCTAATCAATCATGCAAACCATGTAACACATTACATGTAAAGTTGTTCAACAACCAAAATGAAAACAAAGTAAAACATCCCGTCCCGATGTTACATCTACCAGAGCATGACCCACTAAGGAACTACACTAGACTCCAAGCACTAGCTTCTACTCAATCACTGCTCGTTACCTGAAACATAGTTGTAAGGGTGAGTTCCTCAATCGATATAATAAGCATTATAAAATATCATGTAATGCTAAGTAAATTAACACATTTCATCACCCTAATCATATCACACATTCAGCAACGGCAACATCAACTCATAATCATACTCAACACAACACAACACAAAACACACGTATAATATTGGAATACATCCATTCATATGATACGTCATACATACATTATGCAATGAGACTCCATGCATGCGGTACCGACTATTCGTGAACACACAGTTCAACCTCACCGATCAAATCCAGATACGGCTACCAAGCTCACTAGTCCCACTCATTTGAGACCTAGTGACTCACTCACTAATTCCTCACCATGGGAATTAGCTACCACCCCAAGGGCTATGCTATGCACGCTAAATCACCTAGCATGCAAACATCAACAACAATCCACAATAACTCACTCACTAATTCCTCACCATGGGAATTAGCTACCACCATAAAGGCCATACTATGCACGCTAAATCACCTAGCATGCAACCATCAACAACAATCCACAATGGACATATGCTCACACTCTAAGCCATAAACAGTCCATCCACAATTGCATACATAATAGATATATTCACAGCATTATGCATACCATCATACATTATCAGCATATTTATCACAGAATCATATCATGTCATGCCAAATAATAAATTACAGTATTAGCACACTCTACTAATACCCCTACTGCTCAAAACAACGGGAAATGATCCCTACTATATCATACACCAATATAGGCCAAACGTCAACTATGTACACAATATTTGAATATCAAATTTTCACTTTTCCAACAGTGTTAACCGGTTAACGCCCTGGGTTAACCGGTTAACGCAAAACAGAACACGCTTCCTGGCACATTTTAACAGTGTTAACCGGTTAACGCCCTGGGTTAACCGGTTAACGCAAGACAGACAACAATTTCTCATAATTCATAACAGTGTTAACCGGTTAACACCCTGGGTTAACCGGTCAACGCAAGACAGAAAGCTGTTCCTGCGCTAACACGAACAGAATGCAGAATTACCCGCATTTTTCGCCGTTGGAGGCCTTCCGGACCTCCGATTTCGATTCCGTAAAAGGCTACACGTCCAGAAAATCACAACTCATCCAAATATAGGTTCATTCACAGTTTTAACTTAACTTATTCATCCCAATTCAAAGGTATTTCTCAAAACCTAATTAGAGTCAATCAATGGCTTATTACTACCCATCACATGTTAATCCATAATACCCATTAAACGACGATAAACCCCCCTTACCTGAGTTAATCCGGCAATTCCTTTAACTTCAAGCTTTTCTCTTCTTCAACCCTTGTTCTCTTGCTCTTCCTCTTTGCCTTTTTCTCACTTTCTGTCGCTTCTCTGGTTTTCACGTAAAAAAACCCTTTTTACCAAATGGAACTCTTTATATATATTCCAACTTTATTATTCCAATAATAATAATCCAATAATATTCCAATTATTTAATTAAATTAATAAATATACTATTAACTTAAATTAAATAATTATCATATTTTTATCGGGGTGTTACACACACACTCTTGCTTAACAGCTTTAGAGTGACAAATTACAACCATAAATCAGTCCAATTCAATCATCAAAAGATGACTTGAATGGCTTACAAGTCTCACGACTAAACAGACATAAACCCTAGCTCTCTCTCTATATTTCGCTCAGTATTGGTTGTGTTGTAAAACAGGTTTTCTAAGTCCCTTTTTATAGAAGCTTTCAGTTGGGCTTGGACATCTTGAAAACCCTAAATCTATTTTCCAATCAAATCTTCTTATGACAGCTGGTTAG
Source organism: Lathyrus oleraceus (assembly GCF_024323335.1). Classification (NCBI taxonomy): domain Eukaryota; kingdom Viridiplantae; phylum Streptophyta; class Magnoliopsida; order Fabales; family Fabaceae; genus Lathyrus; species Lathyrus oleraceus. The sequence continues at coordinate 625,456,945 of NC_066583.1, read as the reverse complement.
ATCTCTTTGGAAAATAAGTAAATCAGGTTGTAATCAATGATTGAATGTGCCTGCAAATCAGATCTTCAATCATACATAGATTGCCATTAATTGGGCAATCACAAAACACCAGACATTCATACTGAATGTTCTGTGTACAGGATGTCATGACATCGGGTCTGACATCCTGGAACAATTCCTGCATAATTCCATAATTCCATTTATAACTTCCAGTAGGTACAACCATATCAGATGCCATGACATTGTGTATGACATCTTGAAACAATCCTGCATGATCATGTCTTCCATTTGAACTCCAGCAGGTACACAATATCAGATGCCATGGTGTATGACATTCTGAAACAATCCTGCATGATTATCTTTCTATTTAAATTCCAGCAGGTACACAGGATATCTTATGTTAAGACATCACACATAACATCTTGTGAACACTCTTTGTTTTACCAAAATTGCTTCCAACACTTAGAACCAACAAACTCCCCCTTTGGCAAATTTTGGCTAAAACATATATCTGTCCTTTTTGTTCACAAGGTAAACTATCAACAATTAAACAACATAACAATAGTTTAATCAGCAGTAGAAGCAAATACAATTACTAGTTCTAGCTACTAGTAATACACACATGCACACGGGTACTTCTCCTCCCCCTAAATCTGTGCAACACAAACAGAATTCTAGTTATATGCAACTAGTAAGACACACAAATGCACAAGGGTACTCCTTCTCCCCCTAAATTTGTGCACACATCTCTATGAAAATAACAGCTACTGTAACCACAACACCTGTACCAGGCAGAATGTCATTCTGACATCTGCCTCAACATCAACACTTGTGCACCACATTCTATTTTAACACTTGTGCACTTCCTCCAATAATAGTTGTCCTTCTGTCCAGCCACATACATAATTAGAGTAAGAAGTATCACCTTTATCTTCAGAGCCTTTAGAGCTTTCAGAGCTGCCACTAGATTGAGCTTTTGACCTCTCACTTGAGGTTGTTGCATCTGAATCTTCACCTGCCTTCTCCATTTCTTCCTTTTCTAGGCTCCTAATAAGAACCTCCAAATCTTCTTTTCTTTCCTTGGTAACCTTAATACCATTCTCCAGTTCCTTGCAGGTTTCTTTTAATTGATCAATTAAACTCCCTTGAGATGCAGGCTCCCTTCTGGCAGATGTCATGACAACATCATTGACATGACTTCCCTCAAACAGCTTATAATGAATGGATAGTAGGGGCTTTCTTCTGCTTGGAATGTCATTTGTATTAAGTATGCCTGGTTGTTGACTCAAGATAATATCACAAATAATGGATGGGAAGGCAATGGGCATCTTCACAACATTTGTGGAGGCATGTCTGACAATTTGGTCAAACATAAACTTTCCAAAATCATAGTTAATCCTGGTTCCAATTGCATGAATGATTCTTCCAAGACTAATGGAGATGGTAGAGATATGATTAGTAGGCACCCAATTAGCTGAGCCAATCTTGTGCAAGATGGCATATTTGACAGTTAGCTTGCTAGCTGATAGGTGATTCCTACTAGGCCATTCCTTAGCTTGGCTAACTGTAATAATCCTACAGACCTCATTGTCTGTAGTCTCTAGATCCACTTCTCCATCAGTTCCTTTCCCTAGGAACTTGTTGATGATGGTTGGTGAGAATCTCACACACCTACCCCTTACAAAAACTTTGCAAAATTCCCTGCTGCTCCTTTCAGAAATCTCCTCAGGGATATTTACAACAAATTCTTTTACCAACCTCTCATATCATTGGGGCAGAGCAACCACAGTCTTCATCAATCCAGCATTCTTGATCAAATCCATGACTTCCTTCACCTCAACAGCCTCTTTTCCCAGCTCTCTTTCAACCGCTACCCTCCTCTGAATGACAAACTTCCATTTTGCAGCACCGTCTTCTAAGTGAAAAGAGATGTTGTCTAAGTGTACAGCTGCAACTTTTCCTGGAGACTTCTTAACAGCCTGCCTTTTTGTAGGGGAGATGTCTGGGACATCGTCTTCAACATCCTCATCAGAGTCAGAACTCTCACTTTCTTTCCTCTTCTTAACCTCAACCTTGCTCCATGATTTGGAGGGTCCTACACCAGCAGTCTTCTTCCTAGTCCTGGCTGTCATCATTTCAGCCACAGTTTTTCCTTTTCTAGTCTTCAATTTCCTACCAGCACTTGGTTTTACATGGTGAACCAAAGTGTCATCCTCTTTCTTTGAACTCTCTTCCTCCAAATCAATACTATCCTCAGCAGTATCAGGAGACATGCTAGCTGGTTTCCTGCTAGGCAAATTTTTACCAAGAGAACATAATCCCTCAGCAGCTACTTCCTTTTTTGTCTTAGATGAGTCATCATCTTTCTTAGCTTGGGTTTCCACCTCAGGAGAGGGGTTCCTTCTAGACAGAGGGGTAAAAATATCCTTGACTGCATGTTCTTCATTCAGAATCCTAGTAACTAGGTTTCTTATGGTACGATCAGTAAAGTGCATGTCCTCTTTATTAGGAGATTTTTCAGGAATGTTACCTTGCTTAGTTCCAGCCATGGAAGAGGGGCCTGGGGCGTCACCTGGTATCATACAAAGAGGAGTCACGTCCAGCAAATCTTCGTCTAGAAACTCCATGGAGGGAGTTCTTGTATGATGAAAGGGTTTTGAACTAGATGATGATGGATGTTGAGACATGTTGTTGAACTTTTGAAGGAAATTTCTTTGCCCTAGCATAGGTTCTCTGAGTAGCTTGATGAAGATGGAAAGAGTTATGTTCAGGTAGAGCGTGCAAATGGCATAGATACTATTTCCAATACTATGGAATGATTTATTATTGATGTGGCTCTTTCTTTTAATTGGGCAGACAATATTTTTGTTGCCTTTTCCACTCCACATTAATTGCCATATTTTCTCAAGAATCCAAGTCCCTAATTTCCCTCTTATATATTCAAATTGATTATAAATCAAATCCCTTGCAAACTTGTCAGCTGATTGCATTTCATGCTTTAGAACTATGAGTTTATCTTTCACACATTTTCTAATAGAGTGTTGACAACAAACAAAGTACTTAGTCCTACTGTGTTGACTATGATTTTGGGACATTGTTGCAATATTCAGGTTGTCATAATACAATGTCATGATATCGTGTGTGACATTGTATGCAATTATTAGTAGTTCCATCCAACCCAGTTGAGAACAGCTGCTTCCATCTGATATATTTTCATCATAAACACTATTTTCATCTTTCAAATTTGTAGGAGCAGGTGTCTTTTCACTCTCCATCTCAATCTTTTCAACATTGTTCTTGGCACACATAGTCCCTTGTGGCCCAGTTCCAACAGAGCTCTCTCTAATTTCAGACTGCATATATACTAGTCACATGTCCACCTATTTGATCTAACCTCTCAGTTGTTTGGGCCATCATGACCCTTTCTTCTTTGGAAGTGAGGTTAAGTCTGAGCTTCTGGTGTGACATCCTTGTCTGACATTTCCCACAGACTTGTCTCTCATTACTCTTGAGGGTTCTTCTAGCAGCTATCTTCATCTCTTTGAGGAAAAACCCATTTGAGAGCTCCACATGTAACAGTTGTCTTTGGTCCTGATTCCTTTCATAATCACTTCACTATCTTTATTAAAAATTAGACATTCAGTTTTGGTGAAGTTAACATTCAGACCTTGATCACATAGTTCACTGATGCTTATTAGATTTGCAGTCAACCCCTTAACAAGTAGAACCTTGTCAAGTTTAGGAACTCCAAGACAATCAAGCTTACTTGTTCCCTTGATTTCACCTTTTGCTCCACCTCCAAAGGATACATGGCTTATGGTATGATGATGCAGGTCAGTTAGTAGGTCTTGGTTTCCAGTCATGTGTTTGGAACATCCACTATCAAAATACCACTCTTCTTTGGTTGAGATTCTGAGGGGAATGTGAGCTAATAGACTTGTAACATTAGTCTTAGGAACCCATTGCTTCTTGTTGATAGGCATGTGCTGTTGATAGTGAGTCTGTTGATGGACAGAGGTAGGGTAACCATACAACTTATAGCATAAGGGATTTAGGTGACCAAATTTCCCATAGTAATGGCATCTCCATCTTTGGTGTTTCCCTTTCTGCTTTCTTCTCTTCTGATGTTGTGACATCTCAGGACTGCTCTTACTATTGTTGCATTGAGGTTTGCAACTAATGTAACTGCTCTCAGCCTTAGATTTATTGTACCCTATTCCAGATTTGTCTCCTGTGATTAGTCCAGTTTGGAGAATCTTATCTAAGGATTCAGATCCATTGTTTAACATCCTTACATACTTGGTCATCTCTTCTAGTTTTGAGCTTAAGAACATAACTTCAGTTTTTAACTTGGAGATGGTTTCCACATGTTCTGCCTTTTCATTCTCCAGCTGTACTATCTTCTGGCTTTCAACTTGTTGACTTTCACCTAGCTTGACCTTTAGGGCCACTGCTTTTGTTTTTAATTTGGAGATGGTTTCCAATTGTTCTACCTTCTCATTCTCAAGTTGAATTATCCCCTTCTTCTGGCTTTCAACCTGTTTACACAGCTCCACACTTTTGTGACACAACTTTCTGTAGGTAGAGGTCAACTCTTCAAAGGTCACTTCTTCATCACTTGAGTCTTCATCAGAGCCCCATTTTCCTGTGAATGCAGTCACCAGATTTGCAGCCTCCTCAGTATCACTCTCATCAGACCAGGTGGCAGCAAGACTCATCTTCTGCTTCTTGAGGTAGGTTCCATATTCAGTTCTAATGTGTCCATACCCATCACATTCATAACACTTTACTTCTTTTCCTTCTTTGGGATTTTTATCTGACCTTGCTCTTCTTCCATTGCTGATGTCAGATGAGATGTTCTTGACATTTGCCTTGGATCTTACATCCATTTTTTTTAACAATTTGTTGAACTGTCTCCCCAGCATTGCAACTTCATTGGCCAAATCTTCATCAACATCCTGACTATTTTCTTTTTCTGTGTTTGATATGAAGGCAATGCTTTTGGTTTTCTTTTCAGATCCATCATTTAATCCCATCTCAAATGTTTGGAGAGAACCAACCAGCTCATCAACTCTCATGTTAGAGATGTCTTGAGATTCTTCTATGGCAGTTACTTTCATAGCAAATCTCTTAGGTAGTGACCTGAGTATTTTTCTTACCAATTTTTCATCTGACATCTTTTCTCCCAGGGTTCCTGAGGCATTAGCTAATTCAAGGATACTCATATGAAATTCATGGATATTCTCATCTTCTTTCATCCTTAAGTTTTCAAACTTGGAGGTGAGCAGCTGAAGTCTAGACATATTTACCCTAGAGGTGCCTTCATGAGTGGTCTTGAGAATGTCCCAAGCATCTTTGGCCACTTCACAGTTGTTTACCAACCTGAAAATATTCTTGTCTACCCCATTGAATATTGCATTTAATGCTTTAGAATTTCCAAGGGCTAGATCATCCTCCTCCTTGGACCATTGTTCTTCAGGCTTCTTCTCAGTAGCGGCTTCTCCTTCTTTAGTAATTATAGGATGCACCCAGCCTGTTAACACAACCTTCCAAGCCTTGTTATCAAGAGATTTTAGAAAGGCTACCATTCGAGGTTTCCAATAGTCATAGTTAGAACCATCCAAAATTGGTGGCCTGTGAACAGATCCTCCATCTCTCTCCATTGTACAAGAAAGTATTGTCCCTAGATCTCACCCAGAACTAGAGCAGGATGCCTGCTCTGATACCAATTGAAATTCTGGTATCAGATATAAGATGTCGAAGGTAATGTCACGATACTAATATCTGTTAACACAAACGGGATAAAGATACAGAATGGTAAAGCAAATGACGCAAGCAATTGTTAACCCAGTTCGGTGCAACTCACCTACGTCTGGGGGCTACCAAGCCAGGAAGGAAATTCACTAAAATAGAATCAGTTCAAAGACTCTCCGTACACTTCAACAAGTTACAGTCTTTCTCACCTAATCTCTACCCGTGCAATTTCTACCTAAGCACTCCTAGATATGAGAACCCACTCACTTCCCTACAATCACACCTGTGATCTTAAACAACAATCCCTTGAGAAAAGAAAACACTTTTCAATAACACACTCTTGATTTTACTTCACAGTTTCAATCAAGAAGACACACACTTGATCTTGCTTCACAACTTTGATCAAGAAGACACACACTTGATCTTGCTTCACAGCTTTGATCAAGTGGACACACACTCTTGCTTAACAGCTTTAGAGTGACAAATTACAACCATAAATCAGTCCAATTCAATCATCAAAAGATGACTTGAATGGCTTACAAGTCTCACGACTAAACAGACACAAACCCTAGCTCTCTCTCTATATTTCGCTCAGTATTGGTTATGTTGTAAAACAGGTTTTCTAAGTCCCTTTTTATAGAAGCTTTCAGCTAGGCTTGGACATCTTGAAAACCCTAAATCTATTTTCCAATCAAATCTTCTTATGACAGCTGGTTAGATCTCTTTGGAAAATAAGTAAATCAGGTTGTAATCAATGATTGAATGCGCCTGCAAATCAGATCTTCAATCATACATAGATTGCCATTAATTGGGCAATCACAAAACACCAGACATTCATACTGAATGTTCTGTGTACAGGATGTCATGACATCGGGTCTGACATCCTGGAACAATTCCTGCATAATTCCATAATTCCATTTATAACTTCTAGCAGGTACAACCATATCAGATGCCATGACATTGTGTATGACATCTTGAAACAATCCTGCATGATCATGTCTTCCATTTGAACTCTAGCAGGTACACAATATCAGATGCCATGGTGTATGACATTCTGAAATAATCCTGCATGATTATGTTTCTATTTAAACTCCAGCAGGTACACAGGATATCTTATGTTAAGACATCACACATAACATCTTGTGAACACTCTTTGTTTTACCAAAATTGTTGCCAACACTTAGAACCAACAGGTGTAAAACACAACAGATTTCGATCGATGAGTTCTTGAACTTTGGTCTTGAGAACATGACAAACTTTTGTGGAGTGCCCCACGTATCCATCATGGTATCCACATGTGGCATGAGGGTCGTGCTTACGGCGGTAGGGAAATCTAGTAGACTCGATTTGTTTAGGCACAATTGCCCCAACCTTAAGCAATATAGGTAGCATATGTGTGTAACTCACAGAAATTGGATCATAGCGAGGATGTCTTCCTTCTTGATCGTTGTTTTCTAACTGATTTGCTTTAGCTTCGATTTCGGGTTGCTTTGAGCATGCCTCTGATGTGGTAGTAAACACTGCTCTTGAGGAAGAAGTGGTAGAAAGCCTGCAACCACCTTCTGTTTATTATCTTCCTTCAGAATGTCTTCAGCTTGCTCATCAATCACAACCTGATTTGGGAAGTTTTTTGTCATGCTATCCAGGAATAACCCCAAAACCATGTCAGCTTTGTCAATGCTCTTAGTCCCTTCCATGATCCTTGGATGATTGGTGTCGGCGAATTGTTGTCTTTTTGACGGAGGAATGAATAAGGTGAGTTTTCTGGTTAACTTGCATGAAATGCAAATGAATGAATGCATATGTTAGGGATGGAATGCAAATAATTATGAAACGCCCATAAATTCAAGGCATTAGTGGTATATCAACCCAAGTTCCAAGCTCCAACATATGTATAGCAATGCCATAACATAGGTTAACAATGCCAATAGTCTGGATAATCTGTGTATACTGCCTGATGCAGGATCAAAAGTATGAAGTCCATGAGAATAAAGGTATGTAGAGTCTATGGTTTCCTACAAGAAAAACCCATATCCCCCTCACAAGTATGGACTATGCTCCAAGGTGGTCCCTAGAAGGTCTCCCAGAGTCATCGACTCGAAATGAAAATACCCTGCCGTAGTGAATGCTCACAGGATAAAAGTACTTCCAAGTGAATCTAGTTTGGGTGTGGTTCTCGTGACAACCCAACACGCGAAACACATGCGTACACGACTATCCACGAGTCTAACCTATGTCTATACTAAGATCGGTTATAGAGCTTCTCTCTCATGTAATCTATCCCAACCCAACAGGGAATATAACATATAATATCCATAATATAAAGCAATAAGAAGTGCGATAAATAAAAGCGAGTAAACAAACAGAAGAAAACACCTAAGCTAACGGAGAAGCGATCAAAACTAGGCTTGACTCCTTTTAGCGATTAGGAAGTACTTCCAAGAAACGAAGCGTCACCAGCAGAGTCGCCAGCTGAAGCTAGCGGAAATATACCCGAACTTATCGCACGCTCGAACATACAACAGAGTCGCCATCGAACTTTATTTATTCCAGAAGGAAAGGGAAAACATCGATAAAACCTGGGGAAAGAGATATGCTGGGTAAGGAAGTCGGTTATGCAAGGGGAAGGTATTAGCACCCCAAACATCCATGGTACTCCATGGGAACCGTTTTGATTGTTCTCGCTCGAATAGGTGTGATAACTAAAGATTACTCGTAAATGAATGGGAAAAGGAAAGAAAATAGATAAAGTGCTCTATGAGGATTAAGACCCTCATGCCTACGTATCCTCATAGTGAAATGAGGAATTTAGAGCTTCATAGTTCAAGGAACTAGAAGTGGGAAATGAAAAGGAGTGTGTGTCGCATCCGCGAAAAACAACCGGCGGGCTGAAACAAAAACAACACAGAGCCGCCACCGTGCGTTATTTATCCCAAAGAGGGAAAGGAAACGCTCGAAGTAAACCTGGGAAAAGCATGGTCTCGCGACCAAAGAGAATGGGATCGGGAGTCGGTTACGCAAGGGGAAGGTATTAGCACCCCTCACGTCCGTCGTACTCGACGGGATCCACGCTCTAAAAGATAGGTTAAGGTTGCTAAAACAAAACATCACACACACACACTGAAAACAACACAGGTGGGAGAAGAGGGGAGAGGGCTCGCTAGGATATCGCATCCTATGCCTACGTATCTCGTCTGGAACGAGAATCAGAGCTGCCGTAGTTCGGCTCACGCACGCCAAACAAGACACATACAAACACAGGCAAACATGGAACCCGAACGCCAATCGCTGGACTTACATCGGCTTCCGAACCAAACAAACACACTCAGGATACGGACAACCAATCGCTGGGCTTACATCCATATCCTGACACACAAGAGGGTAACAAGCAAACAAGCTACTAAGGAGTTAGGCACTCGAGCCTAGTAACTGTCAAGCAAACGCACACAAAAAGAAGAAAAGGTTGCCCGGAGAGGCCTCGGACGGTCTCCTGCCTACGTACCTCATCTGGTATGAGGATCAGGGCGACGTAGTTCCCCTGAACGGGAAAGAAAATCTAACCAGATACAAAGGGAGACACACTACTAGGGAGCTGGACTCGAGCCTAGATGTTATCATGCATCATTGCCCTATGTTATGGTTTCTATCTACTTGCACAACAACAAGCTAATCCTAACCAGGAAAAAGCAAAGCATGCAAGCATAAACAAAACAAATCAAACATTCACAGTTAGCACACACTATATACAGACAGATGTGGGCTCAATCAAGGGTTAAGTTGCAAAAGCAACACAACTGTGTCAGGGGGGCGTTAGCTCTTAACCGTGACATCGAGAGTCAGGGTGAAGCCAGATGAAAGGTGAGTGAGGGGTGTGCCTCACAGCTCTTATCCCTGGCCAGGGAGAGCTTCAGACAAAGGAGTGTGGGTTCAGAAAGTGGGAACCCTTCTACACTCATGACTCTGACTCAACTGTACAACTGTACAAGATCTTGGGTTAATATCCCAATGCATCAACACAGTGGTGTGAGCAGAGGGACGACTCAACAAGAATAGCAGAAGGTGGACTACACACCTCTTGTGTCTGCCAATTGCCTTAATCAAGGTCATTTCCTGCTTGGGGACAAAAATAAACAATCACAATCATTGCCTCTTAAGGAGGACTTCAGACAGGTGCCTGACCAAGTAACAGGCCAGGTCTTCCATACTACATGGAGACAAGAGAGTCTACCTCAATTGGTTTATACAACCAAGCAGCAGCACAGCAAGTTCTCAAAGAACTATTAGCAACTAATGTACTTGAAATCAATCAAATACAATCAGTATACCAATCACAAAGTCAAAACAAACAGCATAAGAGCCAACAGACAATGCAATCAATCATCTGTGCAAAGCACAAGCTCAAAGCAAGTGAGCTAAGCACCCTACAAAACAAACAAGTTAGTTCACAACAAGCAACCAAACTCAATCAACTTGCATTAATCTCCTTAAAGCATTTGCCTCTTAACCTGAAAAGCCAAACTCAAATATGAGAACCAAGACCACTAGGACAAGCCTAGGGTCAAAAGGAGATCAAAAATCCACAACAGCAAGTGAAAATTATCCAAAATCACAATCAAACAATCAAGAAACCAACCCAAGTGATTCCACATTCAAATCATTCATCATTATTATTTCATGAAGGAAAAGGCACAACACATGCAATTTGCAACCTCAAAGGACCAAACAGAATGATCACAATCAAATCAACATCAAAACATTTCAATAAATTCCACAAAAATTCAAGTCTACACAGAACACGTTGAATGAGTAGCATATCAAATTTCAGCTCATTTGCATCAAGGGAAGTAAGTCAATGAAATTCATAAAGTCCAGACAAATTCAAGCAAGCCAATACATGGTATCAAAACAAGCACCAACTTCAACCAATCATAAAACAGTGACAAAACATGATAAATGAATGGGACCAAATCCAAAATGAAGTTAAACATGTTAATAACCACTCCACAAAATTTCATCTTCATATGACAAGGTATGAGAATTTTACAAGGCATGTAAGTAGACCACTCAAGAAAACCCTAAAAATGACTAAAAAACAAACAAAAATCCCAATCAAATAGGAAATGTATCAACAAATCCTACAAAAAATCATGGTTGAACCTAACATCTAGATGGAATCACATGCAAAAATCCAGGGCAAAATACAAAGCATAGGCATGGAAACAAAATTCATGAACATGGCGTAACATAGTGTGACACACATTGTCACACTCAACTTGATCACATCATATCTCTCTAACCAGAAACTCAAAATTAGCAAACTATATATCAAAATCACCAGGAAAGAGTCAAGAACATGCATATAAAATTTCACACATTTTGGATAAGGCATCAAGATTTCATGAAGGAAATGATAAAACATACACATGAAGCATACATGATCACTATCCCTAAGCATTTTATTTTTTCACACGTGCCCAAAAATATTAAAAATCACCATATAAAACTACACATCACAGGGAGAATGGTGAAAAAAGTCTCATCAAATTTGGATCAAAAATGAATTAGATGTGAATTTTTGAACATGGATGATCAAAATGAAATGAAATTGGCAAAAAGAAATGAAATAATGTGATTTAAATGATGGAATGGCAAAACTGTAAATATGCACAGCCACGATGAAACGCGGCGTTTCATTAAAACGCCATGGCGAAACGTGATTGGTCCACAGGCGCGGGAAACAGGTAATTCAAACGCAGGCAAGGCAAGACGAATCAAACACGTTTCTGAACGTGTTCTTCACCATGTTCAACACCAGAATTTCCAGAAAATCACCAAGAACACTTTCTCACCAAAATCGTCGTGCCATATATCAAAATGACCAGCGTTCAGCCTAGATCATGGAACTAACAAGCATTTGACCTAACTCTAAACATGCTTCACGAATCGAATGAAATTAGGTTTCACATCCAAACTTCAACTTAAGATATCTCACTCGATTCTCAATAAAAATCAATTCTACAAGTTGCAATGCACTCTATGAACTTAGATCTACACAAGCCACATCATGATTTTGAGAATTATGGAAATCGAGTTCTAACCTCTTGATGATGACAGCTGTTGAATCGTGAGCTTCAAGGTCTCCAATGCCAAAACAGATGCAGTTTAATGATGTAGAAGTTGATTGGAATGGATGTCTCAGCTCAATTATACACCAGCTTTGAGAATGATCAAGAAGCCATGGATGAACTTGATGATGACAGTTCCAGATCTCCAATGCTTTGCCACGATTTTGTTGAAACAGATCTTCTATAAGTCCTGCAGAAGAAGGATCAAGCAAGAAACAGCAAGAAGATTGATGAATTTGCAATGAAAAATGATGAAAAAGTGTGAAAAGATTTGGAGAAAATTGTGATGAAAAGTTTGTTAGATCTGAAAAGTGAATTGTGATTATCCATTTTCTGTTATGATTAATGTTTTATACCACATGCTAATCCAAGTGCTAATCACAATTAGCAAATTCAAGTGAAATTAGCAAAGTGAGTTTTATGCATAATTGGCCAAAATGCCCTTTTCTAGATGCATCCAATGTAACAGTAGAAAACCAGTGCAAACAAGTCATATTTGTCATTTGGAATGTGTTGAAATTGGTTTGGTATGCAAAAGCCATGTATTTCACAAAATCACCTTTTTTCCCACCAATTTTCAAATGGTTCACTTGAAAAATGATCTTTTTATGTGAAGGTTTTCAATGAAATGTGATAATGTATTTGGATAGTACACATAAAATATGGTTTGCTCAAAGAAAAATCACCCAATTTGGCCTTTCCATTCAAAAGTTATGCCACTTTGAATATCAACATTTTCTGAAAATGATTTGATCATAACTTGCCAACCACACATGAGAAATGAGTGTTCGTGGACTTTTTGGAAATGGGAGAACAAGATCTTCAACTTTCATGTTGAACAAAATTTCATTTGAAGCATTTTTGGACACGTAATTTTGAGGTGAAAAACTTTCCATTTTTGGCAGTTTTCAATTACAAGTCACTTTCTATTTTTGGAAAGTTTTCATCTGACTTTATTTTCTTCATTCTTGATGTTTGAAATGTCAAATGAAACTTGTTTAGACATGAATGAAGTGTATCTAACCCTCTCCCACCTCCAAATCCATCAATTCAGGCACAGTTGACCACAGTTGACTTTTCTGACTGATAGATGAATCTGGCTATGCACTGATCAAGTTGAGCTTCAAACTCCTGATGAAATGGCCCAATGATGAAACCCTAGCTTCCATAAGCTCCATATAATCATAAAATGATCCCCATATCCATTGAAAACCTCATCTCCTTGCCAAGCCCTGATTGGCCCAATACAACTGATTAGGGTTGACCAGTGGTCAAAACCCTAATCTCAAGGTATCTGATCAATCTCTTGAATCTCTGGGATGATGACAAAACCATGATGATGATGATGTATCATTGCAACCAAGATGAAGCCCAACCCCCTTGAGAAGCAAGAAACCCTAATTTGTACCACACATCCTCAGATGATTAATGATCAATTCAATGAAACCTTCAGCTTGCATCTTAACCTCTTTATCTTCTGACCCAGACTTATGAGGATGACTTGTTCCATGTAACCACATGATATGCAAAGATGCAATGCCTAATGACCTAAAAAATGCAATGCAACATGTTAAGCTAGTCCCAAGAGAGGAGGGCAAATTTTGAGGTGTTACAGTGTGATCGTAGTATGGTCTGAACCAAATAATTTTTTGAACTCCAACAAGGGTGAAAAGATGAACCCAAGAGTAAGGTGGCTATTACAATATGTGGGCTAGTCAGACCACCACTATAGGGTAAAGCCGAAAAGACGAAGAAATAGGTGTTTGGGCATGGTCCCAAACATATCTTGGTTCACAAGGTGACACAAGGAGGAGCACAAAGGGGTAGTATAATTGGCTCAAAGATAACTGGTATATCACGTGGAGTGAAGGAAGGTAGAATATGGATGTATCATGGAGATGGACGGGATGAAGTGACCAAAGTCACAAAATTGAATATTTGGTGATAAGTGACTGAAGAGGTATGGTTTGAAACTAAAAGGTGAAAGTATATTAGAATCCATAAGAAAAATGCAATTTGTACCATAGAGGGAAACAAATTTAACCGATATGTGGACTAGTAGGACCGCCACTATAGGGTGTTTAGCCAAAAAAGGAGGAATTAAGTGTTTGAGGGTGTAGCCCAAACAAATCTAGGTAGAAATGCGGACTATTCACTATACGTCCTAAAAGGGTATGTATGCAATTCCAAAGAAAGTGTATTTTGATGTCAAAGGGATAATAAGTCACTGGGTAAACGATTTATGATCGAAGGTAGATAATGGATTAGTGGAAGATATGAATGATGCCCTAAGGCGGAAGAAGGAATAATTAGAAGTCCGCTCGCCAAGGATTCGTTTCCTCGTGCCTACGTATTCTCATTGTGCAATGAGAAAATCAGAGCAATCGTAGTTCGGAACCACGAGAATAGAAAGAGAGAGACATACAGTGATGAAAGGTATGAATTGTATCAACATAATGGTATCAAAATGTATTTGTCTAAGTGACAGGGGACTCACAAGACAAACCCAATTTCAGAGGTTGATTGCAGTACTGTATAGTACAAAGAATATTGTATCACTGGATGGGGAACCAATAGTTCGAGATCAACAAAGGATAGTATCTTGGATCCAAGAAGGAGATAGACTCTGAATTGAAGAGAAAGGTAGGCATTTACCAATACGTGGACTAGTAAGACCGCCACTATAGGGTAAAGCCAAAAAGAAAGACTGAATTAAGTGTTTGGGCATAGCCCCAAAACAACTCATGATTGAGGAGATGGATTTTTGTTAAGACATCCCAAAAGGATAGACAAGGAGTCCAAGGAGAAGTATGATTGATCTCAAAAGGATGGTATTGATTGGATGAATGGAGAATTATTGATAAATAGGGTAGCAATAGATAAGGTAGCTCGCGAAGAATCTGAATTCTCCTGCCTACGTATCCTTATAGTGCAATAAGGAAATCTGGGCTTTCGTAATTCAGCCTACTAGGGCTGAAAGCAAAGGTGATTGGAGGCAAAAGGAGAGACAATTGAATGATTGAATTGAAATGATTAGAATGGAGAATGTAAAGAGTGGGATAGACTTGATAGTTACTTGTTAAAAATCACACTAAAGTCTATGAGTAAAGGTGGATACGATAAGCAACGAGCCAAATGTCTCGCACCCAAAGATATCCAGAATGAGTGTAGGAAAGCTCCAATCTCATTCCTTTTTTACCACTTAAGGCTCATGGCATGTAATTCTCGTCTTAACTTTCAAGTGGATAGAGGAGAATCTTTGTTGTTTCTTGTGTTGATGAAGACCGTATCAATCATTCAATTCAAATTGCACTAAAGTCTATGAATAGAGGTGAATATGATGAACGCTGGGTCATTCGTCCCATACCCAAAGATATCCAGAATGGGGGTAGGAATTCTCCAGTCCCACCCCTTCTCCATTGCTTAAGGCTCGTGTCGTACAACTTGATTCATGATTGATAAGTTGTTGATGTAGTCCTTGCTTGTTGCATGATGCTTTATGAAGGGAGAGAGACTTGTCAATCGTATGATTAGAATTATGCTAAAGTCTATGAATAGAGGTGAATACGATGAGCGTTGGATAATTCGTCCCATATCTAAAGATATCCAGAATGGGGGTAGGAATTCTCCAGTCCCACTCCTTCTCTATTACTTAAGGCTCATGCCGCACAGTTCTAACTTCAATTTGACAAGCTCTTAAAGATGCCATCTTTGATATGCTTGTATTATCCAATGCTTAGTATGACTAAGGATGCCTTGACTGAGAATCTGACTTGAGGCCTCGAGCTCCACATCTTAGAAGAAAAAGTCTTATTAAGTGACCAATGGTCCTTTTAGTCACTCAATTTGGACCGCGGGATTATACAAGTTCGAAGGATTTAATTTATCAAAATTACCTTTGATCAATTTAAATTGGAGGGTTCGAATTAAATTGAAAACTAGGTTAGAACCTAGTCTAATGGTTAGAAGTGATCAAACTAATCTAAGGGAACATGATGTAGTTACTCAAAGTTTGATTAAAAAACTATGTTAAAATTTCTAAGGGAATATGCAATTATGTGGTTAAAATATCAAAATGACCCCTAAGGGGTAAAATGGTCATATCACAAAAATATCCAATTGTGAACACAACTTAATTCCAACTAAAGTTTAATTAGAAACTACAAATTGATTAAGTCCTAAATTCTAAAATTAACCTAATGTTCAAGAGTTAGCTAAATTCTAAAATTAACTAAAATCTAACTATTTTCTAATTCCTAATCTAACTAAACTATATTAAAATCTAATTAGAAAACTATACAAAACTCCAACTAATTCCTAAATTCTAATTAAAATCTAAAGCCTAATTAAACCTAATTAAAATTCTAACAAAATAATTACCAAAAATATCAAACAAAGTAAAATTAGAATTGAAGGTAATTGAAATGGTAATTAACATGTTGGGCCAAGGGGGTGTAGGCCCTGAATAGAGAGTGCAGAATTCAGCAAAAGGGGCTTTGGGCCCAACAGAATAAGGCCAAATACTAAGAAATGTAGTTGGATTCAGCAATTATGTTGCTAGGCAAAACAGGGGTGTAGAAAGCATAGTATTGGGCTTAATGGCTAAGCCCAACAGAATTTGCAAAGAGACATGTGAAAAAATTCAGCACTCACTCTCTCATCTCTACACATCATCTTCCAATTCTCATGTCAAAATAGAACCACCACCAGAGCTCCGGCACCACCGCGTCGGAGTTGGCCGGATTCAAGAAAAAGCATCAATTTCTTACTCCTCTCAACCTCTTCTATCCTAATCCCTAATCCATTCTAACCACAAATTAATTAATTCTGGAAATTGAGCAATTAAAGTCAAGAACCCTGAGCACAAAATTTTAAATTCAATGGAGGTGGAGGAGGATCAAACCATCAAACCTTGGGGTTTTGATTCTCCACTACACATGCTACAATGTGGTATCAAAAATTCAACAGACAAGCAAAGATGAAGATTCACCGACCTACAAGACGGAGGATTATCTTGGAATTTGTTAAAATTTGGAGGTGATGAAGATGAAGAAGAGAAAACCAGAGGTATGCTACTTTGAACCTTTAATCTTCTACTTCTACTATGAATTCCTCCTCTTCAAGAATCAACTCTGAAAAATTCTGAATTGAATTGTTGTTGTTGATGTTGATTATGTGAATGTAGGGATGATTATTGAGTGTAAGAGGTTTAGCTCAACTGATAACAAACTTCAATGTGAAGTTTGCTCCAATGGTGATTTGAGCTTTGGTGTAGGGAGAGGAATTGGGGAAGATGAAATGAGAAAAGTTGAATTTGCAATGAGTAATTTGAGAGTGATCAAGTTCTGAGTTTTTGCTCCCCCTTGTGTTTATATAGGTTACAGGTTTGGATCCAATGGAGGTTCAGAGTTAGTTTTGATGTGGCTTGGAATGAGTTAAATGAGGCTTGGAATTAGTTAAAATGGTTTGGAATTAGTTTGAAGAGGTTTGGAGTTAGTTTGATGTGGTTTGGAGTTAGTTTGATGTGGTTTAGAATCAGTTTGATGTGGTTAATTTGGGACTATTATGACAGTTGGGGGATGTTATAATAGCTTAAAGTTGATGATTTGAAGTGTTGGGAATAATTGGTTTAATGCATGAGTGTTATGGTCAGTTGTTGCATAATTATGTAGAGCTTTCAATGTGCATTGGTGCAAGCATTGGGGTTGGTTTGGAGTGCAAAGGAAACTGCATTATTGCTGAAAAATGATGTATTTTGGGCCACTGTCCCAGGGTATATCGATTTACCATGCATGTAAATTGATTTACATCATGAAAATTTGTTTTTTTTGCTACTGTCCCAGGTTAAATTGATTTACCAAGCATGGAAATCGATTTCCATCATTCAGAAATGCATTTTTTGGCTACTGGAGCAGGGAAATCGATTCCCCAAACATGGTAATCAATTTCCATCATCCATAAATGTATTTTTTGGCCACTAGAGTTGGTAAATCTATTTCCCAAACATGGTAATCGATTTCCATAATGCAAAATGGGTTTTTCCTTTGTTTTGATGTGTGGGGTCGTGTGTGAGGCACAACGGCTTGGGTTTCTTTGAATGAATGAATGAAATTGAATTAATGAGTCATAGAAAGACTTGATCAAATGAATTTGTATCAATGGGACTATAAATCAAAGTATGAATGAATCTTGACCTTTTAATCAAACCATGCAAGTAATGGATGGAGAGGGGATGAAATAAGACTCATATCAAATGGATCATGATACCGTGAGGTCAATGAAACATGAATGCAAACATGTCTTGAATCAATCACATAACACCATGAATTAGGGTTTACTAGATAAAAGTTCAAAGTTATGTATCAATCAAGAATCTCAAGCCAAGAGAGAAGTCAACTCGAGTGGTGCATCAATGCTATGAACCACAATCAGGGTTTCCACTACCTCAATGCAAACCATAGGATTGAAAAACCTCAAATCGAAGGACTAGGGTTTTGATGAACTGTAGATCAGAAAGCCAAACCAGCAAAGCACCTGAATACCACCTATCCCTGATTAAGGTTTTAAACAAAGCTGGAAGCTCTACAGGCAACACCTTAAACCATGGACCCAAAATTAAGGTTCAGAAGTCAGGTTAGTTACATAGAAGGTCAAACACAAAATCCCATAGAAGCAAAGTCAAGAATTAGGGTTTCAGCCCATAAGGTGTGCAATACCTCCTTCAAGCAAAACCCTTGTTTTTACCAGCCATAAACCTTGAATCTATGATGCTTGTTAGCAAGTTTTAATCATGAATGAATAATGCACGTGAATGAAATATGAATGAGTGTTAAGCCATAAGTTAGATGAGAAGTGAAAAGGGAGGGAAAATTTTGGGGTACAACACCTTTCAACATACTTCTCACCATACTCATAATGTTTATATTCTTCCTTTTTACGAATCCATTCTGCTGTGGAGTGTAGGGTGGCACCACCTCATGCATAATCCCTTCTTTCACACATAATGCGTCGAAGTCTTTTGACACATATTCCCCACCACCACCAGTCCTAAGAATCTTGATCTTTCGACCGCTTTGTCTTTCGAACATAGATTTAAACTTGGCAAATACCTCGATCATTTCACCTTTCTTCTTGATTAGGTAAGTCCATAGTTTTCGAGTGAAATCATCTATGAATGTAACAAAGTATTTGTTACCTCCAATCGAATCCACCTGGATAGGACCACATACATTAGAGTATATGACTTCAAGAATTGCCTTCGACCTGCTTCCTGCATCCTTATTGAAGTTGTTCTTATCGACACCGTGTAGTTATTTTCGACTAACTAATGCTGAGCAAATTGCTCTTCATGCCTGGCATGTAAATCACATTTAAAATTACTGACCTCTTGTCATCTTTCCTCATAATCAGAACATCACCAACACCTTCAGCTTCTAGAGTGTTGTCATTTTCAAATTTCACCATGTTCTTCATTGATGGCTTTATATTGACAAACCAATATTTCCTTCCAGACATGTGTGATGAGCATCCTGAGTCCAAGTACCACCGATCCTTGAATCTCTCTTCATCTCTTGTTGTAACCATCAGCAACGTCTCTTTTTCTTCATGTTTCGCCAGCTTTGCATAAGTTTCTTGATTCTTCTGCTTTTCTGGATAATCACTAGAATAGTGACCATGCTTCTGACAATTATAACACTTAATGTGACTCTTGTCTGGATTTTGACCACCAACTCTTCCTCTATCTGCAGCATCACCTCTTTGGTTGCCTTAGTTCCAGGGTTTTCTCTGATTCAACCAGTTTCCTTCTTGCTGATTTCGACCAGTCAAATTATTGTAGCCTCCTCTGCATTTGTTGCCATTTCAGCTTCCTTTGCCTTTCCTTTCTTTTTCCGATTGCGCCTGCAAAGCCATATCACTCTTCGACTTTCCTGCAGCTCTTTCAGTCATTCTTTGTTCATGAGATTAAAGCATCTCTTAAAGATATTCCTTTGTCAGTTTTGACAAATCCGTCGACTCTTCTATGGCAATTACCACGTGGTCGAACTTTGGAGCCAACGACCTCAAGATCTTTCTAACAACAAGTCTTGATGTCAACACTTCTCCACATACCTTGATTTGATTCACCAGTTTCATAACCTTAGTGATGAAATCAGTTATGCTTTCATTGTCTTCCATTTGAAGCAATTCATATGTCCTTTTGTGAGTTTGTAACCTTGCCTCTTTCACCTTTTCCCCTCCTCCAAACGACTTATACAGAATTTCCCATGCTTCTTTCGCTGACTCTACATCATTAACCTTTTCAAAGTTATCTGAATTAACACATTAATTGATTATAAAGAGAGCTTTATAATCTTTCTTCTTCAATTCTTTATATGCAGTCCTTTCTAGATCCGTTGCGTTTTCTGCAAGCTTTGTTACTCCTTCCTTCACAAGATCCCAACGATCTTGATAACAGAATACAATCTTTATCTGTTTGCACCAATTCTCATAATTGTTGTTCTTGAGAATCAGAAGATTTGCTGGAAAATATCCGTTTGGATAATTCATTTCCATGGTGATTTTCTTCCCATAAATCGCTTAAACTTGAGCTCTTGATGAACAACCTATGGAGAATTTCTATCAATCTTGATGAACAAAATTGTTATCAACCACACAATAACAATGAAAAAGAGAACAATTGAGAAAGAAAATAAAGAGCGATGAAGAAGAAGAATATTTTCTGCAGAGTTTCTCCCTACCCACAACCTGTGGAAAACTTCTTTATTCACTTTGCAACTGCAAAATTCTGTGAATACAATGTTATGAATACAACATTACAAGAATAAAGGTTACTCCCTGATCAGTGCATTTTGATACATATTCTTCTACTATTCTGCTTAGGCAACTCTATAGTTTTTTATATTATTTTTACTATTTTAATGTGTTATTATATTTAAGTTTATTTTTGGTTTTATTTTATTTTCGTACTTTATTTTCAGCATAAATAGTTATTTGATACATTGTTACTATGAAGATCATAACTTGAGCTACAAGGATCGGATTGATACGTTCTAATATGCATTGGAAAGCTAAGAGGATAAGCTAAATGTTTCATGTTGAAGTCAGAAGTTGATTAGGAGTGAAGAAGAGTCGAATAATTAGTTTTATTTTCAGACTTAAGAAAATACTTAGTTTTGGGGCCGATTTTGTATTTTTTCGGGTCGGTTTCTATTAGGCCCAAATTCCCTTTCTATATTTAAACAACTTAGTAGTTTTAGGATTGGGGGAATTCAGAATTCATGAAATAGAGAATAGGGCATATGAATATCATAGAGAGCTAAGTTCCCAAATAGTTGATCTGCTGTATTCGAATTCCACTTTAAGGTTTTTATTAATTTCAGTTTAATTTCAATTTCTTTTCAATTCTTCCTATAAACTCGTTTGCTTAATTCGATTACTTTCGTTTGCTTAATTCGATTGTTTCTTATAGGATATAGTTGATTAAATTTGATTGTTTGTATGATCCTTAACTATAATCATGTTAGCGTAGCTTTTTCGTTATCGTGTTTAAGTTGTATTTGCTTAATTCGCGTATGCTTAAATCCGTTTGCTTAATTCAGAAATTATGAACATATATCATATAATACCAATTTGCGCTTGTCAGTGGGTATTGTAATCGAATGAGGTTAAATCTGCTAGGGAATTGAAATTATAAGAATCAATGATAAGTCAGAAATCGATACAATAGATTAGCGTATTTATCAATTTTGCTTTTACCTTTAATCATCTCCGATTTAAGTTTTGAACCTTAAAAACCCCCTTCTTTTCATTCGTTTGGTTATAACATTCAAGAGTCCTTGTGATATGGCATTCGAGTGTCGCTTCCGTTTTACTATACTTTTAAACTCGTTTTTGACCCGTGTGCGACAACGGATCAAATTGGCGCCGTTGCTGGAGACTCTTGTAGATTTTAACCATTATTATAGTCATAGGTATTGTGTTTTAGCATTTTTTTGCCATATCTTTCTTGCGTTCTGGTCTTTTTACGTTTTAGGATAAAAAATCTGTTTTTTTAAGAAAATTGTCTCAAATTATTTCGATTCTTTGTCGATTAACTGAGAAAAAATCAAGGATCAAAAGTCTCTATTTAGAGACCAAATAGTGGGAGTCGTCCTAAAAACCCGAAATTCCTTGGTTTTCTATTTTTTATATAAAAAAAAATTGTATGGGTAGTTTCAGAAAATTCCGAAAAAATTCTCAAAATTTTTAATTGGCGTTATTAGATTAATTTTCGTGTTTTTGTGTTTTTGTATTTTTTTTCCTTTTATTTTAATAGTTTTTTCTTATTTCAATTGTTTTTTCTTGATAGGGACATTGTCGGTATTTTCCTATTTGTTGCTGCATTGTTGAATTAGTTATGTATTTTCTCATTGTTTGTTGATTTTTTTCTATTGAGTTTAACATGGCTGACCAAAGAACTCTGAGAGAACTTGTTGCCCCTGATGTTAATTATAATGCTTTATGTATTGAATATCCTGTTGTTGTTGCACCTTTCGAATTGAAATCTGGTTTAATACACTTGTTGTCAAGGTTTAATGGTCTTGTAGGTGAGGATCCGCATAAGCAACTAAATTTTTTTCAGATTGTATGTTCTACACCATTGAGGCCACAAGGAATTACTGAAAATCATGTCAATCTTAGAGCATTTTCATTCTCACTACAATGTGCTGCAAAAGATTAGTTATATTATCTTGAGCCAAATTCTATTACAAGTTGGAATAATATGAAGAAAATCTTCTTAGAAAGATTTTTCCCTACTTCAAGAGCTTCTTCAATCAGAAAAGAAAATATGTGGTATTAGACAGGTTGACATGGAATCATTGGCCGAATACTGGGAGAGATTCAAGCAATTAGTGTCAAGTTGTCCTCACCACCAGATTTCTGAATAATTGCTAATACAATACTTTTATGAGGGATTGTTACCAATGGAAAGAAACATTTTAGATGTTGCTAGTGGTGAAGTACTTGTTGATAAGACTCCAGCTGCTTCCAAATCCTTGATTGAGAACATGTCACTTAACTCCCAATAGTTCACAACAAGGGATAATTTTATGGTCTAAGCAAAAGGTGTGAATGAGATTCAGGTTTCTTCTTCCAACAAAGCTCTAGAATCCAGAATTAATGAACTTACCTCTTTAGTGAAACAGTTGATGCTACCCCTTCCACCACCACCACCATATATCCCTCCCCAAGTAACCACCTTTATACCTTCCGGACTCTCACTTGAGGATCTTGTCAAACAAATGGCTGTAAATAATCTTCAGTTTCAACAACGAACAAATTCTAGTATTCAGACTTTGCAAACACAAATTGGACAGCTTGCCACTTCAATGAATGTCATGCAGCAAGCTCGAGGATCGAACCAACTACCTACCCAAATAGTAGTGAATCCAAAATGCCTCAATGTGAGTGAAATTTCCTTGAGATCCGAAAAAGTTGCAGAACCAGCCCCAGTAAAAAAAATTGTTGGTACAACATCTGAACCTTCTGTTGTTAAGGCTGAAAAAAAGAATGTACCATCAATCCCTTTCCCACAAAGAGTTATGAAAAATAAGAAAAATGATAAGGAAGACAAAGAGAGAGATATTTTTGATGTAGTCAGAAAGGTGGAAGTGAATATGCCACTACTTGATGTGATTAAGCAGATCCCAAAATATGCAAAAAATTTGAAGGATTTATGCACACACAAGAGGAGGCTTACCGAAAATGAGAGAGTGAATTTGGGACGAAATGTTTCGGCCCTTATTCAGCCTAACACTTCACCTACCAGTTCATCCCTCACTCAGGACATGCCACAATAGTGCAAGGATCCAGGAACTTTTGATATTCCTTGTATCATTGGGGATAGTAAATTTGAAAAATGCATGCTTGATTTAGGAGCTAACATTAATTTTATGCCTACTTCTGTGTATAATAATCTTGATCTTGGTCCTTTGCATCATATAGGTTTAATCATTCAACTAGCAAACATAAGCAATGCCCGTCCCGCCGGAATAGTGGAAGATGTGCTTGTTCAAGTTAATGACTTGATTTTTCCTACAGACTTTTACATTCGAGACATGTATGGAGAAACAAATTCAAGCAGATCACCAATCATTTTGGGCAGACCGTTCATGAAAACAACTCAAACAAAAGTTGATGTTGACGATGGAACCATGTCCATGGAATTTGGTGACATTGTCGCGAAATTCAATATTTTTGATGTTGTGAAACATCCCTTGGAAGAGCATTCTATTTTTCAAATAGAGTTGCTTTCTGTAATTGTTGATGAAGCTTATTCTGATTTGTTTTCAGCTGATTTTCCAACTTTATCTGGTTTTGATGATATTTACGCATGTGATGATTGTACTAACAATAACATTTGTGTTGTTTGTACTAAGATTGATGCTGCCTTGTAGGGTGACGGTGTAAATGAAATTGTTTATGTAGCTGAAGCTCTTGACATTCCGGATTCCCCAAACATACCATCCATTGAACAACCACATTCTTTAGAGCCTAAACCACTTCCCGATGATTCATATTATTCATCAAAGCTTCAACTTAAGCAGAAACATAAGAAGGGAATTGGGTGGACCTTGGCTGACACTCGTGATATTAGCTCATCCATATGTATGCATAGGATCTCACTTAAAGATGAAACAAAAGTAGTGAGGCAGCCCCGCAATCCTTTGATTCTTGATGTTGTGAAAAAGGAGATCACTTTCACGTGGCCATTCAACACTTTTACTTATCGAAGATTCTTGTTTGATCTTGGAATACAAGGCAAATGCACTAATCAAAATTTCATGGTCAATGGACACTACCCAAAGCTACTCCATGATAACCCGAATTTGGAAGAAGAGACTGTAGAGTAGCTCTCTTTGGGAAAGGATGCTTATGCAATCATTTATCCGCCTTGACTCCTCAATTGTGTTATTTCCTTTCTTTCACTCTTATTTTATATTTATGCTCTTTCATTGAGGACTATGTTTTAAGTGTGGAGGAGAGAACCATTTATTTATTTTGTTTTGTTTGTTTTGTTTTCAATTTTTCTCTGTTTTGGTTTTTGTTTGCTTTCTTAAAAAAATTGCATGCTTTTTCCTTTGGTTTTTAAGTTACAATTCTTAGTTCTCTTGACTAAAGTCTTGTGGTGTGATGTGAAAAAATTGTTGTGCATTTTTAGTATGATAGGTAGGACTAAACTCTAAATTGTACATTATTTGTGGTAGATCAATTAACCTTGTGAGATTTTGAGCCTTATATGGATAACATACAAAATCCATATCTTTCGTTCTTTTGTGATTCACTCATGTCTGTTAGTCTCTAGAGCTTGAATTGAATCTTGTTGTTGTTGTTGTTTACTTGTGCATACTGATATGATAAATGCAATTTTGTTTTTTTTTTGTTTTTTAGCCAGTTAGCCAAAAAGTCAACCCTGAAATAATAGCATCCCTTGTTTGAAACCCCCTTGAGCCTATTATCCTTTTTTTGTTTAAAACTCATTACAAATCGAGAAGTGAAAAACAATGTTATCACCATATTCAAAGGGTTGAAAAAGTCTTGTTTGGAGTTGTGTAGGATTGAAGAATTATGTTTGTAGTATTTTAGAAGTTGGTAGA
Organism: Lathyrus oleraceus; assembly: GCF_024323335.1. Classification (NCBI taxonomy): domain Eukaryota; kingdom Viridiplantae; phylum Streptophyta; class Magnoliopsida; order Fabales; family Fabaceae; genus Lathyrus; species Lathyrus oleraceus. The sequence goes on along the minus strand of NC_066583.1, from coordinate 625,431,429 downwards.
AAAAGAAAAGAAAAATAGAAAAGAAAAAAAATGAATGAAAAAAAATAGAAGGATGTATACATGTCAATACATACTCCTTATGAAAAAGAAAAAAAGAAAAAAAAGATAAATGAGAAGAAAAATATGAATGAAAACAGTTACTATATAGTTGTTGAAGTGAATGAAATATTTTGTAAATTCAACTCCCGCAGTTTCTTTCAAGTCTCTTTTGTCTCTTTGAAGTTTAGTCTAGTACCCCCTTAGGGTTTATCTCACCCTTACCTTGACCATGTTACAACCAAATAAAAGTCCTTTTGATCTTTGTGTGCAAGTATTTCAATTGTGGATGTCAGAGTCTTTTCAAGCTTATAGTAGTACTAACATTATGTTGTGCTTTAAGTGTAAACAGTTAACTTAAACACTTGAGAGTTGAGTGACTTTTATCCTGTGAGGATCTTACTGCTTTTAGATGTACTATTTGGTAATCTGTTTTCCTATCGTCTTTGAATGTCACAAGAAGTTACTCACTAACACCATATTCTTGAAGCTTAGACTTATAATTTTGCTTGCACCTTGTATTTTGATAACCTTTGGAATTGCATGTTTTGTTTTTTCTTGTTTTTCTGTTTTAAGTTTTGAACTAATATTTTTGCTCGGAGTGCAAAAGTCCAAGTGTGGGGGAATTCTCTCTATTTATAGATTTAGGTTAACTAACTCCCTAAGTCAAAGCCCAAAACTATAAAATCCCAAAATAGTTAACACTACTAAAAACAGGCCTAAGTCGAAATCCTGTGTGAAGCAACATGCTTCGACACTTCGATACACTAGTACAACTCGACACACTAGGTGATTCGACACTTACTAGCTTCTGTCCAGCAGCCTGCTTCGACACAAGGAATTACAATTCAATAGTTTTCAAACTGAAAAAGGCTCTTTACGGTTTGAAGCAAATTTCTAGAGTTTGGTATGATCGTCTAAGAACTTGAAAACAATTTCCAAAGAAGTAATATTGATAAAACAAATATCAAGAAATCTAAGCATGACATTTTACTAGTTCAATTTTATGTTCACGAAATCATTTTCGGTGTTATAACCAAATCCTTGCATAAGGACTTTTCTGAGATGATGCAGAACGAGTCAAAATGTCTATGATGGGACATATTTAGAACTCTATTGCCTTACAAATTCATTAATTAGATGATGACTTCCTTAAAAAGTTAATTAAAGGAATATAAAAGCCAAAAAGAAAACCAAAGCTCCAGAAAGATGAAGAATGAATGCTTTGCAGCATCAGAGGATCCCAGCAAGGAAAAAATAGATTCTATAATTACATTTAGATTTTGAGAGCTTCAAAGATAATTGAGAGGAATAAATACTCTAAAGCTTACCTACTATTTGGTAAGAGGTAAGTCACTTGGTAAAGAATGAACTCAGAAAACCCTGGTTCATTCCTCTAACAAGTGTTAAATTATCGCATATTCATTATGCTTATTTTTTGAATAATTGTGTATTTAAGTCCGTACCTAAAAGAAAAAGGAATAAGAGACTTAAAGTGGAAGTATATAAGAAAATTTGCCAAAAATTCTTATCAAAACCAAAACAACATCAAAAGTTACGAATATTTTCAGCATTCACAAGCCATCAGAAGATTATAGATCCAGGGGATTCTAATTACCAAGGCAATGGGGTAAGAGAGAAAAGCCCCCATAATGAGCATGCATACATACATTACTCCGTCGCAACAAGATTCTCAATAAACAAGCCCATAAGGGGGAGAGGTACGATTATATGAACTACTTAAATGTTCCTCTAAGTGCTTATGATTTATCAGGTAATCCATTCCTTTTATATGAACTATTTTGTGTTCTATGTTCTTATGATATTTTTTTATCATGTATTTTTTATAATGCTAAAGGGGGGAAGTATGTTCTCAGAGGGAGTGGAGTGTACTCTCTGTATTTGGGGGGAGCGACCATAATCATTGTTGTTCTTTCTTGGATTTTATCGATATTTCCCCTTTCTTTTTTAGGCATAAATAAAGTTCGGTGTTCAGTCCATCCCGCGAGCATGCGATTGCGCTTCGCAAAATTGTGTTCTCATTTTTCGATGTACGACACAGATGAGCACACCAACATATTTGGTCAAACAACAAATCAGAACTCAACAATCATGAAAACAATATCATATCAACCACCTTAAAAGGTTTTGCACAAACCTTATTTGGCCTCAAACATTGTCACAGAGGAAAAAGAAAAGAGAGAAGGAAGGAGTGTAAGGAACCCTCGCTATCCATCTGCTTAAAAAATCCAAATATGAACAATCCCTCCCCCCTCACCTTACCTCGAATTCGAAGAAACTTGAAGCTTTAACAATGGAGATTTTTCTCTTCCCTCCCCAAAAGTTCTCCTAGGGTTTCTTTTCCTTTACCTCTTTCTCAACTTTTCACGTACGAATTAATTCTCTCCCAACTTCTCTACTTAAATAATTAAATAAAATTTAATTTCTCTTTTATTTTATTAATTCTCACTATTTCTCCCCAATTCATAAATAATTCTATCTGCCTCCTTATTTTATTTAAAATATCTATTTATCACCACAAAACTCATATTCTCATATTTCTATTATTTTTAATTAACTAAAAATATTATAATTTACAATAAAATCAACAATCTCAATTTTTTTAATTAAATTAAATTAATCATTCTAAATTCAATTAAATATTAAATTAATAAAAGTCTAATTATTTTAATCTACCATAACTTCTCACTTCTATACTAATTTTTAATACCATAAAACTCTATCCAAAATCCACCAACTTGAATAATTAACTTAAAAACACTTCAAAACTCTATTATAATAAAATATCTATAGATTGTTACAAAAACTCAATAGGCTCCAACTTTCTTTGAATTCAAATGAAAAATTGAATATGTTATTAAATAAAATAAAATAAAATAAGCTTCTTAAGATTGGCAACATATATTTAAAATAAACAAGTAATATCATTATTTTTATAAGATAAGATGGAACCATATAATTATTGGAATAAAAATTCCTACCTCACATAGACAACAAATTACATTTATTCATTCCAATTCTACTCTCTTCAAAACCAGTCAACTACTAAGAAAATTTCTTACTACTTAGCACAATAGAGTACATTATCAAGATCCAAAACTATATAACAGACAAAATAATGGTCATTCTTTTCTCAGTATATAACCAACTCTATATGCTTCATTGTTCTTATAAGTCCAATGTAATGTATATAGTTTGTATTTATGTACATTACAATAACAAACAACAAAATCATAATCTCCAAATATGTATAATTTGTATCATACCCAATTGCTAGATAAAGAGAAGTCATGAAATCTGAAAGAGGCTTCACCAGCTGTGTCTCTCTCGAGCCTCGAGTGCGAAACTTCACTAGTGATATCGGTTGGATCAGAAGCTTCTGGAGGCAATGGAAGTGTATGAGTTTCGTTTGAAAACCGACCAATCTGAACTTCGGATGGTAATGGTTGCATCGCAGGCGGAGATAAAGCTCTGAATCTATTGCTTCCGCCGCTCGAATTAACCAACGTTCGGTCCCAAAGGAAGACATGGAGGAGAATTGGAACTCTGGTGTGTCTGTGCAAAGATAGCTTCTGGCTTAAGGAAACTGTGTCGTAACATCGAATTGCTCCTGTTGAAGATACCATCCATGGAAGTACTTTTTGGTTTGACACTCTTGAAACTACCAATAATCTACAAGTATCTGTTGCGAGTTTGTATAGACTGCTTAGCCCCGAACGCGTAGCCGGTACGTTTTCTTGATTAATCACCGATGAAATGAATATAAATCCCTGTACATGATAATAAAAAGGTATGTTAGCGCGATCTAAGCCGCGACATCATGGTTTTTGATATCTCAGCGAGCGCGGTTAAAGACGAGTCATAATCAAAGTAAGAGAGAAAGAGGGAAAGGAACCTCTTCTGTACGGCTAATGGCGAATCCGAGCTTTGAGTCTTCTTCTTTTAGTTTGATCTCGATCGAAAGCTCTCCTCCGACAGGAGCATACCATAACCGAACGGCTCGAACAACACCTATGTCTATTCCATGGTAATCCTCAAAGCCATAAAGGCTAGCATTTGCTAGGTTAGATAAGTCAGCAAGAGACCCCGCATTCACAGTCGACGAAGCTGTCTCCCCAGATATCTGCGACACGAAAAACATGAAAACTCATCAATCTGCCTCTCAAACTTCATTGAATGGTTCAGCTCAATCAGATAAATTACACGTTAGAGGGTGATCAAATCCAAAATTGTATGATCATTTACCTTGGTGAGTAGCGACTCGGTTTGAATGTTCATGAAGACAATAGGGACACCTGAAGCTTGACCTGCATTGATCCAAGCATTTGCTCTTGCCAGGGTATCTTCCAGATCATTGTAGCGCGACGCTACTCTATCGGAAGCTTTCGGAAGAAGTAATATGGAAAGAAAATTGCTTGAATTTGGAACTGTTAGCATCTCCTGCATCCTCCTCTCCCATGGATAAGAAACATATCCATCCTGTAGTTTTGTCCTCGTTAGTGCATTTACCATCCTACTACTCCTTGAACCTGAAAATTACGGTTATTGATAACTCGTCAGACACAATCTGAGACAAACATTTTCATCCATGTTATCTTATTTAAAACTCTTAGTTTAACTCACAAGATTGAGAAGGGATAGTAAGATTGTAAGACATAAGATCGTAATTAAGATCGGAAGATTCTATCCAATCATTTTCGTAAGATCGGGAGGGGTAGCAAGATCCTAAAACAATCGATCCTAACAAAAGATATTACTAAAATGAAAAATAATATTATATATTTGAAGATTTTTACATGATATTTTGGTAGGTAAGTGTATCATGGGAAAATGGCCTCCGCTGAATCCTAATTGTTACGCCTCCACATGTTGTCATCCTTCTCGGTTTGTAAAAGTGGTGATCGGAAAATGGTGTATTGTGGCCAGAAGTGGCCAAGATCGCACATAATCAATGTTTTAAGAATTTTTTTCACAATTTGGCTAGAACACACAATTCTATTTGAGATCGGAATCGTTGGGGTGAGTGGGATCGCAAAATCGTAAGATTTTAAGATGTAGATCGTGATTTTGACAACCTTGACTACTAGACTAGTATGAATTAATTACCCGTTTGTTTTGACTAAAAAATATGTAATATAACATGATTTTGTGGAAAAAAAATTTACAAAACATAAAAGTTTCAAATAAAAAATTGATTTAAATAGTTATTTTTAAAATATTATTTTAACTATTTATTATTTTATTGAAAGTTTTTTGGATATCAAAATTTCAAGAAATCACTTCATTTTGAAACTATTTCAAAATAATTTTTCATAAAAATCATTTTTGAAATATAATTTTTTTTAAAATTATAAGTTCGACTATATTTTGATTTTCAATAATATATATTTATTTTATAGGATGTCAATATTAATATTTCAATTTAGAAAAAACGAATATAAAAAAACTTATAATATTTTAAAAAACTATTTTGTAAAATCAATTTTTAAAAATAAAAATAAAAATAAAATAAAAAATTTAAGTTAAAACAAACCGGGATTTTCTATTTCTCCCTACTTAAGATGTGACTTCTTGATAAAAAAAATAATGACTCTTTTAAGTATCAATATTCATTAATTGTCTAATCCTGCCTAAAGTTTTCAATCCTAGAAAAGCCAACAAAAAACCAAGTTTTCTTTGTAAAAACAAAAACAAGAATCCCAAGTTCATAACTCATAAGAAACTTCTATAGAATCTTGTCATAAAAAACTATGGAAAGCTTGAAAAAACAAATGGGGTCCTGGATCCATAGTAAATGGGGATAATAAACAAAAAAACAAAAATGTCTTGATTATTTATGTGCAGAAAAGGACCCATGTGAGTTCACAAGTTTCATGAATTGTTCCTCTTAAATGAAAAGTCATTGCCTCAAATAAAAGTTGTGGCCCGTTGTTAAAATTCAACAACGCATATCACTTCAAACAAAGTGAAATAAATTGTTGAAGACATCATGAGAACTCAGAAAGTGATGGGTTTCATTTCTATTAAGAGTAGGAAGAAATTTAAGCTAAGTTGCGATCACATGATAGGATAGGGTTTGATCAAAGAAAGACTTGAAATTAAATGCAATTTTGGACTTTATTTTCCCTAAATCATGGTTTTAATCTCCTAATACTAAATTTAATAGTATTTTTTTTTCAATTTTTAAAATTTCACTAATTTTCACTACTATTGAATTTTTATTATGCATTCCCATATCACCCAATAAGTTAAGCACATTAAATACATGAGCGAAAATAAATACAAACTTTAACGGTGAGAAAAATTGAGACTTATTTTTAAGTTAGAAATTGTGAATTAACAATAGATAGTAGTATATTCTTAAATAAATATTGCTTCGCTTTATTTGAAAATCGAGATTTAATTCCTCTATTCAACAAGTGTCATTTTTAAAGAACACGGATATAGAAATCACACACACAAAACAAAATATATGATGCAGATTTGAAATCGATCGAAACATTGAAACTAGAAGGAGCGATCGAATCCACATACTCGCACCATGCACCTTAGTCTCAACCGAGGACAATTGTTCCGGATTGGCTAAAATAATCTCACATTACTTGATAATCGAATTTAACGATATCCAGTCCAACAAAACGCATTTTCTAAAGTTCAAAATCCTTAACATTCTCAGACTCAAAATGAACAATATTTTTATTTTAAATCGGCCAAAATAGTCTCGTCGTTTTGATGCAGACTTGAGATTGATCGAAACAAATACGATAAAAAATCGGTTAAAATAGTCCCACCTCATACATCACTTACACTCTTCGATCCAAACCGAACAAATACAATTTATATATTTCTCATTAGAAGGTTTCTTCCGACTTATTATTTAATAAAAACTATTTGAAATTATTTTTAAAATGACCATGTATAAAAAAACTGAAAATGACATTATGACAAAAATATCGTTAGCGAAGGTCAAAAACATTTTTTAAGAAAAACACAGACGAAATCCTAAACCCAATTATTTTATAAAAATATATTAGGTTTTAGAATAAAAAATTGTAACAGAAGAAAAGTTAAACTATCAGTAAGAGATTATGTAATTTTTACTTTCAAGAAAAAATGCATACAATTGTTTAATTCAATAGTCTAAGTATTTCTCTGTCATAAAGAATAATTTACACAAATTTTAAAAAATAAAAGCAGAAAAACATTTTCACAAAATAATCTAAGTTCTTCCCACACGTGTCACATGCACTAAAAAAAGCTTAACAAACAAAAGTAAAACACGTAACGCAAAAGCTAAAAAGAAATTAAAAAATAAGTTGAGGTTGGTGTAAAGCAATTAATTACCTTGAATCTCAAAGCATTCAACTTCGGTTCGATCCAAAAACCCGACAACATAATTCGGGTCAGAAATGGATCTCAGAACAAACTGTTTCTTCCCGGAAGAATCATTCGGAACAATACACGCCTGTAACTCTGCAAATTCATCTAAGCCTCTTCGAACCCTAATCATGATCGAAGTTTCCTTTTTCTTGTAAGCTTCTTGAAGAATCTTCTGGATTCCAGATTTTCCACCTTTGAAGGGTGAGTTGAACCGGATGAGGGAGTTCGATTTTGTTCCGATTCGAAGCTCTTCGACTATGTCGCCGGTTTGGAGCATGTCTCCGGTCCATTCATCGGCTTTGGAACTTCCTCTCAGACATTCGATCGATACGACTTTTTGGTCGCGAGTGGGGGAGTCGGTTCTGTCCATGATCATGTTTGGATGGTTTGATTAGTTTGAGGTTGTTGGTGTTGTTGTTGACGATGATGATGTTGTGTTACATGTCATGGTATGTTAGGTATGTTATGATGTTTGGTTTGTGTTGTGTTGTGTGTGAAACTATCTATCACAACTAGTTGATATAACTGTAATGGTTAATAATCTAGAAAAATGATCAACAATGTGAAGTCAAAGAATCTATTATATTGATTTTATATGTAGTGGTGGGAACATTCATTGAAATTTCATGCTATATTAAAATATTACAACTAATAAAGAAAAGAACTTATTTAAAAAAAATAGATGAAAGTAGGTATATTTACAATAATTTGATTTCATACTAAACAATTAAGTTAACTATTATATAATCAAGAATAAAGAATTGTGATATTTTACTATAGTGAAAAATAATTATGAAGTAGGTAGCTGAGAATAATATTATGGGAAATATTGTAATAAATACAAAACTACATTAAAGGTCATGTACTTTATTTAAAGCCTATGTTTAAAAGGTGATCCTAACTTTCCTGGTTGGTTGAGTCATAAGGACTCTAAACCTTGCTATAAGAATTTTCATCTTTGATTAAATTTGGCATTGGAAGGTTCCTAAACTTATCAAATATTTTGTTTGGAAGATGGCACATACTAAACTAAATTTCTAAAAAAAAAAAAACTAAAGGTTATCAATAAATAAAAGGAAATGTGGTACCCAAATATTGGAGGGGGTATCTATTAAACAAGGTCGGTCCAATTATATCGGAGACACGGTTCTAATTACAAAAATGAATTTAATTTTTTTTAAAACATAATTATAATAATTAAAAAAAACATATAAAAAAGACATTTATATATAAATTAAAAATAAATTTAATTATAATTATTTTAAGTTTTGATCAATCTTGATTTTTTGTATATAATGAATTTTTATCATAACATTTCTTTTTAGTATTGAGTTTTTTTAATAACATTTTATTTATTTTTATTAATATTTATCATGATTAATCACTGTCAGTGTATTTCAATTAAACTCTTTTTAATAACATTTTATTTATTTTTATTAATATTTATAAAAAAAATTAAAAGTTTCAAAAATTTGGATCCTCTAATATTTGGAGTCTATGTTGCAGCACATGCTGCTCATGCACAGAGTCGCCCTGGTACCAAAATCCTCTAAATAGAAAATAATTTAAAGAAAGATAAATCTAACTTATTTTTTATAAAATATGTTCTTAGTTCTAAAGACAATGAGTGAAAATAAACTGAATTTGTCACACAGTGACTTGAATTATTAATTGAGTATGCACAATTATCCTCTTTTTTATAAATGTAAATTAGTAATTGAGCATGCACAATTATCCTTTTTTTTATAAATGTGTGAAACTAGAAAATACATAAATCATGTAATACACGATTGATCCATCTAGTGGAATTTGTCAATGACATTAAAAGGATACTGTAAGGCATGTATCACTGCAAGTGAGTATGATTCCAACTAAAAATTATACCAACCTTTTTTATTGGCGAACTATATGAATTTAAGAGTACTACAGATTTCGACAATGAATTTAATTGGGACTTTGTTTAGTAATAGCCTCCAAACTAGTAGAGATTTAGAGGGGGTAAAATATTTTAACCAAACAAACTTGCACCAATCTTTTATAGTACATGAATATCTCTTCTACTTATTTACTTGCTTTATAGACAAACCAAAAGTTGGAGATGCTTTCAGATTAGCTTATTTAGCTTGAGACCAAGAGTTATGGGGGAGCCACACCAAGAGTTGAACCAAAACTTTATAGAGGCGTCATTTCAAAGATTCGTGAGGAGTTTATTTTTATGATAGGAATTTCTTGTTGGATATTTGTCCAAATAGAAGAGAAGATATGGTGATTGGTTGCTTTTTTTCTCAATACTGACTTTTGAGGAGAATTGCCCAAAGTTCTTCTAAATTTACACTGTCCCAACAAAATTGCAAATTAGTGGCTTTGTTTAGACTGATTAAAGGTCCATCCCTCCTTCTGATTGAGGTTTGAAAATATCCTTCCAAGCCATTATGACCATCATAACAAATGAGGAGAAAGTAAAAAAAATTATAGTATATGATATTTGTTTGAGGTGTCATAAGGCTTTTGACCAGGTATATAAAATTTGTGAATTAAGACGAGAATTTCTCATTAGACCCTTACTTAAGTATATCACATCCTTGAAAATTTGAAATTTCCCTTCATGCGTCTGGAGATGCATCTCCAGACACACCCAAAATCACGCCAACTTTTTATTTTCTAAGTTTCACCCCAGCTTAAAAAAATTATGGTCCGGAGATGCATCTCCCATATACTATTTTGGTGTATTTGGAAATGCATCTCTGAATAACCTCTGAATCATTTTAGAACATCATCATTGTCCCAACATCATAATATTTTGAGGTCAACTTATATTAAAGTAAAATCAAAGTAAAATAAAATAATATTAAAGTTAAATGAAAACAAGAAGTCATACATTAATCCAAAAAGTCAAGACCATACATAACATTCATCTGAAAATACTAAAAAGTAATACATCCAAACATAAACTTACTATTGGGTATGTCTAATCCCATGCCTCCTCCTCCGCCTGTAATACGCGACATGTTGTAACTCGACAACCATATGCTCCACGAGGGACAACTATGGATTGTCATCCTAAAAGAGTCCTGACTTTATGTTTGCTTTATCCATCCCCGCAACATGCTGACAAACCGCAGTCACGCTCTCTGCCTGCTCATCCTGAACCTCAAATGCCTCCTAGTTAGCTGGCCTAGATGGTCCTCTAGAAGCGTTTGGCATCATGATAGGGTGACATCCTATAGAACCATGTCATGTATCCCTCAACAACAAACTAGTGTAGAAGAGCTAGCTCCCTAAGATACTCTTCTAGTATTAGGTGACTCTCTAAATCATCAAGTATCTCCTGTAGATCTCTGCAACGGACGCCGGGAGGAGCCGACTCGTTGGGAGGTTTCAGAATAATATGCAAGTAAATTGATGCATCACTCGCTCGGACAAATATAGATACGTAAGAGATGGCCCACATGTCAGCCATCTGAAGTATAAAGAAATGATATCAAACTGATGTGTATGGCACTGAGATACTTAATGGCTCGATCACACCATTCCTCCTGTACGGATCAAAAGCGGTTACACGTGGTCAGTCCTTATCGTAGGCAGGTGGAGCTTCCCATCCGATGATGCGAGGGAAGTGGGAGATTATTCATCCATGTAAATGGTTTGAATACATTATTAATAACAAATGTAACAAATGAATTATGAAAATATTAGTAACAAGAAATTACCGTAAGAAGCGTGCAAATCCTTATCATATGTTTTATCTTCCAAAGACAACTCTCGTCCATCTTCGAGTACAGGTAAACCAAACATGCGGTCCCCAAATTATACTCGTGAATCGCAGTCAGGTCGGTGAAGTACTTAAGGAAGACCACATCGATAGAGGTTGCACTTTTGCCCACAAACATGGACGTGTCAACCAGGAACAAGAGGTAACACCTCAATGCGTAATGTCAGTGGTACTCAACCTGCACATCATCACCTTCGGCATCCAAAGCCCCCTGTAAATGGCTTTAATAAAGCTTTTCCAAAAAAAAATATCGCATGAGCACCTCTTGTATCATATGCCTCTTGTGTGGCCTTAATAGGGTCATCCCTCAAATGATGCACCATCATGTCGACCCCTTCCTCTTGCCCGATCCTCCCATGGTCCAATAATCTCCCCTGATGGGAAGATGTCAGAGGTATGATACATCATCCAAGGTGATAGTCATCTCTCCTATAGGTAGGTAAAAAGATAACATCTCTGAATGCCACCTTTCAGTAAAATCCTCTAGCATGTCGTGGTTTATGGTCATGTAAGCTAAAGAACATAAATCAGCAAGCTTGGAATAAATGATATCATCACAAACCAAGCAGCAATGGGTTGTGGCAGCTCTAAAATTTTCTTGTTGTGGTTAAGAAACTTTAAACAATCGTGCTCCAGTAAAAATAAAATATAACCATCAAGGTGGATTTAATTAGCCGACAACATATGTATTGCAAAAGAAAATAAATACATCTCTTGATGTCAAACATGCTTAGTATCATATACTACATAAAGATGTAGTAATTAGGTGTCAAATGAGCCACATGGGTAACTCTCTAATGGGGCATCGGGTTCTTCATGGGCTTCAGTGGCTTCAGGGTCAACGAGGGTTTCATGAATTTCAGGTTCCGCTACCTATGACGCCTGAGAGAGTCGGCTACGAGAACCAGACGGGTGGGAACCTCAAGGTTGTGAAGTAGATGCACCATCAAACGAGTTATCAGCAACTCGTGGCCTCATGCTCCTCGATGCGGCCCTCTCATGTCGTATCGACGCAGTTTGGGACACACTCTCGGGCCTAATCTGATCAGTGTTATTTTCAGCCATTGCACGTGCACTAGAAACAGAGACAAATATAAACAGCATATCCGGAGAAATTCACAAATTTCACATAATAAACCAAAACTTTTTCAGAGTCTAATTCAGAGATGTATCTCCGAAAACAATACAGACTAAATTCAGAGATGCATCTCTGGGCAAACCTGTGATTATCTTCTATGGCAAAAATCCCTTCTCTGCCCTACCAGTTCCAAAAAACCTCAATGCATGTTCTTCTAGTCTATGAAATTCATTTACATTATAGTCTATCGTACTTAATACATTTAATGTAGCCTAAACAACTATCTACAAATCAAAAAATAAAAAGAGAATAAATTTTAAAATATTTACCTAATCAAAATGATGAGAAGTAGCTTAAATGTTTGAGATGCTAGAAAGGTGAGAAGTTTCGATGTTGCAGAGCTCCAATGAATGGTGTTTGGATGAATGGATGAGAAGGTTCAATGTTGCAGAGCTCAAATGTTGTTTTGAGAATTTTTTTAGAAAATAAAGAAGGAGGAAAAGGGAAGCCTTGACGCGGATCACCCACTAAATTTTGAATAAATGGTGTTTGCAGAGATTCATCTTCGGACATATTTTTTACGCATACGGGGATGATCGCCGAATTAATTTTTGGCACATTGAAGGTGCCTATTCAATTTTCCCTGAAAAATTATTAAAATAGGTTCGTCTGAAGACGCATCTCTAGACTCTAAAGACAGTCAGGACTTTTCATAACGGTGTAGGAGCACCCATAAAAATGGAAAGAGTATTATAACTTTAACTCAAAAGCAATCAACTCGCTTGTGGATTTAAATTAAGGGTGTGCAAAAATATAGTTAATTGAACCATATCCTCCAAATTAAATTGCATATTGAACCCAAAAAAAAACTTGAACTATATAAATGGTAAATAAGCTGAATCAAATATTATAGACAATTTAATTAATCAAATTTAATATAAAAATCAATTTAAATTATTGAATAAATTGTTTTCTTGTAAATTTAAAAAAATTTGTGTAAAACATAATTCAAAAATAATTTAAAGTAAAATACTCATATTTAAAAATCTTTTTTTAATAATTGATTTTGAAAATATTTTTTACCCAAAAAAAAGTTCAATTTTCTGAAAATAAAAAGTATTTTGTAAAAAAAAGTGCATGTCAAAGTAAAATAGAAAAATTGTTGACAAAAAAAATCATTCTAATTAAATCTATTAATTAGGAATATTGGTAAGTAATACCTTTAGGTTTTGTTTCCAAATTAGAAAATTATAAAAGAAAAGACTTTAAAGAAATGAGGTCTAAAAATCTTTAATTTTTTTAAAAAAAAATTCTTAAATAATAAATAAATATTTATCATTAATATATTAAAATTTTAAAATATTATAACAACATAAAATATAACTTTTTAATTTATATAACCTCCCTTAAACCGTCCTCAATACAATTTTTAAGTTCTTTAAATTATAAAAATTTGTATGATGATTAAACATAAATTTTAAAACGCTCTCAACCTAAATTTCTCTAATCTTTTCATTTTTTTATATTCTCTCTTTCAATGTCCTCTCTTGTATTTTCCTCAAACTATCAAAGAAAACCTCAATGAATAAAAGGCTAGTTCATATTAATCATTATCACCCCACCCCCTCCAAAAGTTCTTTGTCCCCATACTCATTCTCTAATATAATAAGATTTTATCCCCATAGGTCCCAACCCTTCTTCCATATCATGATTTTTTAGAAAGCATCATGACCTTATTTGATATTTAAAGTTTATGAATCTAATGTACTAGTCTTCACTCTTGAAATAAAATAATTGGAGGAAATGATTAGGAAGTTGACAATGCAAATGAGTGTGGGTTGTATTCCTCAAATAATGCTGTGTGTGTACACATGGAGAACTGACTCTGATTCCATGGAAGCTTCATAAGGCAGCCCACACCAGTTTGTAGTGCAACCATCATAACAACGTCATAATTCTCAACCTTCAAACGTAGGGTGGTGTCAGCTTCTAAGTCAATGTTTTTTTAAATTAATTGTTTTATTCTATTAAATGATACATTTTTTATTCCAATTCAACATCCACAGTGCTAGCCATTAAGGGGAGCATCAAAATTTAATCATTTGAAATATAGAGCCACCAAAATAGAGTCAGGCTAACGAGAATAATGAGGATGGATGCGACAAAACAGATACTTTATTAAAAAATAAGTCTAAAGTTATTGCGAGTTGTCCCGACCCAGAACAAATATTAATTAAATGATAAAATTGAAAAAAATATTTTAAAAATTTAAATAAATTATATATTTTATAATATTTTTTTATTTCAAATAGATCACTCATTATCATGGAAAGGAGGAAGTAGATATAAATACTCTAAATACATCAATTACTAAATTAATTAAAAAATTCATTTTTTTATAATAAAAATGAGTGAATCCTAATTTAAATGGATATCTTTCTTTGTCCCAATTTCAAAGTCTATTTAAGAACTTATTTAGTTAAGAACTTCCAAAATAAATAAACAAAACCAAACACCTTCATACCTAGGGTTGACAAAGCGGACGGTCCGTCCCATTTAAGTCCGTTCAAAAGTTGCGTGAGGTGGGACAAACCAACCTAGATGTCTGAACTCAAAAGTCAATTCCCCCTCAGTTATTAACGAGTTGGCGGGTTGACAGACCGGTCCTCCAATTTTTTTACACTTTGATTTATTACATAATTTATAAAATTGTTAATAATTACCAAATAAACTGATAAATTTTATAACGCATAATAAAACTTTAATAAGTCTTAATGTAAATGTCATAAAACAACGTAACTATAATACCATAAACTTAAAACAAACACACTAAAATTCCAAAATAATCAATTTGGTTAAAAAATCAACAAGTACAATCTAGCTAAGGATATATATGGACAAAAATCAAGAAACAAACTATCACAATCTAAGCAAAGTTAACCAAGAACCAACAATAAAAAAATCAATCTTAAAGCTTTCGTGACAATATGAAGCTTTGGATGATATCATAGCCATTGGATAAAACATTTCATCATCTCTCTCCTTATCGTCACCTACTGTTTAATACTACCTCTGTTTCTTTATATAAGAGACAATTCATTTTAGGTTAATTGAATAATCCATGTATTTGGTCAATTTATAGACTAGATACATTAATTATTCAATAAATCTAAAAAGTGAATTGTCTCTTATAAAAAGGATCAGAGGTAGTAATTTTCAAGATCAACAACATCAAAATCAGTAGTTTTATTAATGGAAGCAAAAATAAATGAAATGAGAACTCAAATAAAACAAAATATAAATCAAAATTTTATTATCATAATGAGAAACAAACCCCTCTGTGCAAAATTTATCTTAAAGCTTTAGGATCCGGCTCCAACGACAACAAGTAATAGAAAAGAGAAAAGAATGTATTTTCTATGTTTTGCAATAAAGAATTTTTCTACTATAAAAGAAGATAAAGAATGAATTAGAGATCAATTAATTTCTTCAAAATAAGATGTTTGTCGTTATGTGAAAAATGAATATTAGAATTTGAAGAAATGAGGATTGTTTTAAAAGTAGGTATACTACAAACATATTGTTTTAATTCCAAATAAAAAGATAATTTTTTTAAAAAAAAGTCCGGAAAAAATCTGCCCTGCCCTTAGCCCATTTTAAAAGCGGATTAGGCGTGGCGGGGCGGGCTAACTTAACACACCGAGGCGTAAATCTCGCCCCGACCCACCAAAAATGGTGGGGATAAACCGACAGGTCCAGTCCGTTTTGTCACCCTTATTCATTCCTAGAACCCAAAAAAATGAGCAGATAAAACAAGTGTCAAATAATATACTAGGAGACAGCACTAGGTTGTAAGTTATAAACCAGCTGAGGTTCATCCCAACAACAAAAACGAAAATGAGGTTTTACTGGTTTCTGCTTCTGCAATTACTTACAAAACAAAAGACCATATTTAATGGCTAAACTAGTCTGCAGAAAGATACTAATCGAAATAAGAGATCATCCCATAGACAGCAAAAGCTGTTTGATATTTATCAGACCATATTTTATGGTTAAAACTTAAGCAGTCCCTGCTGCTGCTATCTATAATTTATTAATTTACTTATCACTATAAACCTAGAGAATATTGGCTATTCGCTATTAAACCCATCTCTTATGTGCACCCGCAGTCTTAGCTCCAGTGAGAGATCGTCTTCTACTCTTTTTTAAGTCCTTATGAGGTGACAATTGCTTTTGGCTTGAAGAAGAAGCTGCATTAGATTTATGATAAATTGGAACTTCTTGAAGAGGACTGGCGTATCGAGATTGTGAGCGACGTTCAATAAGTGTCCCTGATGATTTTAAAAATTTTGCTTGCTTAGGTGTCTGATCAATTGTAGAATCAGAATTCTGGTTCGGCACAAAGACATTAGCAGGAAGATTTTGTGTATTGTTGACAGGAGAACTATCAGAATCAGAAGACGAGGGGCTAGTAGTGCTGTCCATATCATAAATGAGGTTATCTCTCATTTGTGGCAGCTGACTTTCATTTAAAATATTTGCAGAAAAGGATGGTCGACGAAGCCTTGTAAGCTGCATAACCTGCGGTCAGTTTTGAAAGAGACATTAATAGAGAAGCATTTCAAATTTATAGATAAGAAACCGTTCTTGCTTTGGTTGTTTTGAAAGCTAAAAGTAATGTGATATTGCATGTGATAGAAATTGGTCAAACAACTAAGTACAAATCTGTCAAATTGGTCACTCCATATTTTGATATCTACATGTATAGTACCTTTTGTTCTAGAACAGCCATATCCTTCTTTAGTTTTGAAATTGTTGTGTTCTTTCTCTCTATAGTGTCTTCTAACTCAGCAACCCTCTGTTTTAAGTATTAGTAAAAATGATATTAGAAAAAGGGAAAAAGAAGTAGTCATTTCCAACTTAAAAGGATAAAATACAGATATTACCTTTCTGTTAGCAATCTCAGAAGAGTTCAGCAGAGTGGTTAGCTCATTTATTGTTGTCTCCTTCTCTTCGCAGTCCCTCTTAAGATTATAAATATCTTGTTCTATAGCCAAGTTGTTTAACTGAGCGTAACAGAAAGCATGTCAAACATAATAGTTAATAAGATGATAGAACTAATAAAAACACAAGGAAACAATGAAAAAGGAGCACGGCCAGAGGATTAAATAAAAACGTAAAATTATAATTCTGCAATTGCATTTTAACTATTTTGAAGAAACAACACAATTAAGCAATTACAATCCATTAACTTGGTTGCAGTTAAAGTCCACAGTGTGGAATACAGACAAGCTACCAGAACAATTGATGAATGAGTCATGAGAAGATTGTTTAGTCAAGTTCTAACGAGAATCTTATATCAAACTGACATATAATCTGATTTCTGATATGCTTGTAGTAAAGTAATCATTACCATGATCATTCAACCAAAATTGAAAAAGCCCAAGAGCAAGAATAAACTAATTGCTTAAAGATTTGAGAAACCTAAATTGCATATATTTAAGAAGTGATTTTTGGAAAATTACGTATCATATCCAAGAAGATGTGGATACTAAGTGCTCAGATAAAATGTCTGTCCCCTTTCTCACAGAGGATCCTACCAAATATGACCCTGAAGAAAGTAATACCTGGCTATCAGCAGCAGATGTAACACTTGAAGCCAAATCTGACCAGTCAGACATTCTTCTCTCCTCTTGTTCTTCATTAGAGAAGGGTGACTTATATTGGAGCACCACATTTCCACTGGAGGCTTTTCTACTATTGGCACCCTGCTAACAAAGTAATCATTACCAAGATCATTCAAACAAAATTGAAAAAGTCCAAGAGCAAGAGCAAACTAACGGCATAAAGATAACCGAGAAATTACTGCTTAAAGTGCTAGACGAGAGAGAAGCCTAAACTGCATATGTTTAAGAAGTGAAATTTGGAAAATTATGTATAACATCCAAGCAGATGTGGATGATAGTCCCCTTTCTCATATAGGACCTTAAAAAAGATGACCCTAAAGAAAAGAATACCTGGATATCAGAAGTAAATGTGACACTTGAAGCCAAATCTGACCAGTCAGACATTCTTCTCTCTTCTTGTTCTTCATTAGAGAAGCGTGACTTATATTGAAGCACCTCATTTCCACTGGAAGCTTTTCTACTATTGGCATCCTGCTAACAAAGTCAATGAACGATCAAATTCAAAGCGAAGTTGTTTTAGTGTTGTCAATTGTGTAAAACAGCAGTTTGTTCAAATTTCACTTCACGACAATGCTGAAGTGCTGCTACAGCCACTTTTTGACAATATTTAACTCTAAATAGCATAGTGCAGGACATTAGTGATTTGTTCAAATTCAGCTACGCCATAACCGCAATTTAACAACATTAAGTTTTTCAACGAAGCCATTAGGAATATAGAGTTATAATTGTCCAGCACCTAGTGAAAAGCTCTACAATAACCACAATACAGTTAGTATGAGTATGGCTTCCTTACCACCAATTCATTATAGACGGAAGAATGTTCTTCACAATGCCAACAACCACAATCAACAAACTTAATTCTCTCGGAGCCAAATGCTTCTTCCAATTGCAATTCTCCATCCTTATTGGATAACTTGTTGATGGCAACAACTGTGTTCTCTTCAGAACGGTTAACCTGCTCACAAAGATCGTCAAGCTTCTCCTGCATGCTCAATAACACCTGGTCCTGAAATATAGTGATGAAATAAAACAATATTACTACATACATTCAAAGTCGGGACAATCAAACAAGTCAAAAGGTTCATTTACCATGCAATTTCAGCTATTATCGCTCATGACAACAAACGTGTAACGAATCTCAATATATATTAGTACATAATAGTAGCTTAATCTTAACTTAATCCCAATATATTATGACTATTAAACCCTAAAATCCAACCTAACCATTAACTTAATCCTAAAAAAAACAGAGTGAAGCAAATTACACCATTAGATTTAGATATTAATTTTGAAACCTAAAACCATAACTTTTGAAAATTATTAAATTGAAAGCTGCAGCAGAAATTGGTCCCCACTAGAAAAGGAATAAATTCAAAGGGACCATAACCCTACCCTAAGTTCAATGGATTTCTTAAGCTTCAATATCTCTTGATTTTTCTGCGACCTAGCAACGGAAGCAGCAGTACCAATAACAGCAACAATGAGAACTCGATGAATGGGAGGGAAGAGATTCCAAGCGAATGCTAATTCATCTGTTAAGCCACCACCAATGGTTCGAGCCGAGCTAGCTTCATCGGCGTTCACAAGTCGTCCCTGAAGGGAAATCCAAGCCATTTGCTTCTCCGATGAGACTGGACGGCTCCGCTGGACGAAAACTGTGGAACTTGAGAGACGGCGGTGGTTGACGGCGAATGGAGGGATCGAAACGATACATGGTAACGGTGAAGTTGCGTTTCCGTTAGAATCGTTCATGGAGCCGTTGGTTCGTTTTTGAAAATGCAGTATTCAAATTTTTGAGTTTGAGAGGGAAAAAAAGTGATTATATTCTACTCTACTACACCATGGTTACAACCAAAGTTACGGCTTCAATCATTTTCTTTCACAGTCTCAAGTACTCTCATTTTCTCTCCATTTTTATTTTTATATTAAAGGTAAATATAAAAAAAAACTGTAATATATTCAAATTCAAGATGTTTATTTTTTTTTTAATTATTTGACTCATATTAAGATAATATTTTTTTATAAAAATCATTGTACAAAAAAACTTTTTACGAAATTTATTTGAATGAATATATTTTATGATATTATTAAAAAAGGAGTATTTTTATGAAATTAATATATTTTGTATATGTTTTAATTAGAATATCTTTAATTAAAATATAAAATATACAAATGTTACTGAAATGTTTAATTTTTGCAAATATAAAAAATTGGATTTGTTGATATATATTAGTTTAATGATAATTTTAATCTTTTTTCAATAACAACAATTTGTGAATATACTAATATGCAAAAATAATGTTGACCGAAAGAATTTCTGTACTAAATAACAAATTCAAAAAATAATATATTGCCTTCTTTATTTTATTGAATACTAATTTAATAAATCAATATTTATTTTATTTTTTCGTTATTGTATATTTTTTTAAAATAGAATTTTGCAAAAGAAAAATTTGTAGTAAAATTTTGATAAAAGAAAAAAAGAAAAAGAGTTCAAAAGAAATGATAAATTATTTATAAAAATAAACAAAATTGTTTGAGTTGGGGTTTGAATGGAAGATCTCTAGTATGATAATTAACTACTCCATTAAGATAAAATACAAATATTTCAGTTTTATGAGAATATCAAGCCCAAACGAATCTATTAAGTCTAAAGTAACCATAAAAATCAAAAAAGATGATCAGAAAGAATGCAATATTAAAAACGCTAAGGGTGGGAAGGATATTTTCTTCAACGAATCATATATACATGTAATGTATGATGATATGGCATAAGGAAATCAAGAAATAGAAGGACGAGTTTGGATTCTTTCTTACAAGAAAATGGTCGTGGGTGCAAGTGACAAAGAAGATCCAGTTGAAAGAAGATACAAAATGAGAATATAGTCGAGGAAGGGTGGTATGCAAGTGATAAAGAAGATTCATCTTTTCGTATAAGGAGAAAATACAAATCCATGAGTCATGGGAGAAAGGGGACATTAACCAAATGTTAGGGGGAAAGATAGATTTCAAGGCGCTATAGAGTAGACTGCAGAAAATGTGGACTAGGTCGAGTGTGATAAACATTGTGGATCTACGTCGTGATTATTATCTGGTTACTTTTACTAGTTATGAAGATTGATATTCAATTTTAGTGGAGAAAATATGGTTAATTCTACGATTTTTATGAAGATTGTACTATTGTACCTTTTTGTCTCCCACTATGAAAACTTTTTAAAACCAACATAATCAAACAGAAACCACGAACAAGAAAAATAACACAATTATTTTTATATTGGTTCATTGTTAACTAAGTTACCTCAAGTCCATCCGTCAAGGTAATTTTGCTTTCTCAACAAGGACTTAATCCATTATAATCGAAACTGATTACAGACACACAAAGACTACTCGTCTTTGTCTTCTTGAGTGTATCTAACTAAAACTCTAGTCACTCAAGGAATATACTCAAACAAATAGGATTTACAAGAATGTGTTTACAAGATTGCTTCTAAGAAAATAGAGTAACACAATTTTAGTACAATGAATTTCTCACACAATAACGAATAAAAGCTCTAGGTGTATTTCTATTATCTATACACAATAATATCTAGTTCAGCAAAAAGCATTGTGTGTATATGTCAAATAACATCGTGAATTAGCAACTTATCCAATCTTCCAAGTCTCCTTTATATAGGCAATGAAAAGATTTGTTGGAGGGTAGAATTGGAATAGCAAAATGCAGTTGTCTCTTTGTATAACGATTTGCGTAATGGGAGACAAAAAGGAACAATAGTACAATCCTTAGCCCACAAAAACAACGTAGTGGAGGAAATGTTGATCTTGTATTGTGTACTATTTTCCTGATGCAAAACATTTTCATCATATCTTCTAATCTTCAGAGACTTCTGAATAAATGATGTTGAAACATGCTTAGAAGGATCAAGAGACTAGTTGAGAGAATCTACATAACTGAGCGCGACTTAGTAAGTCTATGGGAATCGTGACTGCAAGTGCATAGTCGTATCACATAGTTTTAAAGATTATCGAACCCGCAAGGACTAATAATCGAACGTATCGTTATCTAATGTTACTATATAAATCTAAGGCTGATGATCGTTCTAAGATTGGAGGGATGAAGAGAAATAACTATAACGTAAACAAAATATTAATAAAGATATTTGATAAAGGGATATCGGTATGTAACGCATCAAACTTCGGGGATTCGATAGATATTTGGTGTAATCTTATTGGTCAAAATATTCTTCAGTAGAAATTATTTATAGAAAGGACTTAGTCTCACACTCTCGTTTTATTGACTCTGACCATACTCATAAACCAGAATGCTTGGCTCTCGCGGTCTCACTTTGAATTTAAAAGTAATTTTTGAATATGAATAAAGTCTAATTAATCCTAAAGCACTCTCGCTGTGTTTAGGATTAATGCCTAGTTTTAGCTATCTGGTTAAAATCTCAAACTCTCGTTCTTGTTGACCGTAACCTTTGTTTGTTTTGTACTCTCGTACGAAAAATAGTTTGAATAAAATAAGAAACTAAAACCGGAAAAATATGTTTTATAAAAGAAACACCAATTATTTACGAATCTCATCGTTTCGACGGTCTTTACATACCGATACCTAGGGTTTAGCCGGACATGGATCCGGTAACAGACATGGTAATCGGAAAATCAAACATACAATAAGGCATAAATAAATAAAATAGCAATCAAAATAAAACCTGAATTATGAATTGAGAGCTGGAACTGAATCTTGATTCTTCAAATAAAATAATGTCGGCAAGCTTTGGCAATGAGTAACCGTTACAATTAAATTCAAATGCGTAAACAATAAATTGCAATAGTCCTCGATGTGGAAAACCTATCACTTTTACAAAGTAAGAAAAACTGCCTAGGAAACTAACCAAAAAATAATCTGACTAAAATTAAGCGTGTACCGTCCAAGGAGAAACAACCCTCCTTTATATATTTTTCACTTCCCTAAATTGTAGCCAAAAGATGAGTGAAATCGTGGCTAATATCGTGGAGAAAAAGTAGGGAAGACCGGGTTATGGCGGTTGCCACAACCCTAGTTTTGGACTCCGTGGCGAGCGCCACATTTTGAGGGATGGGCACCACAATCTTCCATGCTTTGTGGTGGGCGCCACCACTCTCTTTGGATCATGTGGCGGGCGCCACACATCCAAGTGATGGGCGTCACATGCCCATTTGGTATGGTGGGCCATACTCTCTATTTTTCTCCATTTTCTTCTCTTTTTCTTTCCTTTTTTCTATTTTCCACTTTGCTTGCTTGTAAACCTTTTATTCGATAAATACATGCAATAACATAAAATATTGTGTAATAGTAAGTGTTAATAAAGTAAAAAGCAGTGCATATGAAGCCAAAAATACGATACGTTTTCGCGTTATCAAACTCCCTCATACTTAAACATTTGCTTGTCCTCAAGCAAATGCTGCGTATATGAATAAAAAGTTTGGTAATATCTTTGCAGCATAAAGTATCAAGGCTCGTAAAAGACACAGTTGTATTCGGATACTCATTCTAGTCTATAAACTTTACTTTGGTTAAAAATTGCATTAACTAGTACTCACTTCCATACTAAGGGTATCGCTGGAACACATAGTCGCAATATTACAACCATAAGTTTCCCTCCTATACAAACCAATCTGAATCATGTCGTCATGCCTAAGTCTACCTTACTATACCTTCTTTTTATCCTTTTTCATTCTGGCGCAATCACATTAAGTCCGTTATCCTTTCACATTCATAGCAAGATAATCTGTTAGTGATTATGATCTCATCATTATTTCTTTCTTTCTTTTTTGCACTTTGGCTCAAATAACAGTTAAAGATGGTTATACCGTTGGGCTAAATGACCAGGTGAGGATCACCTAACTTAGAGGGAATAACATTTTTCACACATTTCGTAATCTTTTCTTCTTTTAAGCCTGAGATCATACACTTATTTGCATCGACTTCTTCCGTAGTGTGTGCTTAGGATGGTGTTGACTGCTAGATAAACTACTTAAGGAATATTAAAGGATAGAATTTAAGGTTATGGCATGACAAGTACTCAAGTCGATCTTATACTTGGGAGATTTAAGGTGTTAAAATGATACCGATCTTGTAAAGTTTTTCCAAATCTCTACAATTCAACCTCAGTTTTATTTATAGTTAAGAATTTTCAAAAGATGTACTGAATCTCTAAGTCTAGATTTTTGCAAAAAAAAAAATTGGTATGGCTTAAGTAAATGGGAGAATCAGTAAATAACGGAAACCACGCATAAAGACTCGACAACACATTGATATTTGACTCGACTGACACTTAACAAAAATAATAAAAGGAAATAACAATGACAATAATTTAAATCTACCTAGAAAGCGATAAATAAAAGCGGTAAAGCTTTCTCCCCCATACTTAAACCTTGCATTGTCCCCAATGCAACAACATAAGATAGGAAAGAAAGGTAGAACCTGGGTAGCCTGCTACTGGCGCTTTCTGCCACGTGTACGTGCACGTCCACTGTTTCTTGGCTGGTGAGGTGGCGTATAGTCTTGTAGATCTTCCACACGCACTATCAATGTTGTCATTTCATCTATCAAGCCAGACATGTTCGGTTCGGTTCTGAAAGTGTAGTCGTGCTGATCATGTTGCATCTGGCAAAGTATTTGCAACATTTCTGTTTGTTGAGCTTCCATGTTTTGGATTTGTAGGTCGCGCTGAGCGTCTAATTTGCTACACTGCAGCAGTTCATCATAGATCTCATCAAGAGTGGATGGTGCCACATTCCTTCTCTTTGGGTCTTTGGCTGGATGATGTACCTGTAATATTTTCAGATGACATGTGTGTGGTGTGTGGTTGTGTGTTAGTAGCGGGAGCAACTTGCTCCGGAATATAATCCTTGTCAGTGTCCCCGTCGGCAACTACATTCTCAGGAATGTGCGCGGGGACTTGGTCAGGTACCAGATCATTAATATAACAATAATTTTTCGGGTTACGCACATCTGTGCGAGTTGGATTTGGGAGGATGAAATCTTGTAACACATTATTTGCAATTATTATATTAAACTTACCGTTTCTCCTTCGTTTTACCAATTTCATGCTCCTCGCCATGTCAATGTCAATGGCATGATGCGGGAGCGGGGTTAGCCTGGAAAAAAAATCTTCGAGTTCTAGGACTCTGGCTATGGAGGTTATTAAACCTCCAAAAATAATCGGCCCTCTCTTCGCATTGACAATGGCCTGCATGTGAGCTAACATAAAAGGGACGGTATTCACCTTTTGTGGCAGAAAAGTGGCGAACAAATAAAAGAGTTCTTTTTCGTTCACCTTGTTAGAGTTTGCTCGGCCAAAAATGGTGGACGCCAATATTATGCGGAAATATCGAATAGTCGGGTTGTGAATTAGTGTGGCTCTGTTTCCCTCAAAACTATGGGTAATTGTACCTGTTATTTCCCTCCAAAATGGTTGAAAGGCGCGTTGCCAACCCTCAGTATCTGAGACCTCACTTACTACGCCTTCCCCATGGGGAAATTTTAGCAGGTCCGCAAGTTGGGAAAATGTAAAAGAATATTCAATGTTGAACAAACGAAACTGGACAGTCCCACTGGAACGGTTTGTGTTGGGTGTGGGACTAAAAATTAACGAACTTAGAAATTCTAGTGTTAATTGAGCATAGATAGGGTCCTTAAGAGATAGTAAATAATTTAAATTTAAAGTGTCTAGCATATAGTTAACACTATCTAAAATTCCTAAGGCAAACAAACAGGGTTCATCGGCATACCTTGTTGATTCGATTTTTCTTGTGCTGAGAGTCATGTAAGTCTCTTCCTGTAATTCACCAAGCTCGCCATTTCTGAACACTATTTCGTATTCCCTCATTTGTGTCATGATGAATTTCACACTTCTTGTGTAATGTAGTGAGAATATAGCAAGAGGGGGGGAGAATTATGCTTATGAGAGGTGTGGTTTTGTGAGATTATGTTGGTGGTTTATATATATATATATATATATATATATATATATATGGTTGTGGATGGGAATTGATGAATGAAATAAATTCCATTTACGGTCTTCAATGTCGTGGTCAAAGGATGTAAGAGTGGTTGAAGAGCTTTTATGGAGTGTCCAGCATGCAAGGGACATGGCATTGAAAAGGGATCATGTGATATTAGTACAACATAATGCATGTGAACGGTAATATAGTGGCTGACGCCACTTTTTATGCTTGTGGCTGACGCCACTAGGGACTTGTGGCGGGCGCCACAGTCTTCACATGGGTGCCACAACCTGTGTGTGGTCGGCGCCACATACAGTGTGGTTTGTTCTCATGGACCTCTTTATGGTTTTGACCACCAATTTCCATTTTAATTTTAATTGACCGGCATTAAATAAATAGTGGTTGTATAATTAGGTAGAAGAAAACCAACATAATATATAGGTAGGAATGAGAAACAAGATATGGTAAAATGACATTAAAACGTAAAATTGAAAAATAAAAGAATGAGGTAGACAGGAAAGGAT
Source organism: Lathyrus oleraceus (assembly GCF_024323335.1). Taxonomy (NCBI): domain Eukaryota; kingdom Viridiplantae; phylum Streptophyta; class Magnoliopsida; order Fabales; family Fabaceae; genus Lathyrus; species Lathyrus oleraceus. Next base: position 625,404,939 of record NC_066583.1, on the reverse strand, counting down.
GATATAATTCGTCTATTGGAACAAAAAGAAATGAAGTAGATAAATAAATTTCCAATGTGTAAAAACAACAAGAAAATTCCAAACAAGAAAATAGAATAAAATCAATGTCAGTAAATCGGTAATATTCAAATAAATTAGCCATTACGACGACTGTTGGTAGGAGGAGCAAACGAGTAGAAGTGTTGGTAGATGTAATCCAGATTCTCTGTCGCTACATCTATAAAGCCGTGGAATTCAACGCGCAAGGTGCTCAGCTCGCCTCTCAGTTTGGCGACGCCTGTCTGAACAGCTTCGATGGCAGCAGCATGATCGGTGAGAGGTGCAGCAGGTAAAACTGGGGCATATGATTCAGCGTCAAAGAGAAAAGTGTCATAGTGGTCGTAGATTTGGGGTGTCTCTGGAGGATAAGGTGGTGCATCTGGTGGTCCATCCAAATCATAGAGCCAGTTGTTCCTATCATGTACACTCGTCATATGGTCTGGCAGGGTAAACAGGTGTACTACTTGGCGGTTAATTAGAAATTCAAACACATCCAGGCCTAGGTTCCTAATGATACTATTGTTGAAACAGAATTGGATATTCATTGGTCGTATCCCACCTAAAGGGTTGAGCCTGATAAGTGGCTATCTCAGTACAATGGCATTTGCTGTCATGGTCAATAATCCCCCCACTAAGATTGGTCCATGGTTATCCTGTGCTATACGGTCCATATTAGCTATCATAAATGTAGCGGCGTTAACAGGTTGGGCCTGTGAGGCACAATGCATTATAAAGAGTTCGTTTTTGGACACGGAGGTTATGTTCTGTTCCTTTCCAAATAAGGTGTGAGCTAGGATCTTATGAAAGTAACGAATGGCAGGGTTATGGATGTTCTCAGAATGCATAAGATCCGACTCGGGATGGTCGTTTCTTGTGATGCTACCCTAAAAGTAATCTAATTCATGGTCTACAAGCCTGTCTTCCTGGGTAATGGTAAAGGTATCAGGACCATTAGGGCATCCTAGGAGTTCAACTATTTCTCTATGGGTGTAACGGTACTTAATATCGAATAACCTAAAGGTGATGAGGAATTTGTTAAATCCCATACCATGGTTTGGCAGGTAGACTAGGGAGCTTAGGAATTCTAAAGTCAACCTACTGTAGGAACTAAATTTTCTTTTGATAGCAAATGTGTCCCAGCCTAGTTGGTTAATTAGGAACATAACATTGTCTCTTATACCTAATTTGGTCATAGTACGTCCATCTAGGTATAAGGTTAGTGCCATTTCTCTCTGAGCTAGAGCCTCAAAACGTCTCCTTTGAGCTTTGCCTCTGAAGACTATATCCATGTAATCTACTTGTTGCATTGTGATGGTCAGTAGCTAGATAAATTTAAGTAGATCATAGCATTCGGTTAGTAATGGTTAACAATAAAGAAAAATATTGATTGACTTTATGAAAAATAATAAAGAAAAAAGTGGATAGATAAAAAGAATGACATTAATAAAAACAGGAAATATTCGTTATGTTTTACGTCGATAGCGCGACGACTCAGGAGTGTAAGTACTCATGGTGGTTCTTTCGAGGATGAATCCTCGGTCAAACTTTTAAAATTATCCTCAATTTCCATGGCCATTTGTCAAGCCATATCTCACATCTGTCACCTTTTCTTCTTTTTCTTCTGCGAGGTAGTTTATCCTTCTGAACTTGTGGTGGTGGTTCCGGCTCTATCCTGAGAGCTAACTTTTCAGGTTTGGGTTTAAGTTTTTCATCCACCACCTCAAAGTCTAAGTTGCCCCTTTTAATACTAATGAGTTCCCTAGTTTCACGGTCTTCTAATTTTCTCTTCTTATTTAGGATCTCAAATAAAGGTGCATCGGTGTGGATATTTTCCAATTGCTCCTCACACCTCTCGGATTTGGGGTCTACCTTAACTTCCATAGACCTTCGCGGGAAAGGAATTGGTGATTTATAGGGAGGAGGAACAACACATAGTGTTTCCTTCTCTACCTCTTCGATAACCTCCCTTTCGGGTGGTGTCAGTGGATCTTTCTCAATCTCTACTCTTTTCTCACCTGAACCCTCCTCATTATCACTCTCCTTAGGATTTTCGGTAGATTTTTCACTGGTGATTATTATAACATCCGCATGTTTCTCAGGGAATGGTCCTAGAGGTGTCTACGCAAGCAGGGAGATTTGAGTCTCCAATGCCTCGTTGTGAGTGACGAGGGACTCGACCACAACGTTCAGTTGCGTAAGGGTTTCATTGGTATAAAGACTTTGTTTTCTAAATTCTTCATTCTGAAAAGTTTGTGTATCCACAAAGCGTTCCATCATAGATTCTATCCTAGAGTGAGTTTGCATCGCAATGAAATCCTTCATTAATATTTCCAGGTTGGATTTATAGGAATCTTGCGATTCCTCAAAATACTGAGAGTGATAATCATAGAGAAAATTTGGGTGATACATAGTAATAGAGAAAAGAGTGCCTTAGTCTATACTGGGTAACACTGGAGTTACGATATCGACTAAATTAGTCATGGGCAACGGCGCCAAAAACTTGATCGTGACTTAGTAAGTATATGGGAATCGTGACTGCAAGTGCACAGTCGTATCGCGGAGTTTTAAAGATTACCGAACCCACAAGGAATAATAATCGAACGTATCGTTATCTAATGTTACTATGTAAATATAAGGTCGATGATCATTCTAAGATTGGAGGGATAAAGAGAAATAACTATAACGTAAACAAAATATTAATAAAGATATTTGATAAAGGGATATCGGTATGTAACGCATCAAACTTCGGGGATTCGATAGATATTTGGTGTAATCTTATTGGTCAAAATATTCTTCAGTAGAAATTATTTATAGAAAGGACTTAGTCTCACACTCTCGTTTTATTGACTCTGACCATACTCCTAAACCAGAATGCTTGGCTCTCGCGGTCTCATTTTGAATTTAAAAGTAATTTTTGAATATGAATAAAGTCTAATTAATCCTAAAGCGCTCTCGCTGTGTTTAGGATTAATGCCTAGTTTCAACTATCTGGTTAAAATCTCAAACTCTCGTTCTTATTGATCGTAATCTTTGTTTGTTTTGTACTCTCGTACGAAAAACAGTTTAAATAAAATAAGAAACTAAAACTGGAAAAATAAGTTTTATAAAAAAAACTAACACCAATTATCTATGAATCCCGTCGTTTCGACGGTCTTTACATATCGATACATAGGGGTTTAGCCAGACATGGATCCGGTAACAGACATGGTATTTGGAAAATCAAACATACAATAAGGCATAAATAAATAAAATAGCAATCAAAATAAAACCTGGATTATGAATTGAGAACTGGAATTGAATCTTGATTCTTCAAATAAAATAATATCGGCAGGCTTTGGCAATGAGTATCCGTTACAATTGAATTCAAATGCGTAAACAATAAATTGCAATAGTCCCCGATGTGGAGAACCTATCACTTTTACAAAGTAAGAAAAACTGCCTAGGAAACTAACCAAAAAATAATCTGACTAAAATTAAGCGTGTACCATCCAAGGAGAAACAACCCTCCTTTATATATTTTCCATTTCCCTAAGTTGTAGCCAAAAGGTGAGTGGAATCGTGGCTAATATCGTGGAGAAAAAGTAGGGAAGACCGGGTTGTGGCGGTTGCCACAATCCTAGTTTTGGACTCCGTGGCGAGCGCCACATTTTGAGGGACGGGCGCCACAATCTTCCATGCTTTGTGGCGGGCGCCACCACTATCTTTGGATCATATGGCGGGCGCCACACATCCAAGTGATGGGTGCCACATGCCCATTTGGTGTGGTGGGCCCATACTCTCTATTTTTCTCCATTTTCTTCTCTTTTTATTTCCTTTTTGCTATTTTCCACTTTGATTGCTTGTAAACCTTTTATTCGATAAATACCTGCAATAACATAAAATATGGCGTAATAATAAGTGTTAATCAAGTAAAAAGCAGTGCATATGAAGCCAAAAATACGATACATTTTCGTGTTATCAATAACTATGGTCTTCAACGTCTTGACACAGTTCCTCAGAACCTGGTCTTCAGATCTTGTTCTTTAGAGTGTTAAGAACTTGAGAGCGCAGAATCTTGAAGGCTTGACGCACCTTCAAAAGCTCTTCAATCAAAGTCACAGTCAAAAGTGCATAAACGTTCATCAGAACCGTTGTCTAAGATCGTTCTAGTACTTTACATCATCTTGTAAAGCACGTTTGTATCTCTTCATAGTCAGAGTATGTTGAGTCCAGAATTTGATGACGTCACACATCAATTCTTCAGAGTCAGAACCTGTTAGCAAAAGCTACACTCTAGACAAAACCATTAGGGTACAAATTGTTCTCTAAAAAACAATACATTGTTATCATTAAAACTAAAGGTCAGATGCAAAACCAAATCTTGTTCTTACAATCTCTTCGTTTTTTATTATGACAAAACTATGTATTTTGATGAACAATTTTTACTTGGTTTAATCACATAAAAACATCAGAGTGAGGTTTGTAAGCTCCCCCTGAATTTTATACTATTAAAATTATTTTACAACTTACAATTTCAGAGTTAGATTCACAAGCTCCCCCTGAATTTAAGACTTAAAATAATCTTAACACATAAAATATCTCAATCAGTATGAAAGAAATAACTTCCCATGGATCTATGAGAATTTTCCAGTATACATCAATGGTCATGTTTTTCAAATTGATTAAATATGTTTGTCGTTTAAGAAGATTGATGTGGTTCTGTGGATGGATTGTCTCTCTTCCAATTCCTTGTATATCAATTCTAAGAAGATATCTATTTTCATTCCTTCAGAAGAAGCCAATCTAGATGCTGTGTGACCACTCCGTTGGAAGGTACACTAATCATGATCAATTTCTTGTCTGAGAAAGATAAAAAAATTCTCTTGATTCTCACCATGTATTCAAGATAAAAGAAGAATATCTTGCAAATATCGGATGTGGGCAAATTCTTTGATATGTTTCTAAAGGATGCCACTTCTCTAGCTCCTGAAAGAGTAGTGGAGTTCTCCATTGATTGATTAGGTAAGTATTTAATTTATTTTTATGATATTTTTATGTTTTTTCAATTATAATTTGTGAATGTGTTAATATAAAAAAAATATTGCTCGAAATGAATTTTCTACTCAATAAATAAATTAAGAAAAATATCCTTATTTATTTGATTTAATCTTACTAGATTTAATGAAATCATTAGATCACAAAAGGGAAATCTATTGCGGAAGTATGGTTCTATAAAAACAAAAAGTTGGTAAAGCCCTGGTTCGAACTAGGTACCTCAAGTTTGTGCGACTAATGTGATAACCAACGATGCCAACCATACCTTATTGTGAACTTCACATTCTTTTATTTTGACTAAGTGTATGCAATGGCATGAGTTAGAAGCTATACCTTTACTGTCTCCGATGGCAATCATCGATGTCGTTGGTAGCAACATAGAAACCCGTTGGACCTGTGAGAATTGTCTAGTATACATAAATGGCCATGTTTTTAAAATTGATCTAATATGTCATTCGTTTAAGAAGATTGATGGGGTTCTAGGGATGAATTGACTCTCTTCCAATTCCATGTATATCGGATGTAAGAAGAAATCTATTTTCATTCCTTCAGATCAAGCCAATTTAGACGCTGTGATGACCACTCCGTTGGAAGGTACACTAATCATGATCAATTTCTTGTCTGAGAAAGATAAAAAATTCTCTTGATTCTCACCATGTATTCAAGATAAAAGAATATCTTGCAAATATCGATTGTGTAGGAATTCCTTGATATGTTTCTAAAGGATGTCACTTCTCTAGCTCCTGAAAGAGTAGTGGAGTTCTCCATTGATTGATCAGGTAAATATTTAATTTATTTTTATGATAATTTTATTTTTTTTCAATTATAATTTGTGAATGTGTTAATATAAAAAATAAATGTCGCTAGAAATGATTTTTTTACTATATAAATAAATTAAGAAAATATATTATTATTTATTTGATTTAATCATACTAGATTTAATTAATCTTTATTTTATTTTATTTATTATAAGGTTTGATTAAAAAATTAGATCACAAAAGGGAAATCTATTGTAGAAGTTTGGTAATATAAAAAAAAACAAAGTTGTCTAAGCCTAGGTTGGAACCGGGGACCCTAGTGTGTTACACTCGCGTGATAACAAAATACACCACCCAAACCTTTTTGTGGAGCTTCACATTCTTTTATTTTGGAAAAGTGTGTACACCAACTTGAGTTAGAAGCTATACTTTTAATTTCTTCGATGGCTATCACCATTGCCACTAATAATAGTGTAGAAACCCAATGGATCTATGAGATTTGTCCAGTATACGTCAATGGCCATGTTTTTCGAATTGATAAAATATGTCTATCATTTAAGAAGATTGATGTGGTTTTGTGGATGGATTACCTCTCTTCCAATTCCTTGTATATCGATTCTAAGAAGAAATTTATTTTCATTCCTTCAGAAGAAGCCAATTTAGATGCTGTGATGACCACTCCGTTGGAAGGTACACTAATCATGATCAATTTCTTGTCTGAGAAAGATAAAAAATTCTCTTGATTCTCACCATGTATTCAAGATAAAAGAAGAATATCTTGCAAATATCGGTTGTGTGGGAATTCCTTGATATGTTTCTAAAGGATGTCACTTCTCTAGCTCCTGAAAGAGTAGTGGAGTTCTCCGTTGATTGATCAGGTAAATATTTAATTTATTTTTATGATAATTTTATGTTTTTTCAATTATAATTTGTGAATGTGTTAATATAAAAAATAAATGTCGCTAGAAATGATTTTTTTTACTATATAAATAAATTAAGAAAATATATTATTATTTATTTGATTTAATCATACTAGATTTAATTAATCTTTATTTTATTTTATTTATTATAAGGTTTGATTAAAAAATTAGATCACAAAAGGGAAATCTATTGTAGAAGTTTGGTAATATAAAAATAAAACAAAGTTGTCTAAGCCCAGGTTCGAACCGGGGACCTCTAGTGTGTTACACTAGCGTGATAACAAAATACACCACCCAGACCTTTTTGTGGAGCTTCACACTCTTTTATTTTCGCAAAGTGTGTAAAACAACTTGAGTTAGAGGCTATACTTTTACTTTCTTCGATGGCTATCACCACTGCCACTAATAGTAGTGTAGAAACCCAATGGATCTATGAGATTTGTCCAGTATACGTCAATGGCCATGTTTTTCGAATTGATCAAATATGTTTGTCATTTAAGAAGATTGATATGGTTCTGTGGATGGATTACCTCACTTCCAATTCCTTGTATATCGATTCTAAGAAGAAATATATTTTCATTCCTTCAGAAGAAGCCAATCTAGATGTTGTGATGACCACTCCGTTGGAAGGTACACTAATCATGATCAATTTCTTGTCTGAGAAAGATAAAAAATTCTCTTGATTCTCACCATGTATTCAAGATAAAATAAGAATATCTTGCAAATATCGGTTGTGTGGGAATTCCTTGATATGTTTCTAAAGGATGTCACTTCCCTAGCTCCTGAAAGAGTAGCGGAGTTCTCTGTTGATTGATCAGGTAAATGTTTAATTTATTTTTATGATAATTTTATGTTTTTTCAATTATAATTTGTGAATGTGTTAATATACAAAAATAATATAGCTCGAAATGAATTTTCTACTCAATAAACAAATTAAGAAAAATATACTTATTTATTTGATTTAATCTTACTAGATTTAATGAAATCATTAGATCACAAAAGGGAAATCTGTTGCAGAAGTATGGTTCTATAACAACACAAATTTGTTTGAGCCCATGTTCGAACTAGGTGTGAAACTAGCGTGATAACGAACTATGCCAACCATACCTTATTGTGGAATTCACATTCTTTTATTTTGACAAAGTGTGTGAAATGGCATGAGTTAGAAGCTATACCTTTACTGTCTTTGATGGCTCTCACCGATGCCACTGATAGCAGCGTAGAAACCCATTGGACCTGTGAGAATTGTCTAGTATACATCAATGGCCATGTTTTTCAAATTGATATAATATGTCAGTCGTTTAAGAAGATTGATGGGGTTTTAGGGATGAATTGACTCTTTTCCAATTCCATGTATATCAGTTGTAAGAAGAAATCTATTTCCGTTCCTTCAGAAGACACCAATCTAGATTATGTGATGACCACTCCTTTGCAAGGTACGCTAATCATGATCAATTGCTTGTCTGAGAAAGATAAAACTTTTCTCTTGATTATCACCATGGATTCAAGATAAAAGAAGAATATCTTGCAAATTTCGGTTGTGTGTGAATTCATTGATATGTTTCAAAAGGATTCCACTTCTCTACCTCCTGAAAGAGTAGTGGAGTTCTCATATGATTGATCTAAGAAATATGTAAATTATTTTAATGCTAATTTTATCTTTTTTCAATTATAATCTGTGAATGTGTTAATATAAAAAATAAATGTTGCTTGAAATGATTTTTCTATAAATAAATAAATTAAGAAAAAAATATTCTTATTTATTTGTTTTAATCATAATAGATTTAATTAATATTAATATTATATTCTTAATTATGAGTTTTGATTAAAAAATTAGATCATGCAAGGGAAATATATTGGAGAAGTTTGGTAATATAAAAAAAAAAACAAAGTTGTCTGAGCCCAGGTTCGAACTGGGGACCACTAATGTGTGAGACTAGCGCGATAATAAACTACATCACCCAGACCTTTTTATGGTAATTCACATTATTTTATTTTGGCAAGGTGTGTTCAACGACTTGAGTTACAAGCTATACTTTTACTATCTCAAATTGCTATCACCACTGCCACTGATAACAATGTAGAAACCCAATGGATCTGTGAGAATAGTTCAGTATACGTCAATGGCCATGTTTTTGAAATTGATCTAATATGTCTATCGTTTAAGAAGATTGGCGTGGTTCTGGGGATGGATTGAATCTCTTCCAATTCCATATATATCGATTATAAAAAGGAATCTATTTTCATTCCTACAGAAGACACCAATCTAGATGATGTGATGACCACTCATTTGGAAGGTACGCTAATCATGATCAATTGCTTGTTTGAGAGAGATAAAACTTTTCTCTTGATTCATACCATGGGTTCAATATAAAATAAGAATATCTTGCAAATTTTGGTTGTGAGTGAATTCTTTGATATGTTTCTAAAGAATTTCACTTCTCTACTTCCTGAAAGAGTAGTGGAGTTCTCATCTGATTGATCTAGGAAATATTTAAATTATTTTAATGTTAATTTTATGTTTTTTCAATTATAATCTGTGAATGTGTTAATATAAAAAATAAATGTTGCTTGAAATGCTTTTTCTACTAAATAAATAAATTAAGAAAAAAATATTCTTATTTATTTGATTTAATCATAGTAGATTTAATTAATAGTAATATTATTTTCTTTATTATAAGTTTTGATTAAAAAATTAGATCAGAAAAGGGAAATATATTGCAGAAGTTTGGTAATATAAAAAAAATAAAAGTGTCTGAGCCCAGGGTCAAACTAGGGACCTCTAATGTGTGACACTAGCGCGATAACAAACTACACCACCCAGACCTTTTTATGGTAATTCACATTCTTTTATTTTGGCAAAGAGTGTTCAACGACTTGAGTTAGAAGTTATACTTGTACTATCTCAAATGGCTATCACCACTGCCATTGATAGCAGTGTAGAAACTTAATGGATCTGTGAGAATAGTCCAGTATACGTCAATGACCATGTTTTTGAAATTGATCTAATATGTCTGTTGTTTAAGAAGATTGATGTGGTTCTGGGGATGGATTGAATCTCTTCAAATTCCTTATATATCGATTGTAAGAAGAAATCTATTTCATTCTTTTAGAAGACGCAAATCTAGATGATGCGATGACCACTCCTCTGGAAGGTACACTAATCATGATCAATTGCTTGTCTGAGAAAGATAAAACTTTTCTCTTGATTCCCACCACGGGTTTAAACATAAATAAAGAATATCTTGCAAATTTCGGTGTGAGTGAATTCCTTGATATGTTTCTAAAGGATTCCACTTCTCTACCTCCTGAAAGAGTAGTGGAGTTCTCTTCAGATTAATCTAGTAAATATTTAAATTCTTTTAATGATAATTTTATGTTTTTTCAATTATAATTGTCAATGTGTAGAAGTTTGGTAATATAAAAAAGAGTTGCCTGAGCCCAGGTTCGAACTGGTGACCTCTAGTATGTGTGAGACTAGCGTGATAACCAACTACACTACCAGACCTCTTTGTGGACCTTCACATTCTTTTATTTTGGCAAAGTGTGTACAACGACTTGAGTTAGAAGCTATAATTTTACTATCTTCGATGGCTATCACCACTGCCACTAATAGCAGTATAGAAACCCAATGAATCTATGAGAATTGTCTAGTATACGTCAATGGCCATGTTTTTCAAATTGATGAAATATGTCTGTCATTTAAGAAGATTGATGTGGTTCTATGGATGGATCACCTCTCTTCCAATTTCTTGTATATCGATTCTAAGAAGAAATCAATTTTCATTCCTTCAGAAGAAGCCAATCTAGATGTTGTGATGACCACTCCGTTGGAAGGTACACTAATCATGATCAATTTCTTGTCTGAGAAAGATAAAAAAATTCTCTTGATTCTCACCATGTATTCAAGATAAAATAAGAATATCTTTCAAATATCGGTTGTGTGCGAATTCCTTGATATGTTTCCAAAGGATGCCACTTCTCTAGCTCCTGAAAGAGTATTGGAGTTCTCCATTTATTGATCAGGTAGATATTAAATTTATTTTTATGAAAAATTTATGTTTTTTCAATTATAATTTGTGATTGTGTTAATATAAAAAAATAATATTGCTCAAAATGAATTTTTTACTCAATAAATAAATTAAGAAAATTATCCTTATTTATTTGATTTAATCTTACTAGATTTAATGAAATCATTAGATCACAAAAGGGAAATCTGTTGTAATATCCCATATTCCCCTAAATGCTCAATTAGTTGTCACTTGAGACCAATAGAGTAACCTATGAACTCTGAAGTGATTGGTTATTAATAAAAGAGACAGACTAATATTAATAAGTACAAGAGAGGACATTTTGGTAACATTAATAATTGGTCAATTGGTACTAGAAGATAAAATATCAATTGAGATATTTTGATTACTACTTGATATTATATGTTATAATTATATATTATGTATGTATATTGTGTGGTGGTGATTGAAAAGAAAGAAGAAGTGGATGAGAATAAAGACAGAAATGAAGAGTATGTAGGAAGATAAAGAGAGATATCAGAAAGGAAAAAGAAAAGAAGAGAGAAACGGGAAAAGAAGAGAAAAGAAGAGAAAAGAAGAGGAATGGAGAAGAGAAGGAAAGAAGAAGAAAACTTGAAGAAAAAGTGGAAACATTAACCATCAAACCAAATACTTACCATCATCTCATCTTCATCATCATCATCACCAACTTCATCTCTATTTCATCATCTTCATCATCAAACCAAGGTGAATTCTTAGATAGAGTTAGCCTTTGGGAGGGTAAGGGAAACTAGGTTGTTATGATATTGTGGTTGTTGATAGTAGCATGTTGATGTTGCTTCATGTTGTTCTTGATATTATGTTAGTTGGTGTGATTATTGTTTTTATTGCATGATTGTTATGTGTTTTAGCATGGATTCATAATGATATATGTTTTGGTATGGATTGGAGTGGTTGAAATTGGAAAAGGGAGTGTTTAGAAGATGAATTTGTGAAGAAAACTGAAGAACCAATCGATTGGTTTTGGAACTAGCTGCCAAACAATCGATTGCTCCATGATTCTGTGAAGAAAAACAAATTTTTTACTCATGCCAGTCGATTGACATGACATACCAATCGATTGGTCCTGGCAATTTTGTGAAAAATACTTTACAGAAACTTCACGCAATCGATTGGCTCCCAACTCAATCGATTGGTTCAGTCTTGTTTTACCTAAAACCACTTCTTCCATGTTTCTAAACCCTCTTGTATGTATTATAACTTATACCACGATGTGTATACATTAGATTAACACTAATCAGTCAATTTATATGAGTTTGAGTGTGTTTTGACCTAGAATGTCGACTAGGTTAGAATGATCGGTTAATGAGTTTGATAGTTCGTATTGATGAACAGATGGATGCGTTAGGAAGCTAACGTAGATGCCTATTATATAGAGAGGCATATGTTGTATGTATGACTTATTTAACTAAATCTTTCCCTTTTTGTTTGATGAACCTCCATCATAGGATGATCAGACATATGTTGTTTGAAACTTGGAAGTGGAATGAGTTAGATTGCAGCGGGTTGAGTGATAACCCTGCATGTGGAACTTGTAGCATGTTATGTCTTCTTGTGGACTTTTATGCATGCTATATATGTTATTGGTTGTGGTACTTATGTGTGTGCATGAATGATTAAGAGCTTATGATTGGTTGATTGTATCGGTTACATAATAAAATGACTAAAACTTATGAGTGAGGTAAACCTAGGAGAATAGTAGGTAAATAACTTAGAAAGATAACTTAAGTCATGAAATGATTTAGATAATGATGCTTAGACGTAATCGTATAGCGGTGTGTACAACTGACAAGTAGTCACAGGAATGATACATTAACCTGCTTTGTATGGAACATGTGTGATTTATGTATGAGAATGGATCATGTATGATGCCATGAGAGTTAATATGATATCATGAGAATTTATTGATATTTTGTGAGGAACATTTGTTCCAAAAGTCCTATTTTGGTGAGGAGACTTGCTCCGAAAGTCCTATTTGTTGTTGAGAACTAATCACGTATTCGGAATTAGTTATGATTATGCACATACCACTTCAAAGGCTTAGGTAAAATGATAAGTGGGGATATGGCACCAATGATTCGTGCCTCAGTTGGGTTTGAGTCCTAACCATGGCGGACATGGGGGAAAAGTGGACACCTAAGTGGGTTAGAGTCCCATACGGTGAAATATACTCAAAGTGGGTTCGAGTCCCATACGAGTGATGGTTCTTAAAAGTGGGTTCAAGTCCCATAGGGGAACCTGATATCCACCGTGAAAGTCGAATCATACGGGCATGCGTGAACCAAGTTGTGGCCTAGACGTAGGTCTGGTTGGGGATCGATGTTGCGTGAATCCTAATAGTGATTTATTGAGTTATGTGAACTCAAGTGACATGTTTCCATACATTGTGAATATCCCTTAATTGGTCAAGTCCTGGTTACTAGGTGCGGGTGGTGCACAAGTAATGGAAGGTGAATACTTGAGTTAGAATTGATTAGAAACCCTGTAGAGCTGAGTGGACCCATAGGATAAGAGAACTCATTGAGATTATTATCTTATCCCATTATCGTTGTTATTTTCAGGTATACCTTGCAGATTGAATTCATGAGGAGCTATCTACTGATGTTTCAAGGGGTGATGATTATTATGATCTTCCGCTGTGGAGTTGTGTAGAATGAAGATATTGTACATAGTCCTTAGATTTTTATTATTTAGGAGCTATTGTATAAAGTATGGCATTAATGTTTTAGTTCAGACATATGTATATAATGATGCCATTACGCACTTACGTTGTGACAGTACCAAAATTTTAGGCACTATTGTATAACATACGTCATTAATGTTTTAGTTCGGACATGTGTATATAATGATGCCATTAGGCACTTATGTTGTGACAGTACCAAAATTTAACACTTTTATGATATTATTCTAGATATATATTATATGGGTTGTTACATTTGTTGCTGAAGTATGGTTTTATAAAAACACAAATTTGTTTGAGCTAGGTTAGAATTAGGTACCTCAAGTGTGTGAGACTAGTCTGATAACCAACTATGCCAACCATACCTTATTATGGACTTCACATTCTTTTATTTTGACAAAGTGTGTGCAATGGCATGAGTTAGAAGTTATACCTTTATTGTCTTTAATGGCTATCACCGATGCCATTGATAGCGGCATAGAAACCCATTGGATCTGTGAGAATTGTCTAGTATACATCAATGGACATGTTACTCAAATTGATCTAATATGTCAGTTGTTTAAGAAGATTGATGAGGTTATAGGGATGAATTGACTCTCTTCCAATTCCAAGTATATCGGTTATAAGAAGAAATCTATTTTCATTCCTTTAGAAGACACCAATTAAGATGATAAGATGACCACTCCTTTGGAAGGTACGCTAATCATGATCAATTGCTTGTCTGAGAAAGATAAAACTTTTCTCTTGATTCTCACCATGGATTCAAGATAAAAGAAGAATATCTTGCAAATTTCGGTTGTGTGTGAATTCATTAATATGTTTCTAAAGATGTCAACTCTCTACCTCCTGAAAGAGTAATGGAGTTCTTTATTGATTGATATAGTTAATATTTAAATTATTTTAATGCTAATTTTATGTTTTTTCAATTACAATTTGTGAATGTGTTAATATAAAAAATAAATGTTGTTTGAAATGATTTTTCTACTAAATAAATAAATTAATAAAAAAATATTCTTATTTATTTAATTTAATCATACTAGTTTTAATTAATATTAATATTATTTTCTTTATTATAATTTTTTATTAAAAAATTGGATCACAAAAGGGACATATATTGCAGAAGTTTGGTAATATAAAAATAAAACAAAGTTGTCTAAGCCAAGGTTCTAACAGGGGACCTCTAGTGTTTGAGACTAGCATGAAAACAAACTACACCACCCATACCTTTTTGTGGGAATTCACATTCTTCTATTTTGGCAAAGTGTGTTCAACGACTTGAGTTAAAAGCTATAATTTTACTATCTTAAATGGCTATCACCACTGCCACTGATAGCAGTGTAGGAACCCAATCGATCTGTGAGAATAGTCCAATATACGTCAATGACCATGTTTTTGAAATTGATCTAATATGTCTGTCGTTTAAGAAGATTGATTTGGTTATGAGGGTGAATTGAATCTCTTTCATTTCCTTATATATCGGTTGTAAGAAAAAATCTATTTTCAATCCTTCAGAAGACACCAATCTAGATATTGTAATGACCACTCCTTTGGAAGACACGCTAATCATGACCAAATGCTTATCTAAGAAAGATAAAAAATTTCTCTTGATTCACACCATGGGTTTAAGATAAAAGAAGAATATCTTGCAGATTTTGATTGTGAGTGAATTCCTTAATATGTTTCTAAAGGATTCCACTTCTCTACCTCCTGAAAGAGTAGTGGAGTTCTCTTCAGAAATATCTAGTGAATATTTAAATTATCTTAATGCTAATTTTATGTTTTTACAATTATAATCTGTGAATGTGTTAATATAAAAAAACAAATGTTGCTTGAAATGATTTTTCTACCAAATAAATAAATTAAGAAAACAATATTCTTATTTATTTGATTTAATCATATAAGTTTTGATTAAAAAATTAGATCACAAAAAAGGGAAATATACTGCAGAAGTTTGGTAATATATAAAAAACAAATTTGTCTGAGTCCAGGTTCAAACTAGGGACCTCTTGTGTATGAGACTAGCGCAACAACAAACTACACCACCCAGACCTTTTTGGGGTAATTCACATTCTTCTATTTTGGCAAAGTGTGTTCAACGATTTGAGTTAGAAGCTATACTTTTACTATCTCAAATGGCTATCATCACTACCACTGATAGCAGGGTAGAAACCCAATGGATCTGTGAGAATAATCCAGTATACGTCAATGGCCATCTTTTTGAAATTGATCTAATATGTCTATTGTTTAAGAAGATTGATGTAGTTCTGGGGATGGATTGAATCTCTTCCATATCCTTATATATCGGTTGTAAGAAGAAATTTATTTTCATTCCTTCAGAAGACATCAATCTAGATGATATGATGACCACTCCTTTGGAAGGTACGCTAATCATGATCAATTGCTTGTCTGAGAAAGATAAAACTTTTCTTTTGATTCCCACCACGGTTCAAGATAAAAGAAGAATATCTTGGAAATTTCGGTTGTGTGTGAATTCCTTGATATGTTTCAAAAGGATTCCACTTCTCTACCTCCTGAAATAGTAGTGGAGTTCTCTTCAGATTGATCTAGTAAATATTTAAATTATTTTATTGATAATTTTTGTTTTTTCAATTATAATTGTCAATGTATTAACATAAAAACTTAATGTTGCTTGAAATGATTTTTTTGACTAAATAAATAAATTAAGAAAATATATTCTTATTTATTTGATTTAATCATACTAGATTTAATTAATATTAATTTTATTTTCTTTATTTGGTAATATAAAAAAAAAAGTTGTCTGAGCCCAAGTTTGAACTGGGGACCTCTAATGTGTGAGACTAGTGTGATAACCAACTACACCACCCAAACCTTTTTATGGAGCTTCACATTCTTTTATTTTGGCAATTTGTGTACAATGACTTGAGTTTAAAGCTATACTTTTACTATCTTCGATGGCTATCACCACTGCCACTAATAGGAGTGTAGAAACCCACTAGATCTATTAGAATTGTTCAGTATACGTCGATGGCCATGTTTTTCAAATTGAGCAAATATGTCTGTCGTTTAAGAAGATTGATGTGGTTCTGTGGATGAATTGTCTCTCTTCCAATTCCTTGTATATCGATTCTAAGAAGAAATCTATTTTCATTCCTTCAGAAGAAACCAATCTAGATGTTGTGATGACCACTCCGTTGGAAGGTACACTAATCATGATCAATTTCTTGTCTGAGAAAGATAAAAAAATTCTCTTGATTCTCACCATGTATTCAAGATAAAAGAAGAATATCTTGCTAATATCGGTTGTGTGCGAATTTCGTGATATGTTTCTAAAGGATGCCACTTCTCTAGCTCCTGAAAGATTAGTGGAGTTCTCCATTGATTGATCAGGTAAATATTTAATTTATTTTAAAGATGATTTTATGTTTTTTCAAATATAATTTGTGAATGTGTTAATATAAAAAAATAATATTGCTCGAAATTAATTTTTTCGTCAATAAATAAATTAAGAAAAATATCCTTATTTATTTGATTTAATCTTAATAGATTTAATGAAATCATTAGATCACAAAAGGGAAATCTGTGGCGGAAGTATGGTTCTATAAAAACACAAAGTTGTTTGTGCCCAGGTAGGTTTGAAATAGGTACCTCAAGTGTGTGAGACTAGTGTGATAACCAACTATGCTAACCATACCTTATTGTGGACTTCACATTCTTTTATTTTGACAAAGTGTGTGTAATGGCATGAGTTAGAAGCTATACCTTTACTGTCTCTGATGGCTATCACCAATGCCATTGGTAGCAGCATAGAAACCCATCAGGCCTGTGAGTATTGTCTAGTACACATCAATGGCAATGTTTTTCAAATTGATCTAATATGTCAGTCGCTTAACAAGATTGATGGGATTCTAGGGATGAATTGACTCTCTTCCAATTCCATGTATATCGGTTGTAAGAAGAAATCTATTTTCATTCCTTTAGAAGACACCAATTAAGATGATAAGATGACCACTCCTTTGGAAGGTACGCTAATCATGATCAATTGCTTGTCTGAGAAAGATAAAACTTTTCTCTTGATTCACAACATGAGTTCAAGATAATAGAAGAATATCTTACAAATTTCGGTTGTGAGTGAATTCCTTGATATGTTTCTAAAGGATTCCACTTTTCTACTTCTTGAAAGAGTAGTGGGGTTCTCTTCATATTGATCTAGTAAATATTTAAATTATTTTATGATAATTTTATGCTTTTTCAATTATAATTGTGAATGTGTTAATATAAAAAATAAATGTCGCTTGAAATGATATTTTTTACTAAATAAATAAATAAAGAAAATATATTCTTATTTATTTGATTTAGTCATACTAGATTTTATTAATATTAATTTTATTTTCTTTATTATAAGGTTTGATTAAAAAATTAGATCACAAAAGAGAAATCTATTATAGAAGTTTGGTAATATAAAAAAAACAAAGTTGTCTGAGCCCAGGTTCGAAATGAAATTTCTACTAAATAAATAAATTAAGAAAAATATACTTATTTATTTGATTTAATCCTACTAGATTTAATGAAATCATTAGATCACGAAAGGGAAATCTGTTACGGAAGTATGGTTCTATAAAAACATAAATTTGTTTGAGCCCAAGTTCAACCTAGGTACCTCAAGTGTGTGAGACTAGTGTGATATCCAACTATGCCAACCATACCTTATTATGGACTTCACATTCTTTTATTTTGACAAAGTGTGTGCCATGGCATGAGTTAGAAGCTATACCTTTACTGTCTCCGATGGCTATCACCGATGCCATCGATAGCAGCATAGAAATCCATTGGACCTGTGAGAATTGTCTAGTATACATCAATGGCCATGTTTTTCAAATTGATCTAATTTGTCAGTCGTTTAAGAAGATTGATGGGGTTATAGGGATGAATTGACTCTCTTCCAATTCCGTGTATATCGGGTGTAAGAAGAAATATATCTTCCTTCCTTCAGAAGACTCCAATATAGATGATGTGATGACCACTCCTTTGGAAGGTACGCTAATCATGATCAATTACTTGTCCAAGAAAGATAAAACTTTTCTCTTGATTCTCACCATGGATTCAAGATAAAAGAAGAATATCTTGCAAATTTCGGTTGTGTGTGAATTCATTGATATGTTTCTATAAGATGCCAATTCTCTACCTCCTGAAAGAGTAGTGGCGTTCTTTATTGATTGATCTAGTAAGTATTTAAAGTATTTTATGTTTTTTCAATTATAACTTGTGAATGTGTTAATATAAAAAATAAATGTTGCTTGAAATGATTTTTCTACTGAATAAATAAATTAAGAAAAAAACATTCTTATATATTTAATTTAATCATACTAGATTTAATTAATATTAATATTATTTTCTTTATTATAAGTTTTGATTAAAAAATTATATCACAAAAGAAAAATATATTGCAGAAGTTTGGTAATATAAAAAAAAACAAAGTTGTTTGAGCCCAGGTTCAAATCGAGGACCTCTAGTGTGTGAGACTAGCATGATAACATAGTACACCACCCAAACCTTTTTATGGTAATTCACATTCTTTTAAAATTGAGGCCAAATTCAAGCCCCTGAGCATTTTTTCTTTAAATCCATGTCTTGCTTTTTCATTTTGATGATGGTTGATGGTGGACCAGTCTGGTAAGGTGCACCGGAGAAGAAAACCGAAGCTCTGGCTCCGGTGATGTGTTGTCATGCATCTCAACCATAGGATCCAGTTCAAATGTTTTAATCTCGTGTGTTGCTTTTGATTACCATGTGTGTGGTTCAGTTGACCAGGGAACATGTGGAACGCGCCCTTGTCACCATCTGATCCGCCACCTCAATTAATGAGGGAGATCAGATGACTCTCATTTTTTTGAATTTCTGATTATTTCATTTAATTGCTTATTTTTAATTAATTTATATTAATTTCATTATTAATCCAAAAAATATGGGACTTTCACCAAAAAATTTCCTCTTTCATTTTCTGAATTAAAATTATTTTTTGGATTAATTTTGATATTTTTCATGATTTAATTGTTTTTGTGCATATTTTAATTGTTTAAAAATACTTCTGACTTTTCAAAAATTATGATTTTTTTTGTCTAAGGTCCTTTGACCTTGATTAACCTAGGATAAATCTCTTAGCCATTTATTTGGTATTTTGAAGAGGTTTTAGGTTTTTGATCAAACATAATTTAATTTAAATGCATTTTAATTTGATTTTTTATTGATTAATTGTGAATAAGTTGTGTTGAGCCATTTTTATTGACTTGTGAAGTTTGACTATGTGGTTGGGCCTTGGTCAAGGTTGATTTGGCTTTTGTTGGATTAAAATCATTAGATTTAGGGGATTGATGAAATGTATATTTGATATCCCAAAATGAATGAATAAATGATTTTAATTTGATAAAATTCCTCCCATGATCAATTTGTGTTTGTCTTATCTCCCCTCCCTCTTCATCTTCAATCCCATTCTATCCCATCCCTTTCATTGACCAATGAAGTCTCGATATCCTAAGGCTAATTGGTTCATCAATAACTTTGTGTTAGATGAACCAATACAAGTATGGATGAGATTATGTCCATCCTTTGATCATTTTCTTTTTGAGTGTGGTATGTTTTAGGAGTATGGTTCATTATACTATATCTCTAACATGCATTAACACCAAAACATTTATTGCCCGACCTCAGATAGTTGTGACTTCTACATAAGTTCAATTACGATTGCTTAACATAGCGCTAAATTGTGACCCAAAGGCATATCATTCTAGTAAGTGAGACTGTAAGTCTCCCCCCTTTCATGGTATTGTGTGGAAACTTGACCTTTTTTCCTTCCTTTGGAAGATGTCTTGGTTCAACGATCCATGCTTGTGAATAGAGGGTTGAGTGTTCTCCAAAGAATGACTTAATCAATTGAAAAGCAAAAACTCCACTAACTTCTAATCAACTAACACTTGACTAACTTTTATTATTATTGCTTTTAATTTCAAGCCATTTACTTTATGTCATTCAAATTCAAGTCATTTACTATTTCATTTGCCATTTACATATCATTTAACTTGTTTATGTTTATGCCATTTTCACTTTGCTCACTTGAGCCATATATTGTGATTGTATATATTTGTTTGTGTATCTTGTTTGTGTTTGTGGTATTAGGACCTTAAAATACCTAATAAACAACAAAAAACCTTAAAAAAATGTTTGTGTGGACTGTTGGATTTGATCTGAGCTTTGGACTTAGAATTAGGCAACATTCCCTATGCAAAAGGACTTGACCAATGCCAACATTTCTGAAACCAAGTTATTCTGATTTGAGCTTTCATTTGATACAAGTATTGGGATCCACTTAAGTTCATCTGCTACATGGTCTTGATGCAAATGTTACGTTGAATCTGTGTCTAATGCCTTATTATGAGCCATTCAAGGAGCATGTCATCTGATACCTGGGAAGATTAAAAAGAAGACTATGGATTGGCTAGCTTGGATCTGGCTATCTTTATTTGATGCCTGACTCTTCATTTTTCTATTTGCTTATTAATATTGCTTGATTCCAAAGTCCAAAGGAAAATTGGGTTTCTATATGACACTCTTGTCTATTGGATTGCATCCCACTGGTCAGATCTTTTGAACTCTTAAATTTTAAATTTTATGCTTAGGATTAGTCTCTTCATCTCCTCCCATTTTCTTAAATTTCAAATCTCTCCCACCTTTCAAAATTTTCTTTGCTTGTGATTTCTAAACTTAGACTTTATTGCAAATTAGAAACTTTGGCCTTAGGCCATTGCATTTTTAAACTCTTTTCTTAAATCAAACTTGTAAATGAATTTAACCATACTTGACTTAAAATTTCAAAAAGACAAAAAGAACTAACACTCATTCAAACTCTTTTAGGCCCTTTGTGCCTCTTTAAAACTTAAATGTTTGTTAAAAGTAATCCACTCATTTTGAAATTGTTACCACGAACTACGAGGTTTTGATCCCTCATTTTTATGTTGGTACATAGGCACAAGTCCGAAGGTCTTGTCAAACACAAAAATATAATCAATGAATTCTCTTCTTATCCCCACACTCTATTTGTTTCAAACATCTTTTATACTAAAAACACATACACACATAAAAAAGAGCTCCCTAGGAGTACCTAGGACACTTTGGATGCTAACACCTTCCCTCTGTGTAACCAACCCCCTTACCTGTAATCTCTAGCATTTTATTAGTTTTGATTTGAAAACTTCTTATCTTTGGGTTTTGTTCGTACTTTTCCCTTTCCCCTTGGAAACAATAAAAGCACGGTGGTGACACTGGTTTTATTGACGTTAAGTTTATCCATAACTTAATGGTAATTAATTTACCGCTACATAAATTAAGTAGCGACTCTGTTGTGGAGTAGTCCTCAGTGGGTTTAACCTACTTTTTTGTGTGTATATAATTGTGTATTTGATGTTTGCATATTTGTTTATATGATATAATCTGCTTGTTGTGCTTGGTGATCTCTGAGTGGTGAGATAAGTTCTAACCCGAACTTGAGTGCACTTAAGATAGGAGGATGGTATAGTCATGTTCGACTTGTGTGGAGTAGTCCTTAACAAGTTGGCTTGAGACCTATATACTAAGTGGAGACCCTTTTGAAGCTATTGATGTCACACAAGTTATTTGTGGTTAGGCATTACTTTCTCTGATTTGGGGTCCGAGAAGCTGAGGATCGTAGAACATTTAACCCAACTTGACCTATTTTGGACGTAGTGCGGAGACTGTTCAGGTGTAGACCTGATAACAGTTGTTACGCGATACTACACCCAAACGAGTTTCTCTTGAGAATATTATGGGTTGATGAGTCATTCATCCTGTCATACGGTGAACTGACTTGGGGGATTTTGCTTTTTATCGCAATGTCGCGGATAGCAAGAGTCGCCACCGACTTTTCTTTTATCCAATAAGGAAAGGTGGAAAAGAACAGGAAAGACCTCAATAGATTTTAGGTTCGGGAGGTACATTATACAAAGGGAAGGTATTAGCACCCTTTGTATCCATGGTTATCCATGGGCTCTTAATTGCTGGATCATTTATATTTTTGTCTGAAAAGTGTTGGTGAATTGTTTTAAAATGTTTCGAAAAGAGAGTTTAACTTTGTAATGATCCTCGTATGAATGTATACAAAGTATTTATCTCGTTTGATTTTGAAAAACAGTTTAGAAAAATATAACTTGGTAATGATTCTAGTATGAATGTATACCAAGTGGTGATTTTCTAGGACTTGCAAAGTGTGAGGGGTGGAAAATGTTTTAGGTTATGATCCAGTAATTGAGAGTTATACCTTCCTAAGGTCGTTATGGGCATTTCCTATCCTTATGAGGGTAAAACTGTCCTTACTATTGAGAAGTAAGTAGTTTTATCCTTTGGATGTAAAAGGGTCATTGTAGGGTCATCGATAGGTCATTGAAGGCAACAGTTGTAAGGATACCTTAGCATTCGACGGGACGATCATCATTTAACCGTAGGCTACACCGAAGGGTCATCGAGGGACAAAATCGTATTTTCGAAGGCAACATCCGAGGGACCATGATTTATTTTATGATGATTTAACCGAAGGGTCTTTGCTAAGTGTATCCCTACATTCGCGGGACACGATCGTTATACCGTAATACCGTAGGGTAGCAAAGAGAGGTCCAAGATCACATATTTAAAGGCCGTATTTTACAATCAATTAGGCAATTAGGATGAATCTCCACATTAAAGTCAATACATTAAAATCAGCTAAGTAATTGAGGGTGGATCTCCACATTAAAATTAATACATTAAAATTAATTAGGTAATTTAGGGGGAAACTCCACAAAGGGCATCCCACAAATAAAGTGGAATACCTATCTAGCTAGCTTTCCCGGCGATGTGTGAACCTTTGCAAAACTCAGCAAACATGTCAGAATACCAAATCAGGGTGCAATCGAGAATTACACCACAAAAGAAACCAGAACAGCAGTAGGGTCAGATAAACAATGCATGGCTATGATAAAAATATGACAGGTGGGCAAAAGTCAGAACAGAAAAGTCGGCTGCTGTCGCGTTCGCTCCTGCTTCGCCTAGCGAAGTCTTAGCGAACATTCGTTGCATGCTCGCTTAGCGATGTGCTAGCGAGCGGCTGCGGATTCCGGTTTTAATAACGATATAATGGCAGCAAGCTTTACACCTGTTTGTAATCGAATTGTAACCTTGAATTGGCCGATCGGATCGAATTGAGCGGAAGTGACCTTGCTGCCGCCGGCTTTTCCTTCAGGGTTACTCGGAATTCTCAGGGTTAGCCTCCAGGGTTTTCCGTCTGCGAGCGCTAGGGTTTGCTTGCTAGGGTCCTCCTTTCGTCCTTTTCGTCCTCCCCTTTTTCTGACTGGAGTTGTGGTATTTATAATGCCTTTTTTTCATGACCTAATGGGCTCAGAGTGAAGCCCAAAATTTTCTGTTATCTACCAGCTTCGCTAGGCGAGCGTGTAGCGAACGTTCGCTAGGCGAGCGTGCAGCGAACGTTCGCTAGGCGAAGGATTTGCTCGCCTAGCGAGCAGGCCAGTTTGGGCCATTTTCTGGATTGGGCCACTCGTGAGCTGGGCCTTTGTTCCTTTAAGATCAGTGTCATAAAAATGAGTCGGAGTGCCCTGAAAAATGTCTTGAAATATTAATGGGCAAATTTTGGGGTATGACAGCTGCCCCTGTTCAATATTCTTGAACCGAGAGAGTCAGAATGGTATGTACGCCATTCGTGGTCTGGAGGTGGAAGATTATTGAACACTTAGGATGCCCCAAAAATTTGCACTTGTCAATTAGTTAGTCTTGATGGAGATGGGTTTAAAGATGCCATCTAGGAAGTTTGATGATGAGAGCTTCAGAGTACGTCGTACGTTAGAAGATATCTGAAGTCATGGGTGTCACTGGGTCATACGCTAGACCGTATAGTGAGTCATTCATTAGGCCATCGACTTCACTGGGGAGTTAGAATGGGTCATATGCCGCTGGGGATAACAGATCAGAATGGATCATACGCTAGATCGTATCTGAGTTGCAGAATGGGCCGTCTGTTAGGCTGTATCTGACGAAAAGTAGTCGTACGCTAGACTACACCTCGGGATGTACCGTACGCTAGGTAGTATCTGAGGAATGAAGATCCGAATGGGTCGTACGCTAGACCGTATTGTTGGAGGAGTAATATGTTGTGCCGAATCAAAATGAGATAAGAATCCGAATGAGTCATACACTGCTGGGGATAAAGGATCAGAATGGATCGTACGCTAGATCGTATTTGAGTTGCGGAACGAGTCGTCCGTTAGGCTGTATCGTTACTGGGGGTGAAGGATCAGAATGGATCGTATGCTAGATCGTATCTGAGTTGTAGACTGAGCCGTCTGTTAGGTTGTACCTGATGATGAAGGGGGTAGTCATACGCCAGACTACACTTCAGAATGTACCATACGCTAGGTAGCATTTGAGGCCTTGAAGGTCCAAATGGGTCATATGCTAGACCGTATTGGAGTTGTTGAAGGTCGGAATGGATCGTACGTTAGATCGCATCTGAGTTGAAAGAGTCATATGTTGAGCTGAATCAGAATGAACCGTACGCTAGGCTATATCTGATAGTATTTGTATATGTTGTATTTGCAATAAATGTCTGGGATGGGCTTATAGATGCCATCGTTAGGAGGATGTCAGAATGAATGTTGACATGGAGTATATCTGAAAGATGTAGTTGAATCCTGAACGTAATTGATGAGGATGTCCGTCTGAATGGACCTTTGTTTTGACTGTATCAGGGGAATAATTAACCTGAAAAATAAAGTTAGCTTCATGCCATGTCATGATGCATGAGATGTTTTATGCTTTCGAAAATAACTGCGAACGATGTATGCATGCGTATGCTGTGAAATGATGTAATGAATGAATTATGCATCTGAAAAGTTCTTCCAGAGGACTCTACTGGGGAAAACAAATCTCAATCTTCTGGTTGGGAGATACTGGTATCGATGACCCTTTCTTAGCCGGGGATGCTTGATTTCTGTCTGATGGTAGAAATGTTCAACAGAAGCCTGGCTGGGGGTGGAAGAGATGACCCATTTGTCTAGTAATGCCACTCTCTTCTGGGAATGACTGGCTTTGCTGGGGGATAGGATTAGCAACGAATTCATTGGAAAGCATGATTAGACCCTCTCCTCGATCTTGAAGTCTAGTAGTAATCGCTATTTCTATTTTATGCACGCATTTTTGGTAAACATCGATCATATCCAAATGCATATATTAATTCGAATTAAATCAATGGACGTTTATGCAAACAAAACAGAGAAAGTAAAACAAAAGCATTTTTTTTGAAACTAAAATTATATTGATTTCGAAAGAGGGCCTATAAACAGGCAATTTGTGTACAAGGAGACAGAAATCCTAGTAAGAGGAAATTGTCAAGAAAACAAAGAGAAAGCTATGCCGAAAACGTCCTATTGACTTTAATTCCCCTACTGTCGTTATGTCTTCAAGCATCTCATCTCCTGCTGTCGGATAGAAGTGATTGGCTTGTTCAGTCCCTTTGACTTGGGTGAAGCTGACCGAGAACGGGACATAGTCATACGCTTTAATCCCTAATTTTTGCCTGGACCGCCTTTTCAGGTTTTCAGTCCACCAGGATACCCTTTTTTTGCCCAAGCCGCCTTTTCAGGTTTTCGACTTGCCGGGTGTACATGCGTAGTATTTTTTAACTATATCCGTATTCACGGGATGCGGGGACTCTTCGTCATCCACTGTAGCAAGCATCATGGCTCCACCAGAGAATAACTACAAATGGCCCTTCGTATGTGGGAGTCCATTTGCCTCTAGAATCACCTTGTGGTAGAATGATACGCTTTATTACCAAGTCGTCACTTCGGAATTATGGTGTTTTATTTTGAACTGCGTGCAGAGTTCAGTAATCATCTGGTTGTTCAAATTAGCACCATTATCAGTGATAGCTCTTCCAGGAGATAGCAGATTTCGCAAATGTGTATTTGATAAGATCCATCTTAGAAATCAATAAAGTGGTACGATTCAACATATGCTGTCTTAGTCGGCGAGCAGCCCAGGCCAAAGCACAACAAGCTTTCTCGAGCTGTGAGTATCTTGTTTCACAGTCGGTACCTTTTTGCTAAGGTGGTATATTGCATGCTCTTTTCGACCAGATTCGTCATGTTGCCCCAACACACACCCTATTGAATTTTCTAACACTGTCAAATACATGATTAGAGGTCCTCCTTCAACTGGTGGCATCAGAATTGAAGGTTCTTGGAGATACTTCTTGATTTTGTCTCAGTAATTTGGAGACGGATTTGCAAGTAGCGGTCAAATGGGAGCTAAATCGGGCGACGCGGTCTAGATTTATGATTTCGATCGATGCCCCATGCGGCTGAATAGTCTTTTCTTCTTGCAGCAGTCTGGCAAGCTCTCCAGGTACTTCACAATCTTCCTCACTTCCATCCTCGACTTGGTAGATCGGATTTTCAAAGTCATAATGAACAGTAGCAGAGTTATTACCAACAGGATCCAGAGTGGATATGGATCGGCAAATTGTTACGTGAGTGTGTGCAAGAAAACATAGCTTGTTTGAAAAATGACAGGAAAGATAAAGAGCGCAATATTTGAATGCAAAAAGGTCCGTTGATTTATCGAATATGAATGTGCTTATGAAAATGACAAAACCTTTAACAAAATTTAATACATTAAAATAAGCAATAACAATTACTCCTGACTAAAGGAAATCGTGATAATGTCTTTAGCCTTCCAATTATTGAGTTCGTCACCAATTGTTGGGAAAATCCAGCTATCCAAGTCATAATCATTATCAGTATCTTCCACAGCATTGACAGTCTCGTCATGATTAGGCAGAGGAGCAATAATGACATTAGGAGTCTCCGGAGGATCAGAGGTAGCCGCCTGTATCTTTCCACTTCGAATGCCGCTTTCAACATGTTCACCTGTTAATATAAGTTCAGTGAAACCCAATGAGGAACTCCTCAATAGATGGCTGTAGAATGGGCCAGTCAGTGTGCTCATGAACATGTCCACTAACTCTCTGTCAGTCAGAGGAGGTTTGACTCTGCCAGCCAAATCCCTCCATTTTTGAGCATATTCTTTGAAGCTTTCTTTAGATCCCATAGTCATATTCTGCAGCTGTAGTCGGGTAGGCGCTAGTTCAGAGTTATACTGGTACTGTTTATAGAAATCTGTTGCTAAATCAGTCCAGGTGCGGATGTCAGAGCTCTCGAGCTGATAATACCATTCCAACTGTGTGCCAGACAGGCTCTCTTGGAAGAAATGGATCCATAGCTTCCTGTCAGTGGTATGCGGCTGAATCTTTCTCACATAAGCTCTCAGATGCATCTGAGGACAGGACACACCATCGTACTTAGTGAAAGTGGGGATTTTGAATTTGCGAGGAATGGTCACATCGGAGACCAGACCCAAACTTTCGAAATCCAGACCGGGCGCCTTCTGACCCTCCATAGCTAGCATACGTTCTTCCAGCAACTTGTACTTATCATCTCTTGGAGAGTACTGTTTATTTTCATAATCTTCATCGTCGTCCTCAGGGTTGAAAGGATCAGCATTCTCATCTTCTGAATCTGTCCCCTCTTCTTGATCCTTCGGAATTCTAATCTTGACTCCTGCAGCCTGTCCCTTAAGCCTTCTTCCCGGGTTAATGTAACTCACAGGTTTCTTGTCTTTCTTCTCGAGCAATAGAGCCTTTAGTTCCTCCTTCCCCTTGGATAAGTTCAAGAGCATCTCCTGGAATTGAGCACTCTGAGCCTGGAGATCTTTGACAGTTTGTTCGAGGTCCATTTTTCTGTTTGGAGGAAAACCATGAGAACATTGATCCCTTTAGAGTACCTGTTATGCAATGTTATGCTATGCAATGTATGAAATGTTTTCAATGTTTAAAGTCATTGAAATGGTTAGTACAATGCCACGATGTCATGATGTTATGATGTTATGATGTTAAGTAAGTAACAAGCACAAACAAGTCACACAACAATCATTCCTAGGTTTTAAGGCTTGCATGAGTTCCATAGGTAAATACCCTCCCCACTGAAGTTTGGTTGGTTCAACCTGTCCTAGAATAGTAACCGGGTTCTAGAAGGATCTCAAATCATCGACCTTCCTTTAAGTCCACTTCAATGCAACACCAAGTGGTTGACCGAAGCTTCCCTAAAGTCCAATCTCAAGGAGTGTAGTATCGAGTCTCAACCAACCTCAGTCGGAACCGAAGTCAGTTATCTCACTACTTTCTAATGGCTAGGATGAGTCAATTAGGGTTCTAAAGGTCTGGTTAATGCTTTGATGACACCACGCGGAAGCCAAATTTTTCCTCAAGTAAACATGAGGAACATCAGGACCTCCAAAGTGTCACATTAACCGTAGCCATCATTTTAACCGTTCCAGTATACGCCGGATAGTCGCGATGATCTATTGCTACTTACCTAAGGTACACTAGATCCGGGTGTAGGATATTTCACTCAAGAATACCCTAGCAATCCCTTAAAAGTAAATCAGACAATTTTAAATAAGTGATCTTGTTTTTAAGGTAACCTCTCTTTAATAGGCTCCCCAGCAGAGTCGCCAGTTCTGTCATACGGTGAACTGACTTGGGGAACTTTGCTTTTTATCGCAATGTCGCGGATAGCAAGAGTCGCCACCGACTTTTCTTTTATCCAATAAGGAAAGGTGGAAAAGAACAGGAAAGACCTCAATAGATTTTGGGTTCGGGAGGTACATTATACAAAGGGAAGGTATTAGCACCCTTTGTATCCATGGTTATCCATGGGCTCTTAATTGCTGGATCATTTATATTTTTGTCTGAAAAGTGTTGGTGAATTGTTTTAAAATGTTTCGAAAAGAGAGTTTAACTTTGTAATGATCCTCGTATAAATGTATACAAAGTATTTATCTCGTTTGATTTTGAAAAACAGTTTAGAAAAATATAACTTGGTAATGATTCTAGTATGAATGTATACCAAGTGGTGATTTTCTAGGACTTGCAAAGTGTGAGGGGTGGAAAATGTTTTAGGTTATGATCCAGTAATTGAGAGTTATACCTTCCTAAGGTCGTTATGGGCATTTCCTATCCTTATGAGGGTAAAACTGTCCTTACTATTGAGAAGTAAGTAGTTTTATCCTTTGGATGTAAAAGGGTCATTGTAGGGTCATCGATAGGTCATTGAAGGCAACAGTTGTAAGGATACCTTAGCATTCGACGGGACGATCATCATTTAACCGTAGGCTACACCTAAGGGTCATCGAGGGACAAAATCGTATTTTCGAAGGCAACATCCGAGGGACCATGATTTATTTTATGATGATTTAACCGAAGGGTCTTTGCTAAGTGTATCCCTACATTCGCGGGACACGACCGTTATACCGTAATACCGTAGGGCAGCAAAGAGAGGTCCAAGATCACATATTTAAAGGCCGTATTTTACAATCAATTAGGCAATTAGGATGAATCTCCACATTAAAATCAATACATTAAAATCAGCTAAGTAATTGAGGGTCTGAAAACAGATGATGCTTGATGCTTAGGAAGGTGAAAGGAAACGATGCTTTAGCTCAGAACCTCCTGGATCAGCTTGAATCTTCAAACGCCATGTGAGAACTCAAAATGCAACAGCCACGATTTTCCAGTTTTCTCCAAGTTTTGGCTTCAACAGATCTTCTATAGCATCTGCAAATGATGATTAGTACGAAAGAAAGCAAAAAGAATGATGAATTCGAAGGAAAAAGTGAGAAAAAGTTTGAAGAATTTTGAGAGAATTTTGGATGAAAAGTTTGTTAGATCTGAGAAATGAAACGTGATTATCATTTTCTGTTATGATTATCATCTTATACCATGTCCTAATCCAAGTGTTAATCACAATTAGGCAAATTGGAAGTGAATTAGCAAAATGAGGTTTATGCATAATTGGCCAAAATGCCCTTTTCACAATGTAGCAAATGCAACAGTATAAAACCAGTTCAAGCAAGTCATATTTGATGTTTATGATGTGTTGGAAAAAGTTTTGTATGCAAATGCCTTGTATTTTGAAAATTCACTATTTTTCCCACCAATTTTAAAATGAACACTTGAAAATGACCTTTTGCTATGATGATTTTTTATGAAATGTGATGATGCATCATGATAGTACACATCAAATGTGGTTTGCTCAAAGAAAGATCACCCAATTTGGCCTTTCCATTCAAAAGTTATGGCCTTTTGAATTTCAACATTTCCTGAAAATGATTTGATCATAACTTGCCAACCACACATGAGAAATGAGTGTTCTTGGACTTTTTGAAAAGGTGAGAGCAATATCTACAACTTTCATGTTGAACAAAATTTCATTTGAAGCATTTTTGGACACGTAATTTTGAGGTGAAAAACTTTCCATTTTTGGCAGTTTCCAATTACAGGTCACCTGCTATCTTTGGAAAGTTTCCATCTGACTTTACTTTCTTCATTCTTGATGTTTGAAATGTCAAATGAAACTTTTTTAGACATGAATGAAGTGTATCTAACCCTCTCCCACCTCCAAATCCATCAATTCAGGCACAGTTGACCACAATTGACTTTTCTGACTGATAGATGAATTTGGCCATGCACTGATCAAGTTGAGCCTCAAACTCCTGATGAAATGGCTCAATGATGTAACCCTAGCTTCCATAAGCTCATTAAAACCATATGATGATCCCTCACATCCATTGAAAACCTCATCTCCTTGCCAAGCCCTGATTGGCCCAATGCAACTGATTAGGGTTGACCAGCGGTCAAAACCCTAATCTCAAGGTATCTGATCAATCTTCTTGAATCTCTTGGATGATATCAAGACCATGATGATGATTATGTATCATTTCCACCAAGATGAAGCTCAACCCCCTTGCGAATAAAGAAACCCTAATTTGTATCACAAACCCTCAGATGACTAGTGATCAATTCAATGAAGCCTTCAGCTTGAATCTCAACCTCTTATCTTCTGACCAAGACCTAGGAGGAAGACTTGCTTAAGTAGCCACATGATATGCAATATGCAATGCCTAATGACCTAAAAATGAAATGCAATATGTTAAGCTAGTCCCAAGAGAGGAGGGCAAATTTTGAGGTGTTACAGTTTCATTAAAAGGAAACGCAGCCCAATCGTAACGCGCCAAGTGGACCAGTCCATGTGCAGAAAACAGAAACACGCATGCAGGCCAGGCTAAGAACGGATCAAAGCAAAATCTGGACATGAAACCCTAATGTTCTTCACAAACTCATCGTGTTCATCATCTCAAGATCCAATGTTCGCAGAAATTAACCAAACATACACCATTCGAATCATCATTCCACACACATTAACAAACCAACAATGATTTCTCCTAATTCTAAGCATGTTAACCGGATCGAACAATGGAAGATTTACATGTCAACATTCAAAACAGCATAACTTCCTTAATATTCAATGAAAACACTAGATCTAAAGTGCAGAATGCTCTACATCCTAAGCTCTACAAGAACCACATGATAATTGCAAGAATTGAGAGTATCGAGTTCCAACCTCTTTGAAGATGCAGAACTTGATTCGTGTGTTTCAAGGCTCCAATGGTGAAAACAGGTGCTCAATGATGAAGAGGAAGATGAATGAATGATGTACTTTAGCTCAACAATTCTCAGATTCGAAGAGAACTCCAAATGCCATGTGAATGCTCAAGTTTCAACAGCTGCAAATCTTCAAGAATTCTCCAATCTTTGCTTCAACAGATCTTCAATACTTCCTGCAGATGATGATTAGCACAAGAACAAGCAAAAGGAATGGTGAAATTCGATGGAAAAGTTGAAAAAAGTTTGAGAGAATTTGAGAGAATTTGAGATGAAAATGAGTTTGGATCTGAAATTGTGAATTCTTCCTCCAGAATACGGTTATGATTAGTGCTTTATACTTCCTGTTAATCCAGTTTGTTAAACATGATTAGCAAAATGTAAATGGATTAAGTGAAATAAGCATGTTATGCCAAAATGTCAAAACCACCCTTATGATCATGTGCCAATGGAACAGTGCGAAATTCAATTGCAGCAAGTCCAAAATTTTGTTTTAAGGCCATTGCAATTGGTTTGGAGTGAAAATTGTGCATACTTTTCAAAATCACTTTTTCCCACCAAAATTCAAAATGAATTCACTTGAAAAATGCACTTTTTGTATGATGATTTTTGATGAAATGTAATGGATGATTTGAATAGAGGGGATCAAAAGAAATTTTCTCAAAAAAGAATCACATGAATTGGCCATTTGATGCAAAAGTTATGCCTCCTTGAAGTTCAAAAATTCTTGACAATGATTTGATCATAACTTGCCAACCACAAATGAGAAATGGATGTTCTTGGACATTTTGGAAAGGTGAGAGCAAGATCTTCAACTTTCATGTTGGACAAAATTTGATTTGGAGCTTTCTTGATGATGTAAAGTTGAGGAGAAGACCTTTCCATTTTTGGCAGTTTGAAATTATAGGTCACCTACTATTTTTGGAAACTTTTTGCCTGACCTCAAATTCCTTCAATGTTGATCTTTGAAATGTTATATGAGACTTATATGGACATGAATGAGACTTCTCCAACCATCTCCCACCATCAAATCCCTGATTTTATGCACAGTTGACCACAGTTGACTTTGCCAGGGTTTTGGTTGACTGAACAATGTTTTGATGAATTTCAAGCCTCTACCACTTGAGATCTTGATTCAAAATGATGTCACAACTCATATGAATATCTTATGAATGATCATGGTGCCCAAATTATTCAGAATGGCCACCATCTATGGCTCAATGCTTTGCCTTAACTGCCTTGACCTAATGTTGCTTCATCTGCAAGTAACAAGGTTAGATGACAATATTTTTGTACTTTTGGGTTAATAAACAAATGAAAAGCAATGATATACAAATGCAAAACATGTTTGGTGATCAAGAACCACTCTCAAAAGACAACCCACCCACAAGGAAGCAAGCAAGGTGCACAATGATCCTTGAGGCAATGATATGATATGATATGATGCCATGAGGGATCTTAGGGACAAAATTGGGGTCTTACACATATCAAGTGGCTCCAAGTGCGCGTTCCATGTGTTCTAGAGTCAACAGCGTTGCACATGTGGTAATCAAAACCAACGCCTAAGATTAAAACAAAATGAATGGATCATGTGGTTCAGAGACACGCCAACACATCGCCGGAGCCAGAGCTCCGGTCTTCTTCTCCGGTGGACCTCACCGGACTGGTACACCTTAAACCATCACCAAAATAAAAAAGGAGGACATGAATTCAAATTAAAAATGCTCAGGAGCTCGAATCTGGCCTCAATTTCACCTAACTCCAAGTATATAGAAAGATACAGGGAGTTGAATTTTAAGGATCATGATCTGAGTTGCTTCGATTTGACCTCTAAGAAACTCAATCTTATTGCCTACATTGGTAGGACTTCAAACAACTAAAAATCAACAAGAATAATGGAGAATTGAGTGAGAATCGAAGAGATGAAAAATTCAGAAATTCACCTTCACTGCAGGTTCAGATTGGCACGATCTTGCTCTCAATTGTGCTTGGCCTTGCTTCAAACGCTTGATGGAGTGGAAATGGATCAAGAAAAACTAGATCTATACCTCAACATGAAAGTTGTTTGGAATGTCATTTAGAGTAACATTTATCTTGGAATCATTTTGATATGACAAATATTGTAGGAGATAGGGTCTAGGGAACCCCAGTTTTGATCAGTTGACTTTCTCTGGTCAACCACCATGAACCAACTTGCTAGCTTGATATTCTCTTGACTTTTGGGACTCATGGAGGATATTATATGCCTAAGATGATGAAATGTGAAGTTACCCTTGAAATATTTGACCAATTGGTGAAGAAACCGGTAAAAAGAAGTCACATAAGATACTAGATGAATTAGGGTTTCCAAGGCAAACCAACTCCAAACTCTTGATGATTTCTTGATCAAAATAACATGTGAATATCATGGGGATCCATATATGATACTTAGAGCCATGTTAAACCATTTCTTGTTTGAGCTCTTTGCAATGAGGGTCTTAAACCTGTCGCATCACGCGAAAAACCGGCAGGAAAACAAGAACAACAGAGCCGCCACCGTGCGTTATTTATCCCAAAAGAGGGAAAGGAAATGCTCGAAGTAAACCTGGAAAAGACATGGTCTCGCGACCAAAGAGAATGGGATCGGGAGTCGGTTATGCGAAGGGAAGGTATTAGCACCCCTACGCATCCGTTGTACTCGACGGGATCCACGCACAATAGAAAGGAAAATGGTTGCTAAAACACTGCTCAAACTCACACACACTGGCTGAAAGAGACACAAGAAAACAAAAGAGACTGACTCGGCAGGATATCGCATCCTGGGCCTACTTAGTCTATCAGGCATAGACATCAGAGTCGAAGTAGTTCGGACTGGGGAAACAACACATGCTCGCTAGGATGTCGCATCCTATGCATACGTATCTTCTCGGACGAGAGAAGAATCAGAGCACTCGTAGCTCGGCTGACACGCACACAAACAAACACAGGCAAAGGCAAACGTGGAGCCTGAATGCCAATCACTGGACTTACATCAGCATCCGAACCAAAACACACACAAAGAGGCAAACGTGGAGCCTGAACGCCAATCACTGGACTTACATCAGCATCCGAACCAACGAACCCACACTGGAACCCGAATGCCACTCGATGGACTTACATCAGCTTCCAAGCACACAACAAGACAAAACAAAGACACAGGCGCCCGGAGAGATCTGCTCATCTCCTGCCTACGTACCTCATCTGGACATGAGAATCAGAGTTGCCGTAGTTCGGCTAAACTATTCCCGTTGGTTTGTGTTTTTTTTAAGTGGACAACGTCACTGCGCAATCTACCTGATGCTCGACCTTTGGAGACTTACTCACCTATAGTAGAAGGAGTTAACGTATCCTTAAGAGGGGATAATGTTTGTTTGTGTTTTAGGAAAGCTCAAGCAAGAAAGGAAGTCCTATACGAAGGAACCGTGCTACCTTAATTGACATGCAAACGAGACTACGCGGAGTCTAGCAAACCTAGGGGATACAATCACACCACACAAGCACATACAGCATGAAATAAACACACCAACAAGGGGCTCAAACATCAAGGCTAGGTTTTAGTCGAGGGGTCATATCAACCTCAACAAACAAACCACTGGAACTGGGTAGTGTTAGCTCTTAACCTTGCCATTGAGGGGCTAAGGTGAAGCAGATGAAAGGTGAGTGAAGATAAGACTTCACAGCTCTTATCCCTGGCCTGGGAGAGCTTAAGACAAGAATGTGTGGGTTCAGAAAGTGGGAACCCTTCTACACATTTGAAACTGACTCAACTGTACAATTGTACAAGATCTTGGGTTTGTATCTGCAATGCATCAACACAGTGGTGTGAGCAGAGCAGATGACACACAGAATAGCAGGGGATAGATTGCATATCCCTTGGGTTCTGCCAATTGCCTCTTCACTTAGGAGGTCTTTGAATATGTACAGGGACAAAATTAAACAAGCACAAGCATTGCCTCTTAAGGAGGACTTCAGACAGTTGCCTGGCCAAGTAACAGACCAGGTCTTCCAGACTACATGAAGATAGAAAGGTATACCTCAATGCAAATTGCTTATCAAGCAAAGCAAAGCAAAGTTCACAAGGAACTAAAAGCAACTAAAGTACCTGAAATCAGTCAAGCACAGTTAGTATACAAGTCAAAGTTAAATCAGAATGAAACAAAGGTTAACAGTCAGCACAAGCAGATAAATGTGCAATGCACAAGGTTCAAGGCATGTGAGCCAAGCAACCTACAAAACAAATAGATTATTCATGATAAACAAGCACACTCAATCAATTTGTATTGGTCTCATTGGGTAATTGTTGCTTAACCTGAAAAAATGAGCTCAAACATAAGTAACAGGACCACTAGGACAAGCCTAGGGTCAAAAGGGAATGACAAAGTTAAAACAGCAAGTGGCAAGTATCCAAAATCATGTTCAAACAATTAAGAAACAAACCCAATAGGTTTCACCTTCATATCAATCGTCATCATCATTTCATGAACAGATTAGGTCAAAGCATGGCATTTAGAA
This sequence comes from Lathyrus oleraceus, assembly GCF_024323335.1. Lineage (NCBI taxonomy): Eukaryota > Viridiplantae > Streptophyta > Magnoliopsida > Fabales > Fabaceae > Lathyrus > Lathyrus oleraceus. The sequence goes on along the minus strand of NC_066583.1, from coordinate 625,368,313 downwards.
GCTCATAGAAGTCAACAGCAAGACTTAGCTCAAAAGCAATCTTAAACATTTCCAAAACTCACCAAATAAATCATGGTCAATCACAACCCATAGCATGGTATGCATGTCAAATTTCATCTCATTTGGACAAGTAGAAGATAGTCAATGAAAATCAGAACGTCAAAGCAATTTTGAACATGCTCAAAGAAGTCAACCAAACATGCATCAACTTGAAAAATTCATAAATCAGGGATGGCATATGATAAATGAATGGGACTAAAACCATGGCAAAGCTTAGGATGTCTAGTTATCTCATGTAAAATTTCATGTCCATCTAATAAAGTATGAGCATTTCACAAAACAAATGGGCACATGTATCGCATAAGGTCAACATTTTGGTCAAGCAGGGGAGAAAATCTCAAACAAATGGAAAATGCCATAAACAAATCCACAAAAAATCATATGCAAACTAGACATACAAGAGTAGGTTCATGCAAAAATTTAGATCAATTGGAGGTCAAGAAGCATGGTATCAAAAATCATGAAGTTGCATATCAATGGTGTGACACAAATTGTCACACCCTACTTCAAAAATTCACAACTCACAATCCAGATAAGATAAATTCACAAACTCTACATCAAAACAAACATGAATGTGTCTAGTTTGTGCACAAAAAAGTTTCAAGGTCAAAGGATAAAGCATGGCCATTTCACAAATGTTTTGGCAAAGTGTACAAGAAATGGTCACATGAACAAAACCCTAGCACCATTTAAAATCTACTCATGCAAAAATTCTGGAAAATACATGATAAAAAACTAGAGATTGTGATGAACATGATGCAAAAAATCTCATGAATTTTGGATTAAAAATGATGGACTTATGAATTTTGTAAGATTTGTGTAACAAAAATAATATTGCAAGATTAAAATGATATTAGTTAAATGAATTAAAATGATTTGGGAAATAAATAAAAAGAAACACAGTGCCGCCTACTACTCCTAGGTGGCGGCTTGGACTTAGTCAAACATGCCTCAACCAATGGCATTGCTTGCGTGGCAGCATGCCTGGGCCCACGGTCACGTCTGCGTGGCCAACTCCCAGAACCAATTGCTATGCTCTCCTTAACTACATGCAGCAACGGAAATGCCTTCAAAACAAATCAACACCAGCCACGTAATGGAACAAACCAACGGAAATGCCAATTAAATGGGATTTCAAATCCCAGCCAGCGGGGCCCGCGGCCACTAAGAAACCTGCATGGCCCACTTCGCATCAACCAACCACGATGCAGCTTCAATAAACAGCATGCAACAACAGCAACTATTCCCTAAAAAAAAAAACCTACAGTACCGTCTCCCTCCCCATTTTCACGCAAGAACAGCAAAGGCACTCATGGATGCAAGAATGAAAATTTCCAGAATTTCAAATTGAAGCTATCATCACGTAGGTTCAACATTGTACATTCATAATACATGAACAATCCAACTAGAAAACAACAAACAAATGTGAATCAAAGGAAAAACAAATCCATGACCAAACTTTAGATGCCTATAGCTATCTCATTTTAGCACGAAAACTATCGGTTCAAAGCTCATTTTCACCATCGTCACAAGATCTACAGCTATCACATAATCAATTTAAGAAAAGAGGAACTTGAGTTCTGACCTTTTGAAGCACACAGAGTTGAAATCGATGGATTTGATCCTTGCAAAGCACAAACAGGTATTCTCCAGTGCTTGTATGGATGAAAGAATGAAGAGACGAAGTTCAAATGCACACGATGCAGCTCAAATCCGCAGCTGTCATGGGGAGGTGCTTGAGCTTAACAGTCATGATTTTGCTGCAACAGTAGTGAGTCCTTGCTTCAAATCACTCCCAATATGCCTGTGAATGGTAGATCCAAGAAGAAATGGTGCTGCTCTTTGCAGTTTTGTCCCGAAAAATCCAAGTGAAGCAAAAATGAGAAAAATGAGAGAATGCAACTTTCTGTTTTATCAAAGTGGCTGCTAGGTTTCTTTTAGAGAGAAAATGATGAATATATATGCTGTTTAATGGTACTGATCAAGGTTCATGAAAAAGTGGAATGGAGTTGGTGAAAAGTGTCCTTTTGCCAATTTTCAAGCAAGTTGGTGATGGGTGTGTGTACTGCACGAAAATGGGCCTTGAACATGTCCAAAATATGATTTCTGAACATATTTGATTGGTAGAATTGGTTGGAAGTGGTTAATTTTGAAACTCATTTTTCAACCTCACTTGAAATTAATTCATGCAAGTCCAAAAATGCCATTTTGATTGGTAATGTTTTGGTGAATGATGGTTGCATATTTGGAAAGAGGGGATCAAATGTGACTTGTTGCAAAAAACCCCACCCAAATTGGCCAAATGGTTTGAGAGATATGGCCTTTTGAAGTTCAAAATTTTTGGAGAATGAATTGATCATAACTTGCCAACCATACATGGGAATTGAGTGTTCTTGGACTTTTTGGAAATGGGAGAACAAGATTTTCAACTTTCATGTTGGGAAAAAATTCATTTGAAGCTTGTATCATGATGTAAGTTTGGGATCAAGAAGTTTCCATTTTTGGCAAGTTTCAGTTACAGGTCCAGTTTCTATTTTTGGAAATTTCTGATTTGGCTTCAAATTCTTCAATGATGATGTTTGTCATGATATATGAGGCCTATCTGGACATGAATAAGCTCTCTCAAACCAAATCCATCCATCAAAACCATAAAATCAAGCCCAGTTGACCAAGTTTGACTTTTTAGGGTTTCTGACTGACTGTGCATGGACTGATGACTTCTGAACATCCAATCCTTGACCAAAACACTTCAAATGGATCCCCAAGTCATGTGAACATGTTGGACCAACCCTAGGGCCTTGTTTCAATGAAAATTGCACTTGCTTGCTTGATTGACTGATCTCCTGACCAGTTTGACCTAATCTGTCTGATGATCTTGCACTTGGGGCAAAGGACAATGCAATGCTATGCAGTGGACTATGTTAAATGTTAATGACCTAATAATGAAAATGTATGTACAATGATAGGTGCAAATTTGAGGTGCTACAGCTGCCCCTATTCAATCAGCTGGGAACCCGAATGGATGATAGCGACGGCTGTCAGACTTTCAGGGTAAACAGGGATTGAATACCAAAGAACCGTAGAAATTTGCACTCTGCCGGATATGATACAGGAAGAACCACGTCATTTACCGATGACGCCTGCCATTGACAACTTCAGAAAGGCGAAACCATTTACCGATGGTTAGAAACTGGTAACTTGATATTTACCGATATCAACTTCAACAAGACCATTTACCGATGGCTGCTGGGAAACAACTTCTGATGTAAAAAGGAAGCAAGACCATTTACCGATGGTGGTTTCAAAGAAACTTGATATTTACCGATATCAACTTCAGCGAGACCATTTACCGATGGCTGCTGCAACTGGGAATTCGATATTTACCGATATCGACGAAAACTGGGCCATTTACCGATGGCGTCTCCACTTGAGGAGGAACAAAATCTTTGTGGTGTAATCAGACAAGACGTTTACCGACGACTTCTGGGGATCTTGATTTTATCAACAAGGAAACAAAGCATGACCAGACATTTACCGATGACTGGGATGAGACTCGACGTTTACCGACATCGAAAGATGATGTTTACCGACATCCAAAAACGACCAGACATTTACCGATGACTGGGGAACACTTCACTAAGGGAAAAAAACAAATATTTGCAACTGGAAACCAGATAGGACATTTACCGATGACTCTACTGGGGATCTCTAGCTGGGGATTATCAGACATTTACCGATGCATGCATAAAAGACTCGATGTTTACCGACATCGAAAGATGATGTTTACCGACATCAAAAAAAGACCAGACACTTACCGATGACTGGGGAGAAACCCCGATGTTTACAGACACCGAAACAATGGTGTTTACCGACACCAAAGATGATGACCAGACATTTACCGATGACTGGGGGAAATACCCGATGTTTACAGACACCGAAACAATGGTGTTTACCGACACCAAACAAAGAAACACGTGGGTGCTGGCATGACATTTACCGGTATCACAAGAACGTCATCTTAGATATGTCAAGGCAAGGTTGACCACTTGCTGGGGATCTTACTGGGGAGAAACAAACTTTCTGTCACCACCGGGTGAGGAAATAAACCTCTGTGGGGATATCAATCCTGAATGTTGTCAAGAGCAACTGTAGCAGACTTGCTGTGCTGATGTTGAATGAAATGATCCGCCTCTGCCGGGGATACGGTCTGGTGAGGTTAACACATGAATGCATATGTTTGAATTTTTCTATGGCGTAATGCTCCATATTGAATGGGAATGCTACGCAGTTTGAGGATGCAATGATCACTAAAATGCAAAAATGCAAAAAATGATGAAAAACTCCGGCTGGGGAGCCAAAACTGATCGGGTACTCCAACTCTGCGGGGAGACACTGTAGGGAGAGCAACGACTTCTCACTCATGTTGGAGAATAACACTGCTGTTGGGGAAAGGTAAACTCCGCTGGGGATATCCTTCAGTCCACATATAGGATAAATGCTGGAGATAAATTTCAACGAACCTGCCTCACTCGGGGAGGAAATCGGCGAATACAGGCCTGCTGGGGATAGGCAATCCTTAGATCTGTTGGGGAATAGCAGGCACTATCCACAGACGTCTCCGCAGGGGAACATAGCTCTGATAGCTTCCAAACTTGCTTGGGGAAAATATCTGCTGAGGAAACGTCCTCACAGATGCCGATCCTGAAAAACAGCACAACAAAATGCCCCCCAGGGGATACATGGACAAGATACGCTCAAGTGTCCTCAACATTCAAAATGATTTTCAAATGTTTTATCTTTCTGCACATTATTGTGTAGCTTTCATGTTCTTATATGCAATGCTTATCAAAAATTCGGACATTTTTGCAAACAAAACAGTAAAAATAAAAACAAAAGAGCCATTTATCTGAATAACGACTTTTATTGATTGAAAATGCGCCTGAAAAGGCAAATACATTGGGAAACAATTCCTAGAAAGAGGTAATTGCGCGTAAAAGGAAAAATCTATCCTAATGGCAATGTGAACACGGCATCCACTATTTCCCAATTCTGTTATAACTCACAGATCATCAGTTTTCCTCCCAACTCCATGCTTTCTGAGAAGAATGACTGGACGGATCACATCTTTCGAGATGGCAGACGACAAAGCTCGATGAAGTACAGACAACTCAGACTGTAGTCTTCGCTTTAATCCCTCTTTTGGCTGGATCGCCCTTTCGGGTTTTCAATCCACCGGGATACCCATTTTTGCCTAAGTCGCCCTTGCGGGTTTTCGACTTACCGGGTGTACAAATTCTTTTCATTTTTATCCCTAATTTTTGCCCGAACCTTTTCTTTCTGTTTTTGGTTCGCCGGGATGCCCTTTTTTGCCTGGACTCTTTTTTCTTTTTGTCCAGCGGGTCAATTTATGCGAAGTATTTTTTGACTACATCTGAGTTAACAGGAGACGGAAAATCTTCACCGTCCATAGTTGTAAGCATCAAGGCTCCACCGGAGAATACCTTTTTCACAACATATGGACCTTCATAATTAGGAGTCCACTTGCCCCTGTTATCTGTACCGGGAGGGAGGATCCTCTTCAAAACTAGATCACCGATCTGATAGCTTCGAGGACGCACTTTCTGATCAAAGGCTCGCTTCATCCTTCGCTGATACAACTGTCCATGGCATACAGCTGCTATCCGTCTCTCCTCGATAAGGCTCAACTCGTTAAACCTTGTTCGAATCCACTCGGCTTCGTCCAGCTTGACATCCAATAAAACTCTCAGAGAAGGAATCTCCACTTCAACAGGTAGGACAGCTTCCATACCATACACAAGGGAGTAAGGGGTTGCCCCGGTCGACGTACGTACTGAGGTACGGTACCCATGCAAAGCGAAAGGCAGCATCTCATGCCAATCCTTGTACGTAACGACCATCTTCTGCACAATCTTCTTGATATTCTTGTTTGCCGCTTCTACAGCACCATTCATCTTCGGTCTGTAAGGAGAAGAATTGTGATGTTCAATCTTGAAATCTTTACAAAGCTCTTTCATCATCTTGTTATTGAGATTCGAACCATTGTCAGTGATGATCCTCTCAGGAACTCCATAACGACATATGATTTCTTTCTTGATGAACCGGGTAACCACTTGTTTGGTAACGTTAGCATAGGAAGCTGCTTCCACCCATTTGGTGAAATAGTCAATCGCGACCAAGATGAAGCGATGTCCATTCGAAGCAGTAGGCTCAATCTTCCCAATCATATCAATGCCCCACATGGCAAACGGCCAAGGCGAATTCATGACATTCAGAGGGCTTGGTGGTACATGCACCTTATCAGCATAAATTTGACACTTATGGCACTTCCGAGCATACTTGAAACAATCGGATTCCATAGTCATCCAGTAATAACCCGCTCTCAACAATTTCTTAGCCATTGCATGTCCGCCGGCATGAGTACCGAAGGAACCTTCATGAACTTCCTGCATTAACATGTCTGCCTCGGGTCTGTCCACGCATCTGAGCAAGACCATGTCAAAGTTTCTCTTATACAACACATCATCCTGATTCAAATAGAAGCTTCCAGCTAGCCTTCTCAGGGTTTTCTTGTCATTCTTCGACGCACCTTCAGGATACTCCTGAGTCTTGAGGAAGTTCTTGATGTCATAATACCACGGCTTCTCATCAATCACAACAGACTCGGCTGCAAACACATACGCAGGCCTCTCGAGTCGATTCACCGCAACATGTGGCACATGATTCCACCAATGAACTTTGATCATAGACGACAAAGTAGCCAAGGCATCAGCCATTTGATTCTCATCCCGGGGGACATGGTACAACTTCACCTTCTTGAAGAACGTCAGTATTCTTCTGGTGTAATCTCTATACGGAATCAAATGCGGCTGATTCGTATTCCAATCTCCATTGACTTGATTGACCACTAGAGCGGAATCCCCAAATATATCAAGAGTTTTGATCCTCAGATCAATGGCTTCTTCTATCCCCATGATACAAGCCTCATACTCAGCTTCGTTGTTGGTGACGTCAAACGTCAATCTGGCAGAAAAAGGTATATGAGCACCTTTAGGATTGATCAATACTGCCCCAACACCGTTACCATTCATATTCACAGCCCCATCAAACATCAGTGTCCATTTGTCATCTGGATCCGGTCCCTCCTCAACAGGAGGCTCTTCGCAATCTTTCATCTTAAGATACATGATGTCTTCATCAGGGAATTCAAACATCATAGGCTGATAATCTTCAATCGGTTGCTCAGCGAGGTAGTCTGACAGAATACTACCTTTGATGGCCTTTTGTGACGTGTACTGAATATCATATTCTGTTAGAATCATCTGCCAACGAGCAACGCGTCCGGTGAGAGCCGGTTTCTCGAAGATGTACTTCACTGGATCCATCTTAGAAATCAATAAGGTAGTATGGTTCAACATATACTGCCTCAGTCGGCGAGCAGCCCAGGCCAAAGCACAGCAAGTTTTCTCGAGCAGTGAATATCTTGTTTCACAGTCGGTAAACTTTTTGCTAAGGTAGTATATGGCATGCTCTTTTCGACCAGACTCGTCATGCTGTCCCAATACACACCCCATCGAGTTCTCAGTCACTGACAGGTACATTATCAGAGGTCTCCCTGGAACTGGAGGTATAAGGATTGGAGGTTTCTGTAAATACTCCTTTATCTTGTCAAAAGCTTTCTGACAATCATCATTCCACCTGATTGCTTGATTCTTTCTTAGCAATTTGAAAATTGGTTCACATGTGGCAGTTAGGTGAGATATGAACCTTGCAATGTAGTTCAATCTCCCTAAAAACCCACGGACTTGCTTCTCCGTTTTCGGTTCAGGCATCTCTTGAATAGCTTTGACTTTTGCTGGATCAACCTCAATCCCTTTCTCACTGACAATGAAGCCTAAAAGCTTCCCTGATCTCACCCCAAACGTACACTTGTTCGGATTCAACCTCAGCTTGAACTTTCTCAACCGGTCAAACAGCTTCTGCAAATTAACCAGGTGCTCCTCTTCTGTCTGCGACTTCGCAATCATATCATCTACGTACACTTCAATTTCTTTGTGCATCATGTCATGAAAAAGAGTCGTCATTGCCCTCTGATAGGTAGCACCAGCATTCTTTAGCCCAAATGGCATCACCTTATAGCAGAACGTGCCCCAAGGTGTAATGAATGTCGTCTTTTCCATGTCCTCTGGCGCCATCTTGATCTGATTATATCCAGAGAAACCATCCATGAAAGAGAATACCGAGGATTGAGCCGTATTATCAACCAATACATCAATGTGAGGTAAAGGGAAATCATCTTTCGGACTCGCTCTATTCAAATCCCGGTAATCGACACACATTCTGACTTTACCATCCTTCTTCGGCACAGGAACGATGTTGGCCACCCATGGGGGATAACTCGTAACAGCCAAAAAACCTGCATCCCACTGCTTCTGAACCTCTTCCTTGATCTTAGCTGCCATATCAGGACTCGTTCTACGAAGCTTCTGCTTGACTGAAGGACATCCTTCTTTAAGAGGTAATCGGTGCACCACAATGTCTGTATCCAAACCAGGCATATCTTGATATGACCAGGCGAATATCTCCACATATTCTCTCAGCATCTCAATCAGCCTCCTCTTGACAGAGTCCTCTAAAGCAGCCCCAATCTTGATTTCTCTTTTGGCGTCCTCAGTACCCAAATTAACAACCTCCAACTCCTCCTGATGAGGTTGGATGACCCTTTCCTCCTGCTTCAGCAATCTGACCAATTCTGCAGGAAGTTCACAGTCTTCCTCACTCTCCTCTTCAGCTTGGTAGATGGGATTGTCGAAATCATACTGAGCCATAACAGAATTGTTCATAGTGAATGCCATAAGATCGCTTCTGCATGTTTAATGCTTTGTTTTAGAAAAAGAGTTCAAATAAGTCACAAAAAACAAAAACATTGCCATTTTTATTGTTTTTTTTTTAAAAAGGATGAAAAAAAAAAAAAAATAGAAAGACAGGGATCACAAAGTTTGATTGCAAAAAATGTCCTTCATTAATGATAATCATTAAAACATGATGAGGCCCTACAATGAATCACTACGCCTTGGGCAGATCGTAGGATTTTCATGCAAAATGAAAAAACAACAGAAAATTACTCTGTCAGAAGAGTAACTTGAACCACTTCTTCAGCCGTCCAGTTGTTGATAGACCTCCCTGGTGCACACGGGCGAACCCAGTTGTCCAGGTCACAATCATTGTCACAGTCTTCACTACCGGTTGCAGAGACGTCGCCATGATTCATCAGCCCAGCGCTGGTAAAGGTACTCGGACCCGCTTGACCATTCTGCTTTGCTTGGAGAGGCTCATAACCAACGCCAAATTTGTCTTCTTTGACAGGCAATCCACCATCTTGCCCCAGCCTTCAGCTTTGCCAGAATCAACAACCTCCTTAGCCTGCTTGTAAGAAGTAATTGAAGCACCTGGCTTCCTCTGCTCTGCGTACGCCACTTTCTCAAGAGCCACAGTCTCAAACGCCTGGCATAAGGTTTCGTGGATCTCGCCATCCACCTCAACATATTTGAACGAGGATAGATGACTCACCAGAATCTCTTCTTCACCGCACACAGTCACAATCTGACCGTTCCAGACATACTTGAGTTTTGATGGAGAGTCGACGAGACTGCCCCTGCTGCATGAATCCATGGACGCCCCAATAAACAACTATAGGCGGGCTGGATGTCCATAACATAGAAGATGATATCGAATACCTCAGGACCTATCTTCACAGGCAAGGTAACTTCCCCACACACAGAACGTTTGGAGCCGTCGAAAGCACGAACGATCAGGTCACTGGGAGTAAGCACAAACCCTTCCACATCAATCTTCTTCAGAATCTGCTTAGGCAACACATTCAGCGACGACCCGGTGTCTACCAATACGTGAGACAACACTGCCCCCTTGCACTCCATGGTGATGTGCAAGGCTTTGTTATGGTTTCGCCCTTCAGGCGTTAAGTCCAGGTTGGTGAATCCTACACCATGCCTGGTGCTCACATTGGCCATCACACCCTCCAGTTGATTGACAGAAATCTCCTGAGGCACGTAAGCCAGATTCAACATCTTCAGCAAGGCATTACGGTGTGCCTCAGAGCACAACAACAGTGAAAGTATAGAAATCTTGGACGGAGTTTGATTCAACTGATCTACAATCTTGTAGTCACTCTTCTTGATTATCTTCATAAACTCCTCCACGTCCTTCTCAAATGACCCCTCGGGCGCTTCCTTCTGAACAGGCTCTTCCTCAACCACAGCTTGCTTACCCTTTGCTTTGGCGAGAGCCTCAGCATTATTGTCCCTCAAAGGCTGCGGTGCGAACAGACGACCGCTTCTGGTAAAACCTCCTGGACCCCCTACATTATCCACAGCCGGACCAACAGTTGCAGGAACTCTATTCGGTAAACCAATTGTCACTGGAGCTTGATTCACTGGTCTCGTCTGACTTTCAGCCCTTCTGTTACTGCGGTAAGCATTATCATACTTCCACGGCACGGCTCTACTATTCTCAACAGCCCTTCTTCCAGACGCAACGATAGTAGTTGGAGCACTGATGGTTACAGGCACGGAAATGGTAACTGGGGTACCATTTGTTGCAGGTGCACTAACGACCCTTTGTCCACGTCCTTCAGACGGTTTAAAGTAAATGGTGATAGTTGACACTGTTCCACGATCTTTTACAGCCCTACTGAATTGCAAACAACCCTCATCCATCATACCCTGGATACCGGCCCTTAACTGGTCGCAACCATTCTCAGATTCGGCACAGCCCAAACAATCCTCATCACAGCCCGAGTAGATACCCCCATTCAGCAGACGGCCCTTCACAACTAGCAGAGAAGTCTGAACATCATCAACATTAACAACCAGATCTTCAGCTTCTTCCCCTCAATATTGTTCACTCTATGCCCACCATGCTGAGGCATAGGGTTGTTTACGACGTTAGGCACTGGAGCGAAGTTGATTGCCTTGGCATCGATCAAATCTTGGACCTTGTGCTGGAGAGCCCGACACTTCTCAGTATGATGCCCTGGTGCCCCAGAGTGAAAGTCACAACGGACGTTGGCGTCGTACCCAGGAGGCAATACTGTAGGCGGAGCCATTGTACGCAACTCAACCATCCCCAACCTGAGTAGTTCGGGCAGCAGTTCGGCGTACGACATGGGTAGCGAATCAAAACGTCGATCAGGCATCCTTTGTCTGGGCTGATACGGACGTTGCTGTTGTTGTTGTTGTTGCGGTTGTTGAACTCTTTGTTGTTGTTGTTGACGAGGTTGAGGTGCCGGAATGGTTACTGCAGCAGCTTGACGGTATTCAATTCTGTTCTGATCTCTGCGGTGTTGAACAACATTAGTTTCACCCTCTCTTCGACGAGGTGCCCCAGCAAACGGCTTCTTAGAAGAAGAGGAACCAGCATCTTGGATCTTCCCAGTTTTAATCAAGCTCTCAGTCCTCTCTCCACAAATGACAACATCAGAAAAACTACCGAATGGGCAGCTCCCCATCCGGTCCATAAACACACCCTGAAGAGTACCGATAAACATGTCTGTCAACTCCCTCTCCAGCATAGGAGGTTGAACTCTAGCAGCCAGTTCACGCCACCTCTGGGCGTACTCCTTGAAGCTCTCTCCGGATTTCTGACATAGACTCTGCAGCTGAGTCCGGCTAGGCGCCATGTCCATGTTATGTTTATATTGCCTCAAGAAGGCCTCACCCAGATCCCTCCAGCATCGGATCGAATCTCTCTTTAATTCCATGTACCAGTCTAAAGAAGCCCCAGATAGACTATCTTGGAAAAAATACATCCACATCTTTTCATCATCGGTATACGCAGAGATTTTTCGATAATAAGCCTGCACATGGGTGCGAGGGTAAGAAGTACCGTTGTATTTATCGAAGGACGGTGCTTTGAACTTGTAAGGGATTCTCAAACCTTCCACCAACCCTATATTGGTAACATCAAAACCGAGAGAATTCTGACATTCCATAGCTCTAATTTTCTCAGCAAGGGCATCAACTTTACGATCCCTCTCATCAACCCTTCCCAGAACGTCTTCGTCTTCACTGAGCAGAGAGAATATATCCTCTTGTCTGTCAACAATCGGAGCAGGATTACGGGCCGGGGCACGGACTGCTCTGGCATTAGCGGCATCTGGAGCAATAGGTTGACCGTTGATTCGAATTCCCCCAACTCATCACCTACAGCATAGTTGTTGATGGGTACAGCAGCAGCAACATTATTATCATTGACCGGGCCTCCCTCTGGCGGAGCATGGTTGACCGGTGGAATTGCAGCCTCTTGTCTCTGAACCATGGCTCGAAGTTCTTCTTGACCTTGTGCAACCCTTGCATCATATTCATAAACTGGGCCATGTTAGCCTTCATCTCAGCCAACTCAGCTTGAACTTGATCCATACCTCTCTGTTGATTCAGTCTTGTTGAGTAGCGGTGCGGACGTTGATCAGCTATCCTGCCTGAACAGGAACCAAGAGTGAGAAGTCACGACCAAGAACACCTGTTATGCAAAATGATATGAGTATGGTGCTAATGATGCGTATGATGCACATGATATGTTCATTCCTCAGGCATTCAAAGAGCCTGAGTCATCCTCAAAAGATGGCAACCTGCAGCAAGAACAACATAGAAACACAGAAACAACATACACAAGAGTGATGAGTACAAGGTGAAACCAACAACCTCATCTATATGAGTAACAGGATCATACAACAAAGTCGACAAAGAAAATCCAAACAATCGGAGTACAACAATGAATCCCATCCAACAAGCCTGGAGGTGATTCTCAACATACACATCAAAGATACAAGCTAAGACAAACGGCCTCCCGGAATGAGAGTCTTCAAGTACTGACACTGGTCTATCAACAGGTCACATTCTGAACATTCTGGCAAAAGAGTGATCTTCTCCTTCAGTTGTCGTCTAAGCTCTACCACTTCTCCTCCAAGGTGGTTCTCTGATGCCTGTCTCAAGTCTACTTCCTTCTTCAACTGGATGTCTTTATCTCTGAGTTGCTTCTCCAAGTCTCTGATCTTCTTCTGATGGCTGGCCTCAACCCTCTGCAGCCTCAAGCACTCCCTGTGTTCTGCATCTAACATGCTCTCCATCTCCTCGTAGGATCTCTTCTTGCTTCTCAGTCTGCTAGCATCTTCTTCTCGCACTCCTCTGAGTTGATGAGCCAAGTTCAACCTATCAGCTTTGGCTTTGTACAGCTCCATCTGGGTATCTTGCTCCTTCCCTCTCAAACGGCGATTCTCCATCAGGGCTTGCTTGTAGTGCTCCGCAGGCACACTCTCAGCAAGGATCAAAGGTGGTTGCTCCTGCAACGGCTCCATCCTATCGTAGGGTAACAACAAAGTTTCTACTCTCTCCTTGACCCAATCAGTGTAATCGGGCATAGCAACGACAAACTTCTTCCTTAAGACAGATCCATCCTTCATACCAATAGACTTCCAAGCTCTTCCTATCTGCTCCAATCTATCCGGGTCACTCTGCTTCTCAAAATACACACTTTCTGCTACCTCAGCCTCAAGTGGTCTTCCCTTCATCACAAACCCCAACTGGCGGAGAGAAAGAACCGGGTTGTAATTGATGCAACCCCTAGTCCCTATGAGTGGCACATTACGGAATCCTCCACAGCTCATAATGACGTTACGCACATCCATCCGGTAAGATTGCCATCTGATATCATAGGAAGTAAGAGACATAACCCTCTGAGTCCACTTATGCGTGCTCTGAGCATCCACAAAAGGTCCACTGACTGGCAGGAGAGACAAGAACCATCTGAGCAAAAGCGGGAGACAACACCTGATAGCCCCACCCTTACCATGCCTACTGTGAACAGCATAGTAAGTGTCAGCTAACAGAGTAGGAACTGGATTTCCTCCAATGAAAATACTGACTGCAGCATAGTCAACAAAATTGGGCATACTCGGAAACAGGACGATCCCATAGATCATGACGGCCAACTGAGCATGAAAGGCTTCCCAACTTCCCTTCTCTGCTTCTTCTCTAGCTACCCTTAACAGAAACTTCAAAGGCAATCCTACAACATCCCCACTGGACTTCCAACTATCACTGACTTCCTTGATACCCAAATGGAGAGCCCTGGCAACAACTCTGAAATCAACCTCCTTGGGCACATCCAAGAAAGGAACCTGATACCGGACCGGGACACTCAGCAGAATGGAGTACTCCTCAAGAGTAGGCGCCAACTGATAATCTTGAAAGGTGAAACAATGAAGCTCTGGGTCGTAGAACTGTAGAAGAGTCTGCAACGGCACCGGATCGACTACCATCTTCAACAGTGTCAGGATATCTCCATACTGGTCAACAAACTCCTTCTGGTTACCACTGGTCATAAGGTTGCTCAACTCAATCAGAGACGTCAAAGGTTCACGGTGAAAGCTGTAGGAACAAGTCTTCCGCTTCAACTCTGGGACTGTTGCCATCTCTATCAGTGAACAAGCTCTGGAATGTACCTGAGAAATGATATGCATGCAGGGATTAGTTTTTTTTTCTTTTTTTTCTTTTTTTCCTTCTCTTTTTTTTATCTTTTTTTTTATTGCGTATTTTTTTTTGAAAATAAACATGCTATGATGCAAATGATGCAGACTGGACTGGTTGGCTGTGTCTCTCGGAACACAGGATCAAAGCTTCGGCTTGAACTCGGAACCACATATTCATCTGAAACCTAAAGTCATCTGAGACCCCAAACTTCTGGACCAATAGTCACCAACAGGATCACAAGTCACCAACAAGTCACCAACAAGTCACCAACTGTACCTGTAATAATGATCATTCCCTCCCCACTCACGGGTGTCATCTAGGCCAGGGTAAGGTCGAGAGCAACGCAGCATAAATAACCTTTCGCAGAATATCATCATATACACACCCGAAGTATGTAACGATAATATCCCACCGGGGTCTGAACTGCTCGTGATATCAATGTTCCGCTAAGTGGCGCAATACCACCCGCTTCCAATGAATCACTCTATTCCTAAGTATCCTAGATTTCACTCATGGCCTGGGTATTGGGCCTTTTACCTCATGTAACTCCCACCCCAACAGAGAGAAACAGACAACCAGCCAGGTGAACAGATGAATAAATGCAAACGTTAATGCGAACAATAAATGCAAACGATAAATGCACATATATACAAATGAACGCAATAAATAACAGCCAATAGCAACCAAACCCTATCCTAGAGAGCGCTAGGAGAGACTCGCTTAGGGAAGAAGGACCAGCGCAGGTCCACTTCTCTATAGTCCCCAGCAGAGTCGCCAGCTGTCGCATCACGCGAAAAACCGGCGGGAAAACAAGAACAACAGAGCCGCCACCGTGCGTTATTTATCCCAAAAGAGGGAAAGGAAACGCTCGAAGTAAACCTGGAAAAGACATGGTCTCGCGACCAAAGAGAATGGGATCGGGAGTCGGTTATGCGAAGGGAAGGTATTAGCACCCCTACACATCCGTCGTACTCGACGGGATCCACGCACAATAGAAAGGAAAATGGTTGCTAAAACACTGCTCAAACTCACACACACTGGCTGAAAGAGACACAAGAAAACAAAAGAGACTGACTCGGCAGGATATCGCATCCTGGGCCTACTTAGTCTATCAGGCATAGACATCAGAGTCGAAGTAGTTCGGACTGGGGAAACAACACATGCTCGCTAGGATGTCGCATCCTATGCATACGTATCTTCTCGGACGAGAGAAGAATCAGAGCACTCGTAGCTCGGCTGACACGCACACAAACAAACACAGGCAAAGGCAAACGTGGAGCCTGAATGCCAATCACTGGACTTACATCAGCATCCGAACCAAAACACACACAAAGAGGCAAACGTGGAGCCTGAACGCCAATCACTGGACTTACATCAGCATCCGAACCAACGAACCCACACTGGAACCCGAATGCCACTCGATGGACTTACATCAGCTTCCAAGCACACAACAAGACAAAACAAAGACACAGGCGCCCGGAGAGATCTGCTCATCTCCTGCCTACGTACCTCATCTGGACATGAGAATCAGAGTTGCCGTAGTTCGGCTAAACTATTCCCGTTGGTTTGTGTTTTTTTTAAGTGGACAACGTCACTGCGCAATCTACCTGAAGCTCGACCTTTGGAGACTTACTCACCTATAGTAGAAGGAGTTAACGTATCCTTAAGAGGGGATAATGTTTGTTTGTGTTTTAGGAAAGCTCAAGCAAGAAAGGAAGTCCTATACGAAGGAACCGTGCTACCTTAATTGACATGCAAACGAGACTACGCGGAGTCTAGCAAACCTAGGGGATACAATCACACCACACAAGCACATACAGCATGAAATAAACACACCAACAAGGGGCTCAAACATCAAGGCTAGGTTTTAGTCGAGGGGTCATATCAACCTCAACAAACAAACCACTGGAACTGGGTAGTGTTAGCTCTTAACCTTGCCATTGAGGGGCTAAGGTGAAGCAGATGAAAGGTGAGTGAAGATAAGACTTCACAGCTCTTATCCCTGGCCTGGGAGAGCTTAAGACAAGAATGTGTGGGTTCAGAAAGTGGGAACCCTTCTACACATTTGAAACTGACTCAACTGTACAATTGTACAAGATCTTGGGTTTGTATCTGCAATGCATCAACACAGTGGTGTGAGCAGAGCAGATGACACACAGAATAGCAGGGGATAGATTGCATATCCCTTGGGTTCTGCCAATTGCCTCTTCACTTAGGAGGTCTTTGAATATGTACAGGGACAAAATTAAACAAGCACAAGCATTGCCTCTTAAGGAGGACTTCAGACAGTTGCCTGGCCAAGTAACAGACCAGGTCTTCCAGACTACATGAAGATAGAAAGGTATACCTCAATGCAAATTTCTTATCAAGCAAAGCAAAGCAAAGTTCACAAGGAACTAAAAGCAACTAAAGTACCTGAAATCAGTCAAGCACAGTTAGTATACAAGTCAAAGTTAAATCAGAATGAAACAAAGGTTAACAGTCAGCACAAGCAGATAAATGTGCAATGCACAAGGTTCAAGGCATGTGAGCCAAGCAACCTACAAAACAAATAGATTATTCATGATAAACAAGCACACTCAATCAATTTGTATTGGTCTCATTGGGTAATTGTTGCTTAACCTGAAAAAATGAGCTCAAACATAAGTAACAGGACCACTAGGACAAGCCTAGGGTCAAAAGGGAATGACAAAGTTAAAACAGCAAGTGGCAAGTATCCAAAATCATGTTCAAACAATTAAGAAACAAACCCAATAGGTTTCACCTTCATATCAATTGTCATCATCATTTCATGAACAGATTAGGTCAAAGCATGGCATTTAGAAGCTCATAGAAGTCAACAGCAAGACTTAGCTCAAAAGCAATCTTAAACATTTCCAAAACTCACCAAATAAATCATGGTCAATCACAACCCATAGCATGGTATGCATGTCAAATTTCATCTCATTTGGACAAGTAGAAGATAGTCAATGAAAATCAGAACGTCAAAGCAATTTTGAACATGCTCAAAGAAGTCAACCAAACATGCATCAACTTGAAAAATTCATAAATCAGGGATGGCATATGATAAATGAATGGGACTAAAACCATGGCAAAGCTTAGGATGTCTAGTTATCTCATGTAAAATTTCATGTCCATCTAATAAAGTATGAGCATTTCACAAAACAAATGGGCACATGTATCGCATAAGGTCAACATTTTGGTCAAGCAGGGGAGAAAATCTCAAACAAATGGAAAATGCCATAAACAAATCCACAAAAAATCATATGCAAACTAGACATACAAGAGTAGGTTCATGCAAAAATTTAGATCAATTGGAGGTCAAGAAGCATGGTATCAAAAATCATGAAGTTGCATATCAATGGTGTGACACAAATTGTCACACCCTACTTCAAAAATTCACAACTCACAATCCAGATAAGATAAATTCACAAACTCTACATCAAAACAAACATGAATGTGTCTAGTTTATGCACAAAAAAGTTTCAAGGTCAAAGGATAAAGCATGGCCATTTCACAAATGTTTTGGCAAAGTGTACAAGAAATGGTCACATGAACAAAACCCTAGCACCATTTAAAATCTACTCATGCAAAAATTCTGGAAAATACATGATAAAAAACTAGAGATTGTGATGAACATGATGCAAAAAATCTCATGAATTTTGGATTAAAAATGATGGACTTATGAATTTTGTAAGATTTGTGTAACAAAAATAATATTGCAAGATTAAAATGATATTAGTTAAATGAATTAAAATGATTTGGGAAATAAATAAAAAGAAACACAGTGCCGCCTACTACTCCTAGGTGGCGGCTTGGACTTAGTCAAACATGCCTCAACCAATGGCATTGCTTGCGTGGCAGCATGCCTGGGCCCACGGTCACGTCTGCGTGGCCAACTCCCAGAACCAATTGCTATGCTCTCCTTAACTACATGCAGCAACGGAAATGCCTTCAAAACAAATCAACACCAGCCACGTAATGGAACAAACCAACGGAAATGCCAATTAAATGGGATTTCAAATCCCAGCCAGCGGGGCCCGCGGCCACTAAGAAACCTGCATGGCCCACTTCGCATCAACCAACCACGATGCAGCTTCAATAAACAGCATGCAACAACAGCAACTATTCCCTAAAAAAAAAAACCTACAGTACCGTCTCCCTCCCCATTTTCACGCAAGAACAGCAAAGGCACTCATGGATGCAAGAATGAAAATTTCCAGAATTTCAAATTGAAGCTATCATCACGTAGGTTCAACATTGTACATTCATAATACATGAACAATCCAACTAGAAAACAACAAACAAATGTGAATCAAAGGAAAAACAAATCCATGACCAAACTTTAGATGCCTATAGCTATCTCATTTTAGCACGAAAACTATCGGTTCAAAGCTCATTTTCACCATCGTCACAAGATCTACAACTATCACATAATCAATTTAAGAAAAGAGGAACTTGAGTTCTGACCTTTTGAAGCACACAGAGTTGAAATCGATGGATTTGATCCTTGCAAAGCACAAACAGGTATTCTCCAGTGCTTGTATGGATGAAAGAATGAAGAGACGAAGTTCAAATGCACACGATGCAGCTCAAATCCGCAGCTGTCATGGGGAGGTGCTTGAGCTTAACAGTCATGATTTTGCTGCAACAGTAGTGAGTCCTTGCTTCAAATCACTCCCAATATGCCTGTGAATGGTAGATCCAAGAAGAAATGGTGCTGCTCTTTGCAGTTTTGTCCCGAAAAATCCAAGTGAAGCAAAAATGAGAAAAATGAGAGAATGCAACTTTCTGTTTTATCAAAGTGGCTGCCAGGGTTTCTTTTAGAGAGAAAATGATGAATATATATGCTGTTTAATGGTACTGATCAAGGTTCATGAAAAAGTGGAATGGAGTTGGTGAAAAGTGTCCTTTTGCCAATTTTCAAGCAAGTTGGTGATGGGTGTGTGTACTGCACGAAAATGGGCCTTGAACATGTCCAAAATATGATTTCTGAACATATTTGATTGGTAGAATTGGTTGGAAGTGGTTAATTTTGAAACTCATTTTTCAACCTCACTTGAAATTAATTCATGCAAGTCCAAAAATGCCATTTTGATTGGTAATGTTTTGGTGAATGATGGTTGCATATTTGGAAAGAGGGGATCAAATGTGACTTGTTGCAAAAAACCCCACCCAAATTGGCCAAATGGTTTGAGAGATATGGCCTTTTGAAGTTCAAAATTTTTGGAGAATGAATTGATCATAACTTGCCAACCATACATGGGAATTGAGTGTTCTTGGACTTTTTGGAAATGGGAGAACAAGATTTTCAACTTTCATGTTGGGCAAAAATTCATTTGAAGCTTGTATCATGATGTAAGTTTGGGATCAAGAAGTTTCCATTTTTGGCAAGTTTCAGTTACAGGTCCAGTTTCTATTTTTGGAAATTTCTGATTTGGCTTCAAATTATTCAATGATGATGTTTGTCATGATATATGAGGCCTATATGGACATGAATAAGCTCTCTCAAACCAAATCCATCCATCAAAACCATAAAATCAAGCCCAGTTGACCAAATTTGACTTTTTAGGGTTTCTGACTGACTGTGCATGGACTGATGACTTCTGAACATCCAATCCTTGACCAAAACACTTCAAATGGATCCCCAAGTCATGTGAACATGTTGGACCAACCCTAGGGCCTTGTTTCAATGAAAATTGCACTTGCTTGCTTGATTGACTGATCTCCTGACCAGTTTGACCTAATCTGTCTGATGATCTTGCACTTGGGGCAAAGGACAATGCAATGCTATGCAGTGGACTATGTTAAATGTTAATGACCTAATAATGAAAATGTATGTACAATGATAGGTGCAAATTTGAGGTGCTACAAAACCCTAATATATGAGCTTGATAGAGCATATGTGGGCATGTGCACTACCTACAAAAGAGTTAAATTATACAATGACATATTTTTGGTATTTTGGTTAGTAAATTATAAAAAAAGAAATTATGATACAATCAAATGTGCTTGGTGATCTCTCCCAATGCAAACCCAATGAAAGAGGTGTAAGGAGGATGACAATGTGTGATCCCAATGCTAATGCATATGATGAGAATGACATGAGGGATCTTAGGGTCAAAATTGGGGTCTTACACTACCTTATTGTGGACTTCACATTCTTTTATTTTGACAAAGTGTGTGCAATGGCATGAGTTAGAAGCTGTACCTTTACTGTCTTTGATGGCTATCATTGATGCTATTGATAGCAGCATAGAAACCCATTGGACCTGTGAGAATTGTCTAGTATACATCAATGGCCATGTTTTTAAAATTGATCTAATATGTCAGTCGTTTAAGAAAATTGATGGGGTTATAGGGATGAACTGACTCTCTTCAAATTCCATGAATATCGGTTGTAAGAAGAAACCTATTTTCATTCCTTCAGAAGACACCAATCTAGATGATGCGATGACCACTCCTTTGGAAGGTACGCTAATCATGATCAATTTCTTTTCTGAGAAAGATAAAACTTTTCTCTTGATTCTCACCATAGATTCAAGATAAAAGAAGAATATCTCGCAAATTTAGGTTGTGTGTGAATTCATTGATATGTTTCTAAAGGATGCAAATTCTCTACCTCCTGAATGAGTAGTTGAGTTCTTTATTGATTGATCTGGTAAATAGTTAAAGTATTTTAATGCTAATTTTATATTTTTTCAATTATAACTTGTGAATACGTTAATATAAAAAATAAATGTTGCTTGGAATGATTTTTCTACTAAATAAATAAATTAAGAAAAAATATTCTTATTTATTTAATTTAATCATACTAGATTTAATTAATATTAATATTATTTTCTTCATTATAAGTTTTGATTAAAAAATTAGATCACAAAAGGGAAATATATTGCAAAAGTTTGGTAATATAAAAAAAAGACAAAGTTGTCTGAGCCGAGGCTCTAACATGGGACCTCTAGTTTGGGAGACTAGCTTGATAACCAACTACCCCACCCAGACCATTTTGGGGTAATTCACATTCTTTTATTTTGACAAAGTATGTTCAATGACTTGAGTTAGAGGCAATACTTTTACTATCTCAATTGGCGATCACCTCTGCCAGTGATAGTGGTGTGGAAACTCAATGGATCTATGAGAATAGTCCAGTATACGTCAATGGCCATGTTTTTTAAATTAATCTAATATGTCTGTCGTTTAAGAATGTTGATGTTGTTCTGGGGATGGATTGAATCTCTTCCAATTCCTTATATATCAGTTATAAGAAGAAATCTATTTTTGTTCCTTTAGATGACACCAATCTAGATGATGTCATGACCACTCCTTTGGAAGGTACGCTAATCATGATCAACTACTTGTCTGAGAAAGATAAAACTTTTCTCTTGATTCACACCATGGGTTCAATATAAAACAAGAATATCTTTCAAATTTCGGTTATGAGTGAATTCCTTGATATGTTTCTAAAGGATTCCACTTCTCTACCTTCTGAAAGAGTAGTGGAGTTCTCTTCAGATTGATCTAGTAAATATTTAAATTATTTTATAATAATTTTATGTTTTTTCAATTATAATTGTGAATGTTTTAATATAAAAAATAAATGTCGCATGATAAGATTTTTTTACTAAATAAATAAATTAAGAAAATATATTCTTATTTATTTGATTTAATCATACTAGATTAAATTAATATTAATTTTATTTTCTTCATTATAAGGTTTGATTAAAAAATTAGATCACAAAAGGGAAATCTATTGTAGAAGTTTGGTAATATAAAAAAAACAAAATTGTTTGAGCCTAGGTTCAAACTGGGGACCTCTAGTGTGTGAGACTAGTGTGATAACCAACTACACCACCCAAACCGTTTTGTGTAATTTCACATTCTTTTATTTTGGCAAAGTGTGTACACCGACTTGAGTTAGAAGCTATAATTTTACTATCTTCGATGGCTATCACCACTGCCACTAATCAACTACTTGTCTGAGAAAGATAAAACTTTTCTCTTGATTCACACCATGGGTTCAATATAAAACAAGAATATCTTTCAAATTTCGGTTATGAGTGAACTCCTTGATATGTTTCTAAAGGATTCCACTTCTCTACCTTCTGAAAGAGTAGTGGAGTTCTCTTCAGATTGATCTAGTAAATATTTAAATTATTTTATAATAATTTTATGTTTTTTCAATTATAATTGTGAATGTTTTAATATAAAAAATAAATGTCGCATGATAAGATTTTTTTACTAAATAAATAAATTAAGAAAATATATTCTTATTTATTTGATTTAATCATACTAGATTAAATTAATATTAATTTTGTTTTCTTCATTATAAGGTTTGATTAAAAAATTAGATCACAAAAGGGAAATCTATTGTAGAAGTTTGGTAATATAAAAAAAACAAAATTGTTTGAACCTAGGTTCAAACTGGGGACCTCTAGTGTGTGAGACTAGTGTGATAACCAACTACACCACCCAATCCGTTTTGTGTAATTTCACATTCTTTTATTTTGGCAAAGTGTGTACACCGACTTGAGTTAGAAGCTATAATTTTACTATCTTCGATGGCTATCACCACTGCCACTAATCAACTACTTGTCTGAGAAAGATAAAACTTTTCTCTTGATTCACACCATGGGTTCAATATAAAACAAGAATATCTTTCAAATTTCGGTTATGAGTGAATTCCTTGATATGTTTCTAAAGGATTCCACTTCTCTACCTTCTGAAAGAGTAGTGGAGTTCTCTTCAGATTGATCTAGTAAATATTTAAATTATTTTATAATAATTTTATGTTTTTTCAATTATAATTGTGAATGTTTTAATATAAAAAATAAATGTCGCATGATAAGATTTTTTTACTAAATAAATAAATTAAGAAAATATATTCTTATTTATTTGATTTAATCATACTAGATTAAATTAATATTAATTTTGTTTTCTTCATTATAAGGTTTGATTAAAAAATTAGATCACAAAAGGGAAATCTATTGTAGAAGTTTGGTAATATAAAAAAAACAAAATTGTTTGAGCCTAGGTTCCAACTGGGGACCTCTAGTGTGTGAGACTAGTGTGATAACCAACTACACCACCCAATCCGTTTTGTGTAATTTCACATTCTTTTATTTTGGCAAAGTGTGTACACCGACTTGAGTTAGAAGCTATAATTTTACTATCTTCGATGGCTATCACCACTGCCACTAATCAACTACTTGTCTGAGAAAGATAAAACTTTTCTCTTGATTCACACCATGGGTTCAATATAAAACAAGAATATCTTTCAAATTTCGGTTATGAGTGAATTCCTTGATATGTTTCTAAAGGATTCCACTTCTCTACCTTCTGAAAGAGTAGTGGAGTTCTCTTCAGATTGATCTAGTAAATATTTAAATTATTTTATAATAATTTTATGTTTTTTCAATTATAATTGTGAATGTTTTAATATAAAAAATAAATGTCGCATGATAAGATTTTTTTACTAAATAAATAAATTAAGAAAATATATTCTTATTTATTTGATTTAATCATACTAGATTAAATTAATATTAATTTTGTTTTCTTCATTATAAGGTTTGATTAAAAAATTAGATCACAAAAGGGAAATCTATTGTAGAAGTTTGGTAATATAAAAAAAACAAAATTGTTTGAGCCTAGGTTCAAACTGGGGACCTCTAGTGTGTAAGACTAGTGTGATAACCAACTACACCACCCAATCCGTTTTGTGTAATTTCACATTCTTTTATTTTGGCAAAGTGTGTACACCGACTTGAGTTAGAAGCTATAATTTTACTATCTTCGATGGCTATCACCACTGCCACTAATAGTAGTGTAGACACCCAATGGATCTATGAGAATTATCCAGTATACGTAAATGGCCATGTTTTTCAAATCAATTTCTTGTCTGAGAAAGATAAAAAATTCTCTTGATTCTCACCATGTATTCAAAATAAAAAAAGAATACACTTCTCTAGCACCTGAAAGAGTAGATGAGTTCTCCATTGATTGATCAAGTAAATATTTATTTTATTTGATTTTATCCTACTAGATTTAATGAAATCATTGGATCACGAAATGGAAATCTGTTATAGAAGTATAGTTCTATAAATACATATATTTATTTGAGCCCAGGTTCGAACTAGGTACGTCAAGTATGTGAGACTTGGGTGATAACCAACTATGCCAACCATAACTTATTGTGGACTTCACATTATTTTATTTTGACAAAGTTTGTGCAATGGCATGAGTTAGAAGTTATACCTTTACTGTCTCTGATGGCTATCACCGATGCCATTCATAGCAGCATAGTAACCCATTGGACATTTGAGAATTGTCTAGTATACATCAATGACCATGTTTTTCAAATTGATCTAATATGTCGGTCGTTTAAGAATATTGATGGGGTTATAGGGATGAATTGACTCTCTTCCAATTCTATGAATATCGGTTGTAAGTAGAAATCTATTTTCATTCCTTCAGAAAACACCAAACTAGATGATGTGATGACCACTCCTTTGGAAGGTACGCTAATCATGATCAATTTCTTGTCTGAGAAAGATATAACTTTTCTCTTGATTCTCACCATGAATTCAAGATAAAAGAAGAATATCTTGCAAATTTCGGTTGTGTGTGAATTCATTGATATGTTTCTAAAGGATGCCAATTCTCTCCCTCCGGAATGAGTAGTGGAGTTCTTTATTGATTAATCTAGTTAATTTTAAAAGTATTTTAATGCTAATTTTATGTTTTTTCAATTATAACTTGTGAATGTGTTAATATAAAAAATAAATGTTGCTTGAAATGATTTTTCTACTAAATAAATAAATTAAGAAAAAAGTATTCTTATTTATTTAATTTAGTCATACTAGATTTAATTAATATTAATATTATTTTCTTTATTATAGGTTTTGATTAAAAAGTTAGATCACAAAAGGGAAATATATTGCAGAAGTTTGGTAATATAAAAAAAAAAAGTTTTCTAAGCCAAGGTTCTAACAGGGGACCTCTAGTGTGGGAGACTAGCGTGATAACCAACTACCCCACCTAGACCTTTTAAGGGTAATTCACATTCTTTTATTTTGGCAAATTCTGTTCAACGACTTGAGTTAGAAGCAATACTTTTACTATCTCAATTGGCTATCACCAATGTCAGTGATAGTAGTGTAGAAACTCAATGGATCTGTGAGAGAAGTCCAGTATACGTCAATGGCCATGTTTTTTAAATTGATCTAATATGTCTGTCATTTAAGAAGATTGATGTGGTTTTAGGGATGGATTTTATCTCTTCAAATTCCTTATATATCGATTGTAAGAAGAAATCTATTTTTGTTCCTTCAGATGACACCAATCTAGATGATGTGATGACCACTCCCTTGAAAGGTACGCTAATCATGATCAATTGCTTGTTTGAGAAAGATAAAACTTTTCTCTTGATTCACACCATGGGTTCAAGATATAACAAGAAAATCTTTCAAATCTCGGTTATGAGTGAATTCCTTGATATGTTTCTGTAGGATTCCACTTCGCTACCTCCTGAAAGAGTAGTGGAGTTCTCTACAGCTTGATCTAGTAAATATTAAAATTATTATATGATAAATTTATGTTTTTTCAATTATAATTGTGAATGTGTTAATATAAAAAATAAATGTTGCTTGATATGATTTTTTTACTAAATAAATAAATTAAGAAAATATATTCTTATTTATTTGATTTAACCATACTAGATTAAATTAATATTAATTTTATTTTCTTTATTATAAGGTTTGATTAAAAAATAAGATCACAAAAGGGAAATCTATTGTAGAAGTTTGGTAATTTCAAAAAAACAAAGTTGTCTGAGCCCAAATTCAAACTGGGGACCTCTAGTGTGTGAGACAATTGTGATAGCCAACTACACCACCCAGACCTTTTTATGTAGCTTCACATTCTTTTATTTTGGCAAAGTGTGTACAACGAATTGAGTTAGAAGCTATAATTTCACTATCTTCGATGGCTATCACCACTTCCACTAATAGCAGTGTAGAAACCCCATGGATCTATGAGAATTGTGCAGTAAACGTCAATGGCCATGTTTTTCAAATTGATCAAATATGTGTAGTGTTTAAGAAGATTGATATGGTTCTGTGGAAATATGTTTATAAAGGATGCCACTTCTCTAGCTCCTGAAAGAGTAATGGAGTTCTCCTGAAAAAGTATACTTATTTATTTGATTTAATCCTACTAGATTTAATGAAATCATTAGATCACAAAAGGGAAATCTGTTACGGAAGTATGGTTCTATAGATTCACAAATTTGTTTGAGTCGAGGTTCGAACTAGGAACGTCAAGTGTGTGAGACTAAGGTGGTAACCAACTATGCCAACCATACCTTATTGTGGACTTCACATTCTTTTATTTTGACAAAGTGTGTGCAATGACGTGACTTAGAAGCTATACCTTTACTATCTCCAATGTCTATCACCAATGCCATTAATAGCAGCATAGAAACCCATTGGACCTGTGAGAATTGTCTAGTATACATCAATGGCCATGTTTTTCAAATTGATCTAATATGCCAATCATTTAAGAAGATTGATGGAGTTATAGGGATGAATTGATTCTCTTCCAATTCCATGAATATCGGTTGTAAGAAGAAATCTATTTTCATTCCTTCAAAAGACACCAATCTAGATGATGTGATGACCACTCCTTTGGAAGGAACGCTAATCATGATCAATTGCTTGTCTGAGAAAGACAAAACTTTTCTCTTGATTCTCACCACGGATTCAAGATAAAAGAAGAATATATTGAAAATTCGGTTGTGTGTGAATTCATTGATATGTTTCTAAAGGATGTCAATTCTCTACCTCCTGAAAGAGTACTGGAGTTCTTTATTGATTGATAAAGTAAATATTTAAATTATTTTAATGCTAATTTTAAGTTTTTTCAATTATACCTTGTGAATGTGTTAATATAAAAAATAAACGTTGCTTGAAATGATTTTTCTACTAAATAAATAAATTAAGAAAAAAATATTCTTATTTATTTAATTTAATCCTGCTAGATTTAATTAATATTAGTGTTTGTTTCTTTATTATAAGTCTTGATTAAAAAATTAGATCACAAAACCGAAATATATTGCAGAAGTTTGGTAATATAAAAAAAAACAAAGTTGTCTGAGTCAAGGTTCTAACAGGGGACCTCTAGTGTGGGAGACTAGTGTGATAACAAACTATCCCACCCAAACCTTTTTGGGGTAATTCACATCTTTTTATTTTGGAAAAGCGTGTCCAACGACTTCAGTCAGAAGCTATACTTTTACTATCTCAGTTGGCTATTACCACTGCCGCTGATAGTAGTGTAGAAACTCAATGGATCTGTGAGAATAGTCCAGTATACATTAATGATCATGTTTTTAAATTGATCTAATATGTCTGTCGTTTAGAAGATTGATGTGGATCTGGGGATTGATTGAATCTCTTCTAATTCCTTATATAGCGGTCCTAAGAAGAAATCTATTTTTGTTCCTTCAGATGACACCAATCTAGATGATGTGATGACCACTCGGTTATGAGTGAATTCCTTGATATGTTTCTAAAGGATTCCACTTCTCTACCTCCTGAAAGAGTAGTGGAGTTCTCTTCAGATTGATCTAGTAAATATTTAAATTATTTTATGATAATTTTATGTTTTTTCAATTATAATTGTGAATGTGTTAATATAAAAAATAAATGTCGCTTGATATTTTTTTTACTAAATTAATAAATTAATAAAATATACTAAATTAATAAAAAGGAAATCTATGGTAGAAGTTTGGTAATATAAAAAAGCCATAGTTGTTTGAGCACAGTTTTGAACTGGGGACCTCTAGTGTGTGAGACTAGCTTGATAACAAACTACACCACTAGACCTTTTCATGTAGCTTCACCACTGGGAACCTCTTGAGTTAGAAGCTATAATTTTACTATCTTCGATGGCTATCACCACCGCCACTAATAGCAGTGTAGAAACCCAATGGATCTATGATAACCAACTCACCACCCAAACCTTTTTAAATTGATCAAATATGTATGTTGTTTAAGAATATTGATATGGTTCTATGGATGAATTTCCTCTCTTCCAATTCCATTCCTTCAGAAGAAGCCAATCTACATGCCGTGATGACCAGTCCGTTGGAAGGTACACTAATCATGATCAATTTCTTGTCTGACAAAGATAAAAAATTCTCTTAATTCTCACCATGTATTCAAAATAAAAGAAGAATATACTGTAAATATCGGTTGTATGTGAATTCCTTGATATGTTTCTAAAGGATGCCACTTCTCTAGCTCCTGAAAGAGTAGTCGAGTTCTCCATTGATTGATCAGGTAAATATTTAATTTATTAGATTTAATCCCACTAGATTTAATCCTACTAGATTTAAGAAGATTGATGGGGTTATAGGGATGAATTAACTCTCTTCCAATTCAATGAATATCAGCCGTAAGAAGAAATCTATTTTCATTCCTTAGAATACACCAATCTAGATGACGTGATGACCACTCCTTTGGAAGGTACGCTAAACATGATCGATTGCTTGTCTGAGAAAGATAAAACTTTTCTCTTGATTCTCACCATGGATTCAAGATAAAAGAAGAATATCTTACAAATTTTGGTTGTGTGTGAATTCATTGATATGTTTCTAAAGGATGCCAATTCTCTACCTCCTGAATGAGTAGTGGAGTTCTTTATTTATTGATCTAGTAAATATTTAAAGTATTTTAATGCTAATTTTATGTTTTTTCAATTATAACTTGTGAATGTGTTAATATAAAAAATAAATGTTGTTTGAAATGATTTTTCTACAAAATAAATAAATTAAAAAAAATATTTTTTTATTTATTTAATTTACTCATACTAGAGTTAATCAATATTAATATTAGTTTCTTTATTATAAGTCTTGATTAAAAAATTAGATCACAAAAGGGAAATATATTGCAGAAGTTTGGTAATATAAAAAAAAACAAAGTTGTCTGAGCCAAGGTTCTAACAGGGGACCTCAAGTGTGGGAGACTAGCGTGATAACAAACTATCCCACCCAAACCTTTTTGGGGTAATTCACATTCTTTTATTTTTGCAAAGTGTGTTCAACGACTTGAGTTAGAAGTTATACTTTTACTATCTCAATTGGCTATCACCAATGCCACTGATAGCAGCATAGAAACCCATTGGACCTGTGAGAATTGTCTAGTATACATCAATGGCCATGTTTTTCAAATTGATCTAATATGCCAGTCATTTAAGAAGATTGATGGGGTTATAGGGATGAATTGATTCTTTTCCAATTCCATGAATATCGGTTGTAAGAAGAAATCTATTTTCATTCCTTCAGAAGACACCAATCTAGATGATGTGATGACCACTCCTTTGGAAGGAACGCTAATCATGATCAATTGCTTGTCTGAGAAAGATTAAACTTTTCTCTTGATTCTCACCACGGATTCAAGATAAAAGAAGAATATCTTGCAAATTCGGTTGTGTGTGAATTCATTGATATGTTTCTAAAGGATGTCAATTCTCTACCTCGTGAAAAAGTAGTGGAGTTCTTTATTGATTGATATAGTAAA
This sequence comes from Lathyrus oleraceus, assembly GCF_024323335.1. Taxonomy (NCBI): domain Eukaryota; kingdom Viridiplantae; phylum Streptophyta; class Magnoliopsida; order Fabales; family Fabaceae; genus Lathyrus; species Lathyrus oleraceus. The sequence goes on along the minus strand of NC_066583.1, from coordinate 625,338,114 downwards.
TATTTAAATTATTTTAATGATAATTTTATGTCTTTTCAATTATACCTTGTGAATGTGTTAAATATAAAAATAAACGTTGCTTGAAATGATTTTTCTACTAAATAAATAAATTATGAAAAAAATATTCTTATTTATTTAATTTAATCATACTAGATTTAATTAATATTTATATTATTTTATTTATTATAAGTTTTGATTAAAAAATTAGATCACAAAAAGGAAATAAATTGCAGAAGTTTGGTAATATAAAAAAAACAAAGTTGTCTGAGCCAAGGTTCAAACAGGGGACCTCTATTGTGTGAGACTATCGTGATAACCAACTATCCCATCCAGACCTTTATGGGGTACTTCACATTCTTTTATTTTGGCCAAGTGTGTCCAACTACTTGAGTTAGAAGCTATACTTATACTATCTCAAATGGCTATCACCATTGGAACTGATAGTAGTGTAGAAACTCAATGGATCTATGAGAATAGTCCAGTATACGTCGATGGCAATGTTTATTAAATTGATATAATATGTCTTTCGTATAAGAAGATTGATGTGGTTCTGGGGATGGATTAAATCTCTTCCAATTCCTTATATATCGGTTCATTTAAGAAGATTGATGTGGTTCTTGGGATGGATTGAATCTCTTCCATTTCCTTATATATCGGTTGTAAGAAGAAATTTCCTCGAGATGACACCAATGTATTGTAGAAGTTTGGTAATATAAAAAACTTTCTCACAAAAGGGAAATCTTTTGTAGAAGTTTGGTAATATAAAAAGACAAAGTTGTCTCAACCCAGGATCGAATTGGGGACCTATAGCGTATGAGACTAGCGTGATAACCAGCTACACCACCCAAACCTTTTTGTGGAGCTTCACATTCTTGTATTTTGGTAAAGTGTGTACAACAAATTGAGTTAGAAGCTATACTTTTACTATCTTCGATGGCTATCACCACGGCCACTAATAGTAGTGTAAAAACCCAATGGATCTATGAGAATTGTCCAGTATACGTCAATCGCCTTGTTTTTCAAATTGATCAAATATGTCTCTCGTTTAAGAAGATTGATATGGTTTTGTGAATGGATTTCCACTCTTCCAATTCCTTGTATATTGATTCTAAGAACAAATCTATTTTCATTCCGTTAATATAAAAAAATAATATTGCTCGAAATGAATTTTTAACTCAATAAATAAATTAAGAAAACTATACTTATTTATTTGATTTAATCCAAATGGATTTAATGAAATCATTAGATCATGGAAGAGAAATCTTTTAGAGCCCAGGATCGAACTCAGTATGTCAAGTGTGTGAGACTATGGTGGTAACCAACAATGCCAACTATAACTTATTGTGGACTTCACATTCTTTTATTCTGAAAAAGTTTGTGCAATGGCATGAATTAGAAGTTATACCTTTACTGTCTCCGATGGCTATCACCGATGCCATTAATAACAGCATAAAAACCCATTGGACATGTGAGAATTGTCTAGTATACATCAATGGCCATGTTTTTCAAATTGATCTAATATGTAAGTCGTTTAAGAAGATTGGTGGGGTTATAGGGATGAATTGACTCTCTTCCAATTCCATGAATATCGGTTGTAAAACGAAATCTATTTTCATTCCTTCAGAAGACACCAATCTAGATGATGTGATGACCACTCCTTTGGAAGGTACGCTAATCAAGATCAATTGCTTGTCTGGAAGATAAAACTTTTCTCTTGATTCTCACCATGGATTCAAGATAAAAGAAGAATATCTTGCAAATTTCGGTTGTGTGTGAATTCATGCATATATTGCAGAAGTTTGGTAATATAAAAAAAAAAGTTGCTTGAGCCAAGGTTCTAACAGGGGACCTCTAGTGTGAGAGACTAGTGTGATAACCAACTACCTCACTCAGACCTATTTGGGGTGATTCACATTCTTTTATTTTGGAAAAGTGTTTTCAACGACTTGAGTTAGAATCAATACTTTTACTATCTCAATTGGCTATCACCACTGCCCTTGATAGTAGTGTAGAAACTCAATGGATCTGTGAGAATAGTCCAATATACGTCAATCGCCATATTTTTTAAATTGATCTAATATGTATGTCGTTTAAGAAGATTGATGTGGTTCTGGGGATGGACCGAATCTCTTCTAATTCCTTATATATCGGTTGTAAGAAGAAATCTATTTTCGTTCCTTCAGATGACATCAATCTAGATGATGTCATGACCACTCCTTTGGAATGTACGCTAATCATGATCAACTTGTGAAAGATAAAACTTTTCTCTTGATTCACACCATGGGTTCAAGATAAAACAAGAATATGAGTTCTCTTCAGATTGATCTAGTAAATATTTAAATTATTTTATGATAATTTTATGTTTTTTCAATTATAATTGTGAATGTGTTAATATAAAAAATATATAGTTGTCTAAGCCCAGGTTCGAACTGGGGACCTCTAGTGTGTGAGACTAGCATGATAACCAAGTACACCACCCTGACAGTTTTGTGTAACTTCACATTCTTTTATTTCGGCAAAGTGTGTACAATGACTTGAGTTAGAACCTATAATTTTACTATCTTCGATGGCTATCACCATTGCTACTAATATGTCTGTCGTTTAAGAAGATTGATATGGTTTTGTGGATGGATTGCCTCTCTTCCAATTCCTTGTCTATAGCCAATGCCACTGATAGCAGCATAGAAACCCATTGGACCTGTGAGAATTGTCTAGTATACATCAATGGCCATGTTTTTTAAATTGATCAAATATGTCAGTTGTTTAAGAAGATTTACGGGGTTATAGGGATGAATTGTCTCTCTTCGAATTTCATGAATATCCGTTGTAAGAAGAAATCTATTTTCATTCCATCAGAAGCCACCAATCTAGATGATGTGATGACCACTCCTTTGGAAGGTACGCTAATCATGATAAATTGCTTGTCTGAGAAAGATAAAATGTTTTTCTTGATTCTCACCATGGATTCAAGATAAAAGAAGAATATCTTGCAAATTTCGATTGTGTGTGAATTCATTGTATGTTTCTAAAGGATGCCAATTCTCTACCTCCTGAATGAGTAGTGGAGTTCTTTATTGATTGATCTAGTAAATATTTAAAGTATTTTAATGCTAATTTTATGTTTTTTCAACTATATCTTGTGAATGTGTTAATATAAAAAATAAATGTTGTTTGAAAAGATTTTTCTACTAAATAAATAAATTAAGAAAAAATATTCTTATTTATTTAATTTAATCATGCTAGATTTAATTAATATTAATATTTGTTCTTTATTATAAGTCTTGATTAAAAAATTAGATCACAAAACCGAAATATATTGCACAAGTTTGGTAATATAAAAAAAACAAAGTTGTCTGAGTCAAGGTTCTAACAGGGGACCTCTAGTGTGGGAGACTAGTGTGATAACAAACTATCCCACCCAGACCTTTTTGGGGTAATTCACATCTTTTTATTTTGGAAAAGTGTGTCCAACGACTTCAGTCAGAAGCTATACTTTTACTATCTCAGTTGGCTATTACCACTGCCGCTGATAGTAGTGTAGAAACTCAATGGATCTGTGAGAATAGTCCAGTATACGTTAATGATCATGTTTTTTAAATTGATATAATATGTCTGTCGTTTAGAAGATTGATGTGGATCTGGGGATTGATTGAATCTCTTCTAATTCCTTATATAGCGGTCCTAAGAAGAAATCTATTTTCGTTCCTTCAGATGACACCAATCTAGATGATGTGATGACCACTCCTTTCGAATGTACGCTAATCATGATCAACTTGTGAAAGATAAAACTTTTCTCTTGATTCACACCATGGGTTCAAGATAAAACAAGAATATGAGTTCTCTTCAGATTGATCTAGTAAATATTTAAATTATTTTATGATAATTTTATGTTTTTTCAATTATAATTGTGAATGTGTTAATATAAAAAATATATAGTTGTCTAAGCCCAGGTTCGAACTGGGGACCTCTAGTGTGTGAGACTAGCATGATAACCAAGTACACCACCCTGACAGTTTTGGGTAACTTCACATTCTTTTATTTCGGCAAAGTGTGTACAATGACTTGAGTTAGAAGCTATAATTTTACTATCTTCGATGGCTATCACCATTGCTACTAATATGTCTGTCGTTTAAGAAGATTGATATGGTTTTGTGGATGGATTGCCTCTCTTCCAATTCCTTGTCTATAGCCAATGCCACTGATAGCAGCATAGAAACCCATTGGACCTGTGAGAATTGTCTAGTATACATCAATGGCCATGTTTTTTAAATTGATCAAATATGTCAGTTGTTTAAGAAGATTTACGGGGTTATAGGGATGAATTGTCTCTCTTCGAATTTCATGAATATCCGTTGTAAGAAGAAATCTATTTTCATTCCATCAGAAGCCACCAATCTAGATGATGTGATGACCACTCCTTTGGAAGGTACGCTAATCATGATAAATTGCTTGTCTGAGAAAGATAAAATGTTTTTCTTGATTCTCACCATGGATTCAAGATAAAAGAAGAATATCTTGCAAATTTCGGTTGTGTGTGAATTCATTGTATGTTTCTAAAGGATGCCAATTCTCTACCTCCTGAATGAGTAGTGGAGTTCTTTATTGATTGATCTAGTAAATATTTAAAGTATTTTAATGCTAATTTTATGTTTTTTCAACTATATCTTGTGAATGTGTTAATATAAAAATAAATGTTGTTTGAAAAGATTTTTCTACTAAATAAATAAATTAAGAAAAAATATTCTTATTTATTTAATTTAATCATGCTAGATTTAATTAATATTAATATTTGTTCTTTATTATAAGTCTTGATTAAAAAATTAGATCACAAAACCGAAATATATTGCACAAGTTTGGTAATATAAAAAAAACAAAGTTGTCTGAGTCAAGGTTCTAACAGGGGACCTCTAGTGTGGGAGACTAGTGTGATAACAAACTATCCCACCCAGACCTTTTTGGGGTAATTCACATCTTTTTATTTTGGAAAAGTGTGTCCAACGACTTCAGTCAGAAGCTATACTTTTACTATCTCAGTTGGCTATTACCACTGCCGCTGATAGTAGTGTAGAAACTCAATGGATCTGTGAGAATAGTCCAGTATACGTTAATGATCATGTTTTTTTAAATTGATATAATATGTCTGTCGTTTAGAAGATTGATGTGATCTGGGGATTGATTGAATCTCTTCTAATTCCTTATATAGCGGTCCTAAGAAGAAATCTATTTTCGTTCCTTCAGATGACACCAATCTAGATGATGTGATGACCACTCGGTTATGAGTGAATTCCTTGATATGTTTCTAAAGGATTCCACTTCTCTACCTCCTGAAAGAGTAATGGAGTTCTCTTCAGATTGATCTAGTAAATATTTAAATTATTTTATGATAATTTTATGTTTTTTCAATTATAATTGTGAATGTGTTAATATAAAAAATAAATGTCGCTTGATATTTCTTTTTACTAAATTAATAAAAAGGAAATCTATGGTAGAAGTTTGGTAATATAAAAAAGCCATAGTTGTCTGAGCACAATTTTGAATTGCGAACCTCTAGTGTGAGAGACTAGCTTGATAACCAACTACACCACTAGACCTTTTTATGTAACTTCACCACTGGGGACCTCTTGAGTTAGAAGTTATAATTTTACTATCTTCGATGGCTATCACCTCTGCCACTAATAGCAATGTAGAAACCCAATGGATCTATGATAACCAACTACACCACCCAAACCTTTTTAAATTGATCAAATATGTTTGTCATTTAAGAAGATTGATATGGTTCTGTGGATGAATTTCCTCTCTTCCAATTCTATTCCTTCAAAAGAAGCCAATCTAGATGCCGTGATGACCAGTCCGTTGGAAGGTACACTAATCATGATCAATTTCTTGTCTAAGAAAGATAAAAAATTCTGTTAATTCTCACCATGTTTTCAAAATAAAAGAAGAATATCCTGTAAATATCGGTTGTGTGGGAATTCCTTGATATGTTTCTAAAGGATGCCACTTCTCTAGCTCCTGAAAGAGTAGTGGAGTTCTCCATTGATTGATCAGGTAAATATTTAATTTATTAGATTTAATCCTACTAGATTCAAGAAGAGTGGTGGGGTTATAAGGATGAATTGACTCTCTTCCAATTCCATGAATATCAGCCGTAAGAAGAAATCTATTTTCATTCCTTAGAATACACCAATCTAGATGACGTGATGACCACTCCTTTGGAAGGTACGCTAAACATGATCGATTGCTTGTCTGAGAAAGATAAAACTTTTCTCTTGATTCTCACCATGGATTCAAGATAAAACAAGAATATCTTGCAAATTTTTGTTGTGTGTGAATTCATTGATATGTTTCTAAAGGATGCCAATTCTCTACCACCTGAATGAGTAGTGGAGTTCTTTAATGATTGATCTAGTAAATATTTAAAGTATTTTAATGCTAATTTTATGTTTTTTCAATTATAACTTGTGAATGTGTTAATATAAAAAATAAATGTTGTTTGAAATGATTTTTCTACAAAATAAATTAATTAAAAAAATATTTTTTTATTTATTTAATTTACTCATTCTAGAGTTAATCAATATTAATATTAGTTTCTTGATTATAAGTCTTGATTAAAAAATTAGATCAGAAAAGGGAAATATATTGTAGAATTTGGTAATATAAAAAAAACAAAGTTGTCTGAGCCAAGGTTCTAAGAAGGGACCTCTACCCTCTTGTGTGGGACACTAGTGTGATAACAAACTATCCAACCCAGACCTTTTTGGGGTAATTCACATTAAGAAAATATACTAAATTAATAAAAAGGAAATATATGGTAGAAGTTCGGTGATATAAAAAAGCCAAAGTTATCTGAGCCCAGGTTCGAACTGGGGACCAACTACACCACCTAGACCTTGTTATGTTGTTTCACCACTGGGGACCTCTTGAGTTAGAAGCTATAATTTTACTATCTTCGATGGCTATCACCACTGCAACTAATAGTAGTGTAGAAACCCAATGGATCTATGATAACCAACTACACCACCCAAACCATTTTAAATTGATCTAATATGTATTTCGTTTAAGAAGATTGATATGGTTCTATGGATGAATTTCCTTTCTTCCAATTCCATTCCTTCAGAAGAAGCTAATCTAGATGCCGTGATGACCAGTCCGTTGGAAGGTACACTAATCATGATCAATTATTTGTCTGAGAAAGATAATAAATTCTCTTGATTCTCACCCTGTATTCAAAATAAAAAAAGAATATCCTGTAAATATCGGTTGTGTGGGAATTCCTTGATATGTTTCTAAAGGATGCCACTTCTCTAGCTCCTGAAAGAGTAGTGGAGTTCTCCATTGATTAATCAGGTAAATATTTAATTTATTAGAGTTAATCCTACTAGATTTAAGAAGATTGATAGGGTTATAAGGATGTATTGACTCTCTTCCAATTCCATGAATATAAGTCTTGATTAAAAAATTAGATCACAAAATGGAAATATATTGCAGAAGTTTGGTTAATATATAAAAAAAACAAAGTTGTCTGAGCCAAGGTTCTAACTGGGGACCTCTACCCTCTAGTGTGGGAGACTAGTGTGATAACAAACTATCCCACCCAGACCTTTTTGGGGTAATTCACATTTTTTAATTTTCGCAAAGTGTGTCCAACGACTTCAGTTAGAAGCTATACTTTTACTATCTCAGTTGGCTATCACCACTACCGCTGATAGTAGTGTAGAATAGTCCAGTATACGTTAATGACCATGTTTTTTAAATTGATCTAATATGTCTGTCGTTTAGAAGATTGATGTGGTTTTGGGGATAGATTGAATCTCTTCTAATTCCTTATATATCGGTCGTAAGAAGAAATCTATTTTCGTTCCTTCAGATGACACCAATCTAGATGATGTGATGACCACTCGGTTATGAGTGAATTCCTTGATATGTTTCTAAAGGATTCCACTTCTCTACCTCCTGAAAGAGTAGTGAAGTCCTCTTCAGATTGATCTAGTAAATATTTAAATTGTTTAATGATAATTTTATGTTTTTTCAATTATAATTGTGAATGTGTTAATATTAAAAATAAATATCACTTGATATTTTTTTATACTAAATTAATAAATTAAGAAAATATACTAAATTAATAAAAAGTAAATATATAGTAGAAGTTTGGTGATATAAAAAAGCTAAGTTATCTGAGCCCAGTTTCAAACCTCTAGTGTGTGACACTAGCGTGATAACCAACTACACCACCCAAACCTTTTTATGTAACTTCACCACTGGGGACCTCTTGAGTTAGAAGCTATAATTTTACTATCTTCGATGGCTATCACCACTGCCACTAATAGAAGTGTAGAAACCCAATGGGTCTATGATAACCAACTACACCACCCAAACCTTTTTAAATTGATCAAATATGTATGTCGTTTAAGAAGATTGATATGGTTCTATGGATGAATTTCCTCTCTTCCAATTCCATTCCTTCAGAAGAAGCCAATCTAGATGCCATGATGACCAGTTTGTTGGAAGGTACACTAATCATGATCAATTTCTTGTCTGAGACCTCTAGTGTGTGACCAACTACACCACCCAAACCTTTTTATGTAACTTCACCATTGGGGACCTCTTGAGTTAGAAGCTATAAGTTTACTATCTTCGATGGCTATCACCACTGCCACTAATAGCAGTGTAGAAACCCAATGGATCTATGATTGCCAACTACACCACCCAAACCTTTTTAAACTGATCAAATATATAGGTCGTTTAAGAAGATTGATATGGTTCTATGGATGAATTTCATCTCTTCCAATTCCATTCCTTCAGAAGAAGCCAATCTAGATGCCGTGATGACCAGTCCGTTGGAAGGTACACTAATCATGATCAATTTCTTGTCTGAGAAAGATAAAAAATTCTCTTGATTCTCACCATGTATTCAAAATAAAAGAAGAATATCCTGTAAATATCGGTTGTGTGCGAATTCCTTGATATGTTTCTAAAGGATGCCACTTCTCTAGTTCCTGAAAGAGTAGTGGAGTTCTCCATTGATTGATCAGGTAAATATTTAATTTATTAGATTTAATCCAACTAGATTTAAGAAGATTGATGGGGTTATAAGGATGAATTGACTCTCTTCCAATTCCATGAATATCAGTCGTAAGAAGAAATCTATTTTCATTCCTTAGAATACACCAATCTAGATGATGTGATGACCACTCCTTTAGAAGGTACGCTAATCATGATCAATTGCTTGTCTGAGAAAGATAAAACTTTTCTATTGATTCTCACCATGGATTCAAGAAAAAAGAAGAATATCTTGCAAATTTTGGATGTGTGTGAATTCATTGATATGTTTCTAAAGGATGTCAATTCTCTACCACCTGAATGAGTAGTGGAGTTCTTTATTGATTGATCTAGTAAATATTTAAAGTATTTTATTGTTAATTTTATGTTTTTTCAATTATAACTTGTGAATGTGTTAATATAAAAAATAAATGTTGTTTGAAATGATTTTTCTACTAAATAAATAAATTAAAAAATATATATTTTTATTTATTTAATTTAATCATACTAGATTTAATCAGTATTAATATTAGTTTCTTTATTATAAGTCTTGATTAAAAAATTAGATCACAAAAGGGAAATATATTGCAGAAGTTTGGTTAATATAAAAAAAACAAAGTTGTCTGAGCCAAGGTTCTTACAGGGGACCTCTACCCTCTATTGTGGGAGACTAGTGTGATAACAAACTATCCAACCCAGACCTTTTTGGGGTAATTCACATTTTTTTTTATTTTGGCAAAGTGTGTCCAACGACTTCAGTTCGAAGCTATACTTTTACTATCTTAGTTGGCTATCACCACTACCGCTGATAGTAGTGTAGAAACTCAATGGATCTATGAGAATAGTCCAGCATACGTTAATGACCATGTTTTTTAAATTGATCTAATATGTCTGTCGTTTAGAAGATTGATGTGGTTCTGGGGATGGATTGAATCTCTTCTAATTCCTTATATATCGGTCGTAAGAAGAAATCTATTTTCGTTCCTTCAGATGACACAAATCTAGATGATGTGATGACCACTCGGTTATGAGTGAATTCCTTGATATGTTTCTAAAGGAATCCACTTCTCTACCTCCTGAAAGAGTAGTGGAGTCCTCTTCAGATTGATCTAGTAAATATTTAAGTTATTTTTTGATAATTTTATATTTTTTAAATTATAATTGTGAATGTGTTAATATTAAAAATAAATGTCGCTTGATATTTTTTTTATACTACATTAATAAATTAAAAAAGTATACTAAATTAATAAAAAGGAAATATATGGTAGAAGTTTGGTGATAAAAAATAGCCAAAGTTGTCTTAGCTCAGGTTTGAACTGGGGACCTCTAGTGTGTGAGACTAGCATGATAACCAACTACACCACCTAGACCTTATTATGTAGCTTCACCACTGGGTACCTCTTGAGTTAGAAGCTATAATTTTACTATCTTCGATGGCTATCACCACTGCCACTAATAGCTGTGTAGAAACCCAATGGATCTATGATAACCAACTACACCACCCAAACCTTTTTAAATTGATCAAATATGTATGTCGTTTAAGAAGATTGATATGGTTCTATGGATGAATTTCCTCTCTTCCATTTCCATTCCTTCAGAAGCAACCAATCTAGATGCCGTGATGACCAGTCCGTTGGAAGGTACACTAATCATGATCAATTTCTTGTCTGACAAAGATAAAAAATTCTCTTGATTCTCACCATGTATTCAAAATAAAAGAAGAATATCCTATAAATATCGGTTGTGTGGGAATTCCTTGATATGTTTCGAAAGGATGCCACTTCTCTAGCTCCTGAAAGAGTAGTGGAGTTCTCCATTGATTGATCAGGTAAATATTTAATTTATTAGATTTAATCCTACTAGATTTAATCCTACTAGATTTAAGAAGATTGATGGGGTTATAAGGATGAATTGACTCTCTTCCAATTCCATGAATATCAGTCGTAAGAAGAAATCTATTTTCATTCCTTAGAATACACCAATCTAGATGACGTGATGACCACTTATTTGGAAGGTACGCTAATCATGATCAATTGCTTGTCTGAGAAAGATAAAACTTTTCTATTGATTCTCACCATGGATTCAAGAAAAAAGAAGAATATCTTGCAAATTTTGGATGTGTGTGAATTCATTGATATGTTTCTAAAGGATATCAATTCTCTACTACCTGAATGAGTAGTGGAGTTCTTTATTGATTGATCTAGTAAATATTTAAAGTATTTTATTGTTAATTTTATGTTTTTTCAATTATAACTTGTGAATGTGTTAATATAAAAAATGAATGTTGTTTGAAATGATTTTTCTACTAAATAAATAAATTAAAAAATATATATTTTTATTTATTTAATTTAATCATACTAGATTTAATCAGTATTAATATTAGTTTCTTTATTATAAGTCTTGATTAAAAAATTAGATCACAAAAGGGAAATATATTGCAGAAGTTTGGTTAATATAAAAAAAACAAAGTTGTCTGAGCTAAGGTTCTAACAGGGGACCTCTACCCTCTAGTGTGGGAGACTAGTGTGATAACAAACTATCCAACCCAGACCTTTTTGGGGTAATTCACTTTTTTTTTTATTTTGGCAAAGTGTGTCCAACGACTTCAGTTAGAAGCTATACTTTTACTATCTTAGTTGGCTATCACCACTACCGCTGATAGTAGTGTAGAAACTCAATGGATATGTGAGAATAGTCCAGTATACGTTAATGACCATGTTTTTTAAATTGATCTAATATGTCTGTCGTTTAGAGGATTGATGTGGTTCTGGGGGTGGATTGAATCTCTTCTAATTCCTTATATATCGGTCGTAAGAAGAAATCTATTTTCGTTCCTTCAGATGACACCAATCTAGATGATGTGATGACCACTCAGTTATGAGTGAATTCCTTGATATGTTTCTAAAGGATTCCACTTCTCTACCTCCTGAAAGAGTAGTGGAGTCCTCTTCAGATTGATCTAGTAAATATTTAAATTATTTTCTAATAATTTTATGTTTTTTAAATTATAATTGTGAATGTGTTAATATTAAAAATAAATGTCGCTTGATATTTTTTTTATACTAAATTAATAAATTAAGAAAATATACTAAATTAATAAAAAGGAAATATATGGTAGAAGTTTGGTGATATAAAATAGCCAAAGTTGTCTGAGCCCAGGTTTGAACTGGGGACCTCTAGTGTGTGAGACTAGCGTGATAACCAACTACACCACCCAGACCTTATTATGTAGCTTCACCACTGGGTACCTCTTGAGTTAGAAGCTATAATTTTACTATCTTCGATGGCTATCACCACTGCCACTAATAGCAGTGTAGAAACCCAATGGATCTATGATAACCAACTACACCACCAAAACCTTTTTAAATTGATCAAATATGTATGTCGTTTAAGAATATTAATATGGTTCTATGGATGAATTTCCTCTCTTCCAATTCCATTCCTTCAAAAGAAGCCAATCTAGATGCCGTGATGACCAGTCCGTTGGAAGGTACACTAATCATGACCAATTTCTTGTCTGAGAAAGATAAAAAATTCTCTTGATTCTCACCATGTATTCAAAATAAAAGAAGAATATCCTGTAAATATCGGTTGTGTGGGAATTCCTTGATATGTTTCTAAAGGATGCCATTTCTCTAGCTCCTGAAAGAGTAGTTGAGTTCTCCATTGATTGATCAGGTAAATATTTAATTTATTAGATTTAATCCTACTATATTTAAGAAGATTGATGGGGTTATAAGGATGAATTGACTCTCTTCCAATTCCATGAATATCAGTCGTAAGAAGAAAACTATTTTCATTCCTTAGAATACACCAATCTAGATGACGTGATGACCACTCCTTTGGAAGGTACGCTAATCATGATCAATTGCTTGTCTGAGAAAGATAAAACTTTTCTATTGATTCTCACCATGTATTCAAGATAAAAGAAGAATATCTTGCAAATTTTGGATGTGAGTGATGACATTGATATGTTTCTAAAGGATGTCAATTCTCTACCACATGAATGAGTAGTGGAGTTTTTTATTGATTGATCTAGTAAATATTTAAAGTATTTATTGTTAATTTTATTTTTTCAATTATAACTTGTGAATATATTAATATAAAAAATAAATGTTGTATGAAATGATTTTTCTACTAAATAAATAATTAAAAAATATATATTTTTATTTATTAATTTAATCATACTAGATTTAATCAGTATTAATATTAGTTTCTTTATTATAAGTCTTGATTAAAAAATTAGATCACAAAAGGGAAATATATTGCAGAAGTTTGGTTAATATAAAAAAAAAAAACTTGTCTGAGCCAAGGTTCTAACAGGGGACCTCTACCCTCTAGTGTGGGAGACTAGTGTGATAACAAACTATCCAACCCAGACCTTTTTGGGGTAATTCACATTTTTTTATTTTGGCAAAGTGTGTCCAACGACTTCAGTTAGAAGCTATACTTTTACTATCTTAATTGGCTATCACCACTACCGCTGATAGTAGTGTAGAAACTCAATGGATATGTTTGAATAGTCCAGTATACGTTAATGACCATGTTTTTTAAATTGATCTAATATGTCTGTCGTTTAGAGGATTGATGTGGTTCTGGGGGTGGATTGAATCTCTTCTAATTCCTTATATATCGGTCGTAAGAAGAAATCTATTTTCGTTCCTTCAGATGACACCAATCTAGATGATGTGATGACCCCTCGGTTATGAGTGAATTCCTTGATATGTTTCTAAAGGAATCCACTTCTCTAGCTCCTGAAAGAGTAGTGGAGTCCTCTTCAGATTGATCTAGTAAATATTTAAATTATTTTCTGATAATTTTATGTTTTTTAAATTATAATTGTGAATGTGTTAATATTAAAAATAAATGTCGCTTGATATTTTTAAATTATTTTCTCCATTGATTGATCAGGTAAATATTTAATTTATTAGATTTAATCCTACTATATTTAAGAAGATTGATGGGGTTATAAGGATGAATTGACTCTCTTCCAATTCCATGAATATCAGTCGTAAGAAGAAAACTATTTTCATTCCTTAGAATACACCAATCTAGATGACGTGATGACCACTCCTTTGGAAGGTACGCTAATCATGATCAATTGCTTGTCTGAGAAAGATAAAACTTTTCTATTGATTCTCACCATGTATTCAAGATAAAAGAAGAATATCTTGCAAATTTTGGATGTGAGTGATGACATTGATATGTTTCTAAAGGATGTCAATTCTCTACCACATGAATGAGTAGTGGAGTTTTTTATTGATTGATCTAGTAAATATTTAAAGTATTTTATTGTTAATTTTATATTTTTTCAATTATAACTTGTGAATATATTAATATAAAAAATAAATGTTGTATGAAATGATTTTTCTACTAAATAAATAAATTAAAAAATATATATTTTTATTTATTTAATTTAATCATACTAGATTTAATCAGTATTAATATTAGTTTCTTTATTATAAGTCTTGATTAAAAAATTAGATCACAAAAGGGAAATATATTGCAGAAGTTTGGTTAATATAAAAAAAAAAACTTGTCTGAGCCAAGGTTCTAACAGGGGACCTCTACCCTCTAGTGTGGGAGACTAGTGTGATAACAAACTATCCAACCCAGACCTTTTTGGGGTAATTCACATTTTTTTATTTTGGCAAAGTGTGTCCAACGACTTCAGTTAGAAGCTATACTTTTACTATCTTAATTGGCTATCACCACTACCGCTGATAGTAGTGTAGAAACTCAATGGATATGTTTGAATAGTCCAGTATACGTTAATGACCATGTTTTTTAAATTGATCTAATATGTCTGTCGTTTAGAGGATTGATGTGGTTCTGGGGGTGGATTGAATCTCTTCTAATTCCTTATATATCGGTCGTAAGAAGAAATCTATTTTCGTTCCTTCAGATGACACCAATCTAGATGATGTGATGACCCCTCGGTTATGAGTGAATTCCTTGATATGTTTCTAAAGGAATCCACTTCTCTAGCTCCTGAAAGAGTAGTGGAGTCCTCTTCAGATTGATCTAGTAAATATTTAAATTATTTTCTGATAATTTTATGTTTTTTAAATTATAATTGTGAATGTGTTAATATTAAAAATAAATGTCGCTTGATATTTTTTTTATACTAAATTAATAAATTAAGAAAATATACTAAATTAATAAAAAGGAAATATATGGTAGAAGTTTGGTGATATAAAATAGCCAAAGTTCTCTGAGCCCAGGTTTGAATTGGGGACCTCTATCCTGTAAATATCGGTTGTGTGGGAATTCCTTGATATGTTTCTAAAGGATGCCACTTCTCTAGCTCCTGAAAGAGTAGTGGAGTTCTCCATTGATTGATCAGGTAAATATTTAATTTATTAGATTTAATTCTACTAGATTTAATCCCACTAGATTTAAGAAGATTGATGGGGTTATAAGGATGAACTGACTCTCTTCCAATTCCATGAATATCAGTCGTAAGAAGAAATCTATTTTCATTCCTTAGAATACACCAATCTAGATGACTTGATGACCACTCCTTTGGAAGGTACGCTAATCATGATCAATTGCTTGTGTGAGAAAGATAAAACTTTTCTATTGATTCTCACCATGGATTCATGATAAAAGAAGAATATCTTGCAAATTTTGGATGTGTGTGAATTCATTGATCTGTTTCTAAAGGATGTCAATTCTCTACCACCTGAATGAGTAGTGGAGTTCTTTATTGATTAATCTAGTAAATATTTAAAGTATTTTATTGTTAATTTTATGTTTTTTCGATTATAACTTGTGAATGTGTTAATATAAAAAATAAATGTTGTTTGAAATGATTTTTGTACTAAATAAATAAATTAAAAAATATATATTTTTATTTATTTAATTTAATCATACTAGATTTAATCGGTATTAATATTAGTTTCTTTATTATAAGTCTTGATTAAAAAATTAGATCACAGGTATAAATATATGGTAGAAGTTTGGTGATATAAAATGGCCAAAGTTGTCTGAGCCCAGGTTCGAACCAGGGACCTCTAATGTGTGAGACTAGCGTGATAACCAACTACACAACCCAGACCTTATTATATAATCTCACCACTGGGGACCTCTTGAGTTAGAAGCTATAATTTTACTATCTTCGATGGCTATCACCACCGCCACTAATAGCAGTGTAGAAACCCAATGGATCTATGATAACCAACTACACCACCCAAACCTTTTTAAATTGATCAAATATGTATGTCGTTTAAGAATATTGATATGGTTCTATGGATGAATTTCCTCTCTTCCAATTCCATTCCTTCAGAAGAAGCCAATCTACATGCCGTGATGACCAGTCCGTTGGAAGGTACACTAATCATGATCAATTTCTTGTCTGACAAAGATAAAAAATTCTCTTGATTCTCACCATGTATTCAAAATAAAAGAAGAATATCCTGTAAATATCGGTTGTGTGGGAATTCCTTGATATGTTTCTAAAGGATGCCACTTCTCTAGCTCCTGAAAGAGTAGTGGAGTTCTCCATTGATTGATCAGGTAAATATTTAATTTATATATTTTAATCCTACTAGATTTATTCCTACTAGATTTAAGAAGATTGATGGGGTTATAAGGATGAATTGACTCTCTTCCAATTCCATGAACATCAGTCGTAAGAAGAAATCTATTTTCATTCCTTAGAATACACCAATCTAGATGACGTGATGACCACTCCTTTGGAAGGTACGCTAATCATGATCATTTGCTTGTCTGAGAAAGATAAAACTTTTCTATTGATTCTCACCATGAATTCAAGATAAAAGAAGAATATCTTGCAAATTTTGGATGTGTGTGAATTCATTGATATGTTTCTAAAGGATGTCAATTCTCTACCACCTGAATGAGTAAATGAGTTCTTTATTGATTGATCTAGTAAATATTTAAAGTATTTTATTATTAATTTTATGTTTTTTCAATTATAACTTGTGAATGTGTTAGTACAAAAATAAATGTTGTTTGAAATGATTTTTCTACTAAATAAATGAATAAAAAATATATATTTTATTTATTTAATTTAATCATACTAGATTTAATCAGTATTAATATTAGTTTCTTTATTATAAGTCTTGATTAAAAAATTAGATCACAAAAGGGAAATATATTTCAGAAGTTTGGTTAATATATAAAAAACAAAGTTGTCTGAGCCAAGGTTCTAACAGGTGACCTTTACCCTCTAGTGTGGGAGACTAGTGTGATAACAAACTATCCCACCCAGACCTTTTTGGGGTAATTCACATTTTCTTATTTTGGCAAAGTGTGTCCAACGACTTCAGTTAGAAGCTATACTTCTAATATCTGTGTTGGCTATCACCACTACCGCTGATAGTAGTGTAGAAACTCAATGGATCTGTGAGAATAGTCCAGTATACGTTAATGACCATGTTTTTTAAATTGATCAAATATGTCTGTCGTTTAGAGGATTGATGTGGTTCTGGGGGTGGATTGAATCTCTTCTAATTCCTTATATATCGGTCGTAAGAAGAAATCTATTTTCGTTCCTTCAGATGACACCAATCTAGATGATGTGATGACCACTCGGTTATGAGTGAATTCCTTGATATGTTTCTAAAGGAATCCACTTCTCTAGCTCCTGAAAGAGTAGTGGAGTCCTCTTCAGATTGATCTAGTAAATATTTAAATTATTTTCTGATAATTTTATGTTTTTAAATTATAATGTGAATGTGTTAATATTAAAAATAAATGTCGCTTGATATTTTTTTTACTAAATTAATAAATTAAAAAATATACTAAATTAATAAAAAGGAAATATATGGTAGAAGTTTGGTGATATAAAATAGCCAAACTTCTCTGAGCCCAGGTTTGAACTGGGGACCTCTATCCTGTAAATATCGGTTGTGTGGGAATTCCTTGATATGTTTCTAAAGGATGCCACTTCTCTAGCTCCTGAAAGAGTAGTGGAGTTCTCCATTGATTGATCAGGTAAATATTTAATTTATTAGATTTAATTCTACTAGATTTAATCCCACTAGATTTAAGAAGATTGATGGGGTTATAAGGATGAATTGACTCTCTTCCAATTCCATGAATATCAGTCGTAAGAAGAAATCTATTTTCATTCCTTAGAATACACCAATCTAGATGACGTGATGACCACTCCTTTGGAAGGTACGCTAATCATGATCAATTGCTTGTGTGAGAAAGATAAAACTTTTCTATTGATTCTCACCATGGATTCATGATAAAAGAAGAATATCATGCAAATTTTGGATGTGTGTGAATTCATTGATCTGTTTCTAAAGGATGTCAATTCTCTACCACCTAAATGAGTAGTGGAGTTCTTTATTGATTTATCTAGTAAATATTTAAAGTATTTTATTGTTAATTTTATGTTTTTTCGATTATAACTTGTGAATGTGTTAATATAAAAAATAAATGTTGTTTGAAATGATTTTTCTACTAAATAAATAAATTAAAAAATATATATTTTTATTTATTTAATTTAATCATACTAGATTTAATCGGTATTAATATTAGTTTCTTTATTATAAGTCTTGATTAAAAAATTAGATCACAGGTATAAATATATGGTAGAAGTTTGGTGATATAAAATAGCCAAAGTTGTCTGAGCCCAGGTTCGAAATGGGGACCTCTAGTGTGTGAGACTAGCGTGATAACCAACTACACCACCCAGACCTTATTATATAGCTTCACCACTGGGGACCTCTTGAGTTAGAAGCTATAATTTTACTATCTTCGATGGCTATCACCACTGCCACTAATAGCAGTATAGAAACCCAATGGATCTATGATAACCAACTACACCACCCAAACCTTTTTAAATTGATCAAATATGTATGTCGTTTAAGAAGATTGATACGGTTCTATGGATGAATTTCCTCACTTTCAATTCCATTGCTTCAGAAGAAGCCAATCTAGATGCAGTGATGATCAGTCCGTTGGAAGGTACACTAATCATGATCAATTTCTTGTCTGAGAAAGATAAAAAATTCTCTTGATTCTCACCATGTATTCAAAATAAAAGAAGAATATCCTGTAAATATCGGTTGTGTGGGAATACCTTGATATGTTTTGAAAGGATGCCACTTCTCTAGCTCGTGAAAGAGTAGTGGAGTTCTCCATTGATTGATCAGGTAAATATTTAATTTATTAGTTTTAATCCTACTAGATTTAATCCTACTAGATTTAAGAAGATTGATGGGGTTATAAGGATGAATTGACTCTCTTCCAATTCCATGAATATCAGTGATAAGAAGAAATCTATTTTCATTCCTTAGAATACACCAATCTAGATGACGTGATGACCATTCCTTTGGAAGGTACGCTAATCATGATCAATTGCTTGTCTGAGAAAGATAAAACTTTTCTATTGATTCTCACCATGGATTCAAGATAAAAGAAGAATATCTTGCAAATTTTGGATGTGTGTGAATTCATTGATATGTTTCTAAAGGATGTCAATTCTCTACCACCTGAATGAGTAGTGGAGTTCTTTATTGATTGATCTAGTAATATTTAAAGTATTTTATTGATAATTTTATATTTTTTCAATATAACTAGTGAATGTGTAATACAAAAAATAAATGTTGTTTGAAATGATTTTTCTACTAAATAAATAAATTAAAAAATATACATTTTTATTTATTTAATTTAATCATACTAGATTTAATCAGTATTAATATTAGTTTCTTTATTATAAGTCTTGATTAAAAAATTAGATCACAAAAGGGAAATATATTGCAGAAGTTTGGTTAATATAAAAAAAACAAAGTTGTCTGAGCCAAGGTTCTAACAGGGGACCTCTACCCTCTAGTGCGGGAGACTAGTGTGATAACAAACTATCCCACCCAAACCTTTTTGGGGTAATTCACATTTTTTTATTTTGGCAAAGTGTGTCCAACGACTTCAGTTAGAAGCTATACTTTTACTATCTTAGTTGGCTATCACCACTACTGCTGATAGTAGTGTAGAAACTCAATGGATCTGTGAGAATAGTCCAGTATACGTTAATAAGGATGAATTGACTCTCTTCCAATTCCATGAATATCAGTGATAAGAAGAAATCTATTTTCATTCCTTAGAATACACCAATCTAGATGACGTGATGACCATTCCTTTGGAAGGTACGCTAATCATGATCAATTGCTTGTCTGAGAAAGATAAAACTTTTCTATTGATTCTCACCATGGATTCAAGATAAAAGAAGAATATCTTGCAAATTTTGGATGTGTGTGAATTCATTGATATGTTTCTAAAGGATGTCAATTCTCTACCACCTGAATGAGTAGTGGAGTTCTTTATTGATTGATCTAGTAAATATTTAAAGTATTTTATTGATAATTTTATATTTTTTCAAATATAACTAGTGAATGTGTTAATACAAAAAATAAATGTTGTTTGAAATGATTTTTCTACTAAATAAATAAATTAAAAAATATACATTTTTATTTATTTAATTTAATCATACTAGATTTAATCAGTATTAATATTAGTTTCTTTATTATAAGTCTTGATTAAAAAATTAGATCACAAAAGGGAAATATATTGCAGAAGTTTGGTTAATATAAAAAAAACAAAGTTGTCTGAGCCAAGGTTCTAACAGGGGACCTCTACCCTCTAGTGCGGGAGACTAGTGTGATAACAAACTATCCCACCCAGACCTTTTTGGGGTAATTCACATTTTTTTATTTTGGCAAAGTGTGTCCAACGACTTCAGTTAGAAGCTATACTTTTACTATCTTAGTTGGCTATCACCACTACTGCTGATAGTAGTGTAGAAACTCAATGGATCTGTGAGAATAGTCCAGTATACGTTAATGACCATGTTTTTAAAATTGATCTAATATGTCTGTCATTTAGAAGATTGATGTGGTTCTGGGGATGGATTGAATCTCTTCTAATTCCTTATATATCGGACGTAAGAAGAAATCTATTTTCGTTCCTTCAGATGAGACCAATCTAGATGACGTGATGACCACTCGGTTATGAGATAATTCCTTGATATGTTTCTAAAGGATTCCACTTCTCTACCTCCTGAAAGAGTAGTGGAGTCCTCTTCAGTTTGATCAAGTAAATATTTAAATTATTTTATGATAATTTTATGTTTTTTAAATTATAATTGTGAATGTGTTAATATTAAAAATAAATGTCGCTTGATATTTTTTATATACTAAATTAATAAATTAAGAAAATATACTAAATTAATAAAAAGGAAATATATGGTAGAAATTTGGTGATATAAAAAAACCAAAGTATTCTGAGCCTAGGTTTGAATCGGGGACCTCTAGTATGTGAGACTAGCGTGATAACCAACTACACCACCCAGACCTTATCATATAGTCTCTTTACTGGGGACCTCTTGAGTTAGAAGCTATAATTTTACTATCTTCGATGGCTATCACCACTGCCACTAATAGCAGTGTAGAAACCCAATGGATCTATGATAACCAACTACACCACCCAAACCTTTTTAAATTGATCAAATATGTATGTAGTTTAAGAAGATTGATAAGGTTCTATGGATGAATTTCCTCTCTTCCAATTCCATTCCTTCAGAAGAAGCCAATCTAGATGCCATGATGACCAGTGCGTTGGAAGGAACACTAATCATGATCAATTTCTTGTCTGAGAAAGATAAAAAATTCTCTTGATTCTCACCATGTATTCAAAATAAAAGAAGAATACCCTGTAAATATCGGTTGTGTGGGAATTCCTTCATATGTTTCTAAAGGATGCCACTTCTCTAGCTCCTGAAAGAGTAGTGGAGTTCTCCATTGATTGATCAGGTAAATATTTAATTTATTAGATTTAATCCTACTAGGTTTAAGAAGATTGATGGGGTTATAAGGATGAATTGACTCTCTTCCAATTCCATTTAATATCAATCGTAAGAAGAAATCTATTTTCATTCCTTAGAATACACCAATCTAGATGACGTGATGACCACTCCTTTGGAAGGTACGCTAATCATGATCAATTGCTTGTCTGAGAAAGATAAAACTTTTCTATTGATTCTCACCATGGATTCAAGATAAAAGAAGAATATCTTGCAAATTTTGGATGTGTGTGAATTCATTGATATGTTTCTAAAGGATGTCAATTCTCTACCACCTGAATGAGTAGTGGAGTTCTTTATTGATTGATATAGTAAATATTTAAAGTATTTTATTGTTAAATTTATGTTTTTTCAATTATAACTTGTGAATGTGTTAATATAAAAAATGAATGTTGTTTGAAATGATTTTTCTACTAAATAAATAAATTAAAAAATATATTTTTTTATTTATTTAATTTAATCATACTAGATTTAATCAGTATTAATATTAGTTTCTTTATTATAAGTCTTGATTAAAAAACTAGATCACAAAAGGAAAATATATTGCAGAAGTTTGGGTACTATAAAAAAAACAAAGTTGTCTGAGCCAAGGTTCTAACAGGGGACATCTACCCTCTAGTGTGGGAGACTAGTGTGATAACAAACTATCCCACCCAAGCCTTTTTGGGGTAATTCACATTTTTTTATTTTGGCAAAGTGTGTCCAACGACTTCAGTTAGAAGCTATACTTTTACTATCTTAGTTGGCTATCACCACTACCGCTGATAGTAGTGTAGAAACTCAATGGATCTATGAGAATAGTCCAATATACGTTAATGACCATGTTTTTTAAATTGATCTAATATGTCTGTCGTTTAGAGGATTGATGTGGTTCTGGGGGTGGATTGAATCTCTTCTAATTCCTTATATATCGGTCGTAAGAAGAAATCTATTTTCGTTCCTTCAGATGACACCAATCTAGATGATGTGATGACCATTCGGTTGTGAGTGAATTCCTTGATATGTTTCTAAAGGATTCCACTTCTCTACCTCCTCAAAGAGTAGTGGAGTCCTAAATATAAATGTCGTACTAAATTAATAAAGTAAGAAAATATACTAAATTAATAAAAAGGAAATATATGGTAGAAGTTTGGTGATATAAAAAAACCAAAGTTGTCTGAGCCCAGGTTTGAACTGGGGACCTCTAGTGTGTGAGACTAGCGTGATAACCAACTACACCACCCAGACCTTATTATATAGCTTCACCACTGGGGACCTCTTGAGTTAGAAGCTATAATTTTACTATCTTCGATGGCTATCACCACTGCCACTAATAGCAGTGTAGAAACCCAATGGATCTATGATAACCAACTACACCACCCAAACCTTTTTAAATTGATCAAATATGTATGTAGTTTAAGAAGATTGATATGGTTCTATGAATGAATTTCCTCACTTTCAATTCCATTCCTTCAGAAGAAGCCAATCTAGATGCCGTGATGACCAGTCCGTTGGAAGGTACACTAATCATGATCATTTTCTTGTCTGAGAAAGATAAAAAATTCTCTTGATTCTCACCATGTATTTAAAATAAAAGAAGAATATCCTGTAAATATCGGTTGTGTGGGAATTCCTTGATATGTTTCTAAAGGATGCCACTTCTCTAGCTCCTGAAAGAGTAGTGGAGTTCTCCATTGATTGATCAGGTAAATATTTAATTTATCAGATTTAATCCTATTAGACTTAATCCTAGTATATTTAAGAAGATTGATGGGGTTATAAGGATGAATTGACTCTCTTCCAATTCCTAGAATATCAGTCGTAAGAAGAAATCTATTTTCATTCCTTAGAATACACCAATCTAGATGACGTGATGACCACTCCTTTGGAAGGTACGCTAATCATGATCAGTTGCTTGTCTGAGAAAGATAAAACTTTTCTATTGATTCTCACCATGGATTCAAGATAAAAGAAGAATATCTTGCAAATTTTGGATGTGTGTGAATTCATTGATATGTTTCTAAAGGATGTCAATTCTCTACCACCTGAATGAGTAAATGAGTTCTTTATTGATTGATCTAGTAAATATTTAAAGTATTTAATTGTTAATTTTATGTTTTTTCAAATTATAACTTGTGAATGTGTTTGTACAAAAAATAAATGTTGTTTGAAATGATTTTTCTACCAAATAAATAAATTAAAAAATATATTTTTTTATTTATTTAATTTAATCATACTAGATTTAATCAGTATTAATATTAGTTTCTTTATTATAAGTCTTGATTAAAAAATTAGATCACAAAAGGGAAATATATTGCAGAAGTTTGGTTAATATAAAAAAAACAAAGTTGTCTGAGCCATATTTTTTAACAGGGGACCTCTACCCTCTAGTGTGGGAGACTAGTGTGACAACAAACTATCCCACCCAGACCTTTTTGGGGTAATTCACATTTTTTTATTTTGGCAAAGTGTGTCCAACGACTTCAGTTAGAAGCTATAGTTTTACTATCTTAGTTGGCTATCACCACTACCGCTGATAGTAGTGTAGAAACTCAATGGATCTATGAGAATAGTCCAATATACATTAATGACCATGTTTTTAAAATTGATCTAATATGTCTGTCGTTTAGAAGATTGATGTGGTTCTGGGGATGGATTGAGTCTCTTCTAATTCCTTATATATCGGTCGTAAGAAAAAATCTATTTTCGTTCCTTCAGATGACACCAATCTAGATGATGTGATGACCACTCGGTTGTGAGTGAATTCCTTGATATGTTTCTAAAGGATTCCACTTCTCTACCTCCTGAAAGAGTAGTGGAGTCCTCTTCAGATTGATCTAGTAAATATTTAAATTATTTTATGATAATTTTATGTTTTTTAAATTATAATTGTGAATGTGTTAGTATTAAAAATAAACGTCGCTTGATATTTTTTTTTATGCAAAATTAATAAATTAAGAAAATATACTAAATTAATAAAAAGGAATTATATGGTAGAAGTTTGGTGATATAAAAAAACCAAAGTTGTTTGAGCCCAGGTTCGAATCGGGGACCTCTAGTGTGTGAGACTAGCGTGATAACCAACTACACACCCAGACCTTATTATATAGCTTCACCATTGGGGACCTCTTGAGTTAGAAGCTATAATTTTACTATCTTCGATGGCTATCACCACTGCCACTAATAGCAGTGTAGAAACCCAATGGATCTATGATAACCAACTACACCACCCAAACCTTTTTAAATTTATCAAATATGTATGTATTTTAAGAAGATTGATATGGTTCTATGGATGAATTTCCTCTCTTCCAATTCCATTCCTTTAGAAGAAGCCAATCTAGATGCCGTGATGACCAGTCCGTTGGAAGGTACACTTATCATGATCAATTTCTTGTTTGAGAAAGATAAAAAATTCTCTTGATTCTCACCATGTATTCAAAATAAAAGAAGAATACCCTGTAAATATCGGTTGTGTGGGAATTCCTTGATATGTTTCTAAAGGATGCCACTTCTCTAGCTCCTGAAAGAGTAGTGGAGTTCTCCATTGATTGATCAGGTAAATATTTAATTTATTAGATTTAATCCTTCTAGACTTAATCCTAGTAGATTTAAGAAGATTGATGGGGTTATAAGGATGAATTGACTCTCTTCCAATTCAATGAATATCAGTCGTAAGAAGAAATCTATTTTCATTCCTTAGAATACACCAATCTAGATGACGTGATGACCACTCCTTTGGAAGGTACGCTAATCATGATCAATTGCTTGTCTGAGAAAGATAAAACTTTTCTATTGATTCTCACCATGGATTCAAGATAAAAGAAGAATATCTTGCAAATTTTGGATGTGTGTGAATTCATTGATATGTTTCCAAAGGATGTCAATTCTCTACCACCTGAATGAGTAGTGGAGTTCTTTATTGATTGATCTAGTAAATATTTAAAGTATTATATTGTTAATTTTATGTTTTTTCAATTATAACTTGTGAATGTGTTAATACAAAAAATAAATGTTGTTTGAAATGATTTTTCTACTAAATAAATAAATTAAAAAATATATATTTTTATTTGTTTAATTTAATCATACTAGATTTAATCAGTATTAATATTAGTTTCTTTATTATAAGTCTTGATTAAAAAATTAGATCACAAAAGGGAAATATATTGCAGAAGTTTGGTTAATATATAAAAAACAAAGTTGTCTGAGCCAAGGTTCTAACAGGTGACCTCTACCCTCTAGTGTGGGAGACTAGTGTGATAACAAACTATCCCACCCAGACCTTTTTGGGGTAATTCACATTTTCTTATTTTGGCAAAGTGTGTCCAACGACTTCAGTTAGAAGCTATACTTCTACTATCTTAGTTGGCTATCACCACTACCGCTGATAGTAGTGTAGAAACTCAATGGATCTGTGAGAATAGTCCAGTATACGTTAATGACCATGTTTTTTAAATTGATCTAATATGTCTGTCGTTTAGAAGATTGATGTGGTTCTGGGGATGGATTGAATCTCTTCTTATTCCTTATATATCGGTCGTAAGAAGAAATCTATTTGCGTTCCTTCAGATGACACCAATCTAGATGATGTGATGACCACTCGGTTACGAGATAATTCCTTGATATGTTTCTAAAGGATTCCACTTCTCTACCTCCTGAAAGAGTAGTGGAGTCCTCTTCAGATTGATCTAGTAAATATTTAAATAATTTTATGATAATTTTATGTTTTTTAAATTATAATTGTCAATGTGTTAGTATTAAAAATAAATGTCGCTTGATATTTTTTTTATACTAAATTAATAAATTAAGAAAATATACTAAATTAATAAAAAGGAATTATATGGTAGAAGTTTGGTGATATAAAAAAGCCAAAGTTGTCTGAGCCGAGATTCGAACTGGGGACCTCTAGTGTGTGAGACTAGCATGATAACCAACTACACCACCCAAACCTTATTATATAGCTTCACCACTGGGGACCTCTTGAGTTAGAAGCTATAATTTTACTATCTTCGATGGCTATCACCACTGCCACTAATGGCAGTGTAGAAACCCAATGGGTCTATGATAACCAACTACACCACCCAAACCTTTTTAAATTGATCAAATATGTATGTAGTTTAAGAAGATTGATATGGTTCTATGGATGAATTTCCTCACTTTCAATTCCATTCCTTCAGAAGAAGCCAATCTAGATGCCGTGATGACCAGTCCGTTGGAAGGTACACTAATCATGATCAATTTCTTGTCTGAGAAAGATAAAAAATTCTCTTGATTCTCACCATGTATTCAAAATAAAAGAACAATATCCTGTAAATATCGGTTGTGTGGGAATTCCTTGATATGTTTCTAAAGGATGCCACTTCTCTAGCTCCTGAAAGAGTAGTGGAGTTCTCCATTGATTGATCAGGTAAATATTTAATTTATTAGATTTAATCCTACTAGACTTAATCCTAGTAGATTTAAGAAGATTGATGGGGTTATAAGGATGAATTGACTCTCTTCCAATTCCATGAATATCAGTCGTAAGAAGAAATCTATTTTCATTCCTTAGAATACACCAATCTAGATGACGTGATGACCACTCCTTTGGAAGGTACGCTAATCATGATCAGTTGCTTGTCTGAGAAAGATAAAACTTTTCTATTGATTCTCACCATGGATTCAAGATAAAAGAAGAATATCTTGCAAATTTTGGATGTGTGTGAATTCATTGATATGTTTCTAAAGGATGTCAATTCTCTACCACCTGAATGAGTAAATGAGTTCTTTATTGATTGATCTAGTAAATATTAAAGTATTTTATTGTTAATTTTATGTTTTTTCAATTATAACTTGTGAATGTGTTAGTACAAAAAATAAATGTTGTTTGAAATGATTTTTCTACTAAATAAATGAATTAAAAAATATATTTTTATTTATTTAATTTAATCATACTAGATTTAATCAGTATTAATATTAGTTTCTTTATTATAAGTCTTGATTAAAAAATTAGATCACAAAAGGGAAATATATTGCAGAAGTTTGGTTAATATAAAAAAACAAAGTTGTCTGAGCCAAGGTTCTAACAGGTGACCTCTACCCTCTAGTGTGGGAGACTAGTGTGATAACAAACTATCCCACCCAGACCTTTTTGGGGTAATTCACATTATTTTATTTTGGCAAAGTGTGTCCAACGACTTCAGTTAGAAGCTATACTTTTACTATCTTAGTTGGCTATCACCACTACCGCTGATAGTAGTGTAGAAACTCAATGGATCTGTGAGAATAGTCCAGTATACGTTAATGACCATGTTTTTTAAATTGATCTAATATGTCTGTCGTTTAGAAGATTGATGTGGTTCTGGGGATGGATTGAATCTCTTCTTATTCCTTATATATCGGTCGTAAGAAGAAATTTTTTTATTTTGGCAAAGTGTGTCCGACGACTTCAGTTAGAAGCTATACTTCTACTATCTTAGTTGGCTATCACCACTACCGCTGATAGTAGTGTAGAAACTCAATGGATCTGTCAGAATAGTCCAGTATACGTTAATGACCATGTTTTTTAAATTGATCTAATATGTCTGTCGTTTAGAAGATTGATGTGGTTCTGGGGATGGATTGAATCTCTTCTTATTCCTTATATATCGGTCGTAAGAAGAAATCTATTTTCGTTCCTTCAGATGACACCAATCTAGATGATGTGATGACCACTCGGTTACGAGATAATTCCTTGATATGTTTCTAAAGGATTCCACTTCTCTACCTCCTGAAAGAGTAGTGGAGTCCTCTTCAGATTGATCTAGGAAATATTTAAATTATTTTATGATAATTTTATGTTTTTTAAATTATAATTATCAATGTGTTAGTATTAAAAATAAATGTCGCTTGATATTTTCTTTATACTAAATTAATAAATTAAGAAATTAAGAAAATATACTAAATTAATAAAAAAGAATTACATGGTAGAAGTTTGGTGATATAAAAAAGCCAAAGTTGTCTGAGCCCAGGTTTGAACTGGGGACCTCTAGTGTGTGAGACTAGCGTGATAACCAACTACACCACCCAGACCATATTATATAGCTTCACCACTGGGGACCTCTTGAGTTAGAAGCTATAATTTTACTATCTTTGATGGCTATCACCACTGCCACTAATAGCAGTGTAGAAACCCAATGGATCTATGATAACCAACTACACCACCCAAACCTTTTTAAATTGATCAAATATGTATGTAGTTTAAGAAGATTGATATGGTTCTATGGATGAATTTCCTCACTTTCAATTCCATTCCTTCAGAAGAAGCCAATCTAGATGTTGTGATGACCAGTCCGTTGGAAGGTACACTAATCATGATCAATTTCTTGTCTGAGAAAGATAAAAAATTCTCTTGATTCTCACCATGTGATCAAAATAAAAGAACAATATCCTATAAATATCGGTTGTGTGGGAATTCCTTGATATGTTTCTAAAGGATGCCACTTCTCTAGCTCCTGAAAGAGTAGTGGAGTTCTCCATTGATTGATCAGGTAAATATTTAATTTATTAGATTTAATCCTACTAGACTTTATCCTAGTAGATTTAAGAAGATTGATGGGGTTATAAGGATGAATTGACTCTCTTCCAATTCCATGAATATCAGTCGTAAGAAGAAATCTATTTTCATTCCTTAGAATACACCAATCTAGATGACGTGATGACCACTCCTTTGGAAGGTACGCTAATCATGATCAGTTGCTTGTCTGAGAAAGATAAAACTTTTCTATTGATTCTCACCATGGATTCAAGATAAAAGAAGAATATCTTACAAATTTTTTGATGTGTGTGAATTCATTGATATGTTTCTAAAGGATGTCAATTCTCTACCACCTGAATGAGTAAATGAGTTCTTTATTGATTGATGTAGTAAATATTTAAAGTATTTTATTGTTAATTTTATGTTTTTTCAATTATAACTTGTGAATGTGTTAGTACAAAAAATAAATGTTGTTTGAAATGATTTTTCTACTAAATAAATAAATTAAAAAATATATATTTTTTATTTATTTAATTTAATCATACTAGATTTAATCAGTATTAATATTAGTTTCTTTATTATAAGTCTTGATTAAAAAATTAGATCACAAAAGGGAAATATATTGCAGAAGTTTGGTTAATATAAAAAAAACAAAGTTGTCTGAGCCAAGGTTCTAACAGGTGACCTCTACCCTCTAGTGTGGGAGACTAGTGTGATAACAAACTATCCCACCCAGACCTTTTTGGGGTAATTCACATTTTTTTATTTTGGCAAAGTGTGTCCAACGACTTCAGTTAGAAGCTATACTTTTACTATCTTAGTTGGCTATCACCACTACCGCTGATAGTAGTGTAGAAACTCAATGGATCTGTGAGAATAGTCCAGTATACGTTAATGACCATGTTTTTTAAATTGATCTAATATGTCTGTCGTATAGAAGATTGATGTGGTTTCTGAGGATGGATTGAATCTCTTCTTATTCCTTATATATCGGTCGTAAGAAGAAATCTATTTTCGTTCCTTCAGATGACACCAATCTAGATGATGTGATGACCACTCGGTTACGAGATAATTCCTTGATATGTTTCTAAAGGATTCCACTTCTCTACCTCCTGAAAGAGTAGTGGAGTCCTCTTCAGATTGATCTAGGAAATATTTAAATTATTTTATGATAATTTTATGTTTTTTAAATTATAATTATCAATGTGTTAGTATTAAAAATAAATGTCGCTTGATATTTTCTTTATACTAAATTAATAAATTAAGAAATTAAGAAAATATACTAAATTAATAAAAAGGAATTATATGGTAGAAGTTTGGTGATATAAAAAAGCCAAAGTTGTCTGAGCCCAGGTTTGAACTGGGGACCTCTAGTGTGTGAGACTAGCGTGATAACCAACTACACCACCCAGACCATATTATATAGCTTCACCACTGGGGACCTCTTGAGTTAGAAGCTATAATTTTACTATCTTTGATGGCTATCACCACTGCCACTAATAGCAGTGTAGAAACCCAATGGATCTATGATAACCAACTACACCACCCAAACCTTTTTAAATTGATCAAATATGTATGTAGTTTAAGAAGATTGATATGGTTCTATGGATGAATTTCCTCACTTTCAATTCCATTCCTTCAGAAGAAGCCAATCTAGATGTTGTGATGACCAGTCCGTTGGAAGGTACACTAATCATGATCAATTTCTTGTCTGAGAAAGATAAAAAATTCTCTTGATTCTCACCATGTATTCAAAATAAAAGAACAATATCCTATAAATATCGGTTGTGTGGGAATTCCTTGATATGTTTCTAAAGGATGCCACTTCTCTAGCTCCTGAAAGAGTAGTGGAGTTCTCCATTGATTGATCAGGTAAATATTTAATTTATTAGATTTAATCCTACTAGACTTTATCCTAGTAGATTTAAGAAGATTGATGGGGTTATAAGGATGAATTGACTCTCTTCCAATTCCATGAATATCAGTCGTAAGAAGAAATCTATTTTCATTCCTTAGAATACACCAATCTAGATGACGTGATGACCACTCCTTTGGAAGGTACGCTAATCATGATCAGTTGCTTGTCTGAGAAAGATAAAACTTTTCTATTGATTCTCACCATGGATTCAAGATAAAAGAAGAATATCTTACAAATTTTTGATGTGTGTGAATTCATTGATATGTTTCTAAAGGATGTCAATTCTCTACCACCTGAATGAGTAAATGAGTTCTTTATTGATTGATGTAGTAAATATTTAAAGTATTTTATTGTTAATTTTATGTTTTTTCAATTATAACTTGTGAATGTGTTAGTACAAAAAATAAATGTTGTTTGAAATGATTTTTCTACTAAATAAATAAATTAAAAAATATATATTTTTATTTATTTAATTTAATCATACTAGATTTAATCAGTATTAATATTAGTTTCTTTATTATAAGTCTTGATTAAAAAATTAGATCACAAAAGGGAAATATATTGCAGAAGTTTGGTTAATATAAAAAAAAACAAAGTTGTCTGAGCCAAGGTTCTAACAAGTGACCTCTACCCTCTAGTGTGGGAGACTAGTGTGATAACAAACTATCCCACCCAGACCTTTTTGGGGTAATTCACATTTTTTTATTTTGGCAAAGTGTGTCCAACGACTTCAGTTAGAAGCTATACTTTTACTATCTTAGTTGGCTATCACCACTACCGCTGATAGTAGTGTAGAAACTCAATGGATCTGTGAGAATAGTCCAGTATACGTTAATGACCATGTTTTTTAAATTGATCTAATATGTCTGTCGTTTAGAAGATTGATGTGGTTCTGGGGATGGATTGAATCTCTTCTTATTCCTTATATATCGGTCGTAAGAAGAAATCTATTTGCGTTCCTTCAGATGACACCAATCTAGATGATGTGATGACCACTCGGTTACGAGATAATTCCTTGATATGTTTCTAAAGGATTCCACTTCTCTACCTCCTGGAAGAGTAGTGGAGTCCTCTTAAGATTGATCTAGTAAATATTTAAATTATTTTATGATAATTTTATGTTTTTTAAATTATAATTGTCAATGTGTTAGTATTAAAACTAAATGTCGCTTGATATTTTTTTTATACTAAATTAATAAATAAAGAATATATACTAAATTAATAAAAAGGAATTATATGGTAGAAGTTTGGTGATATAAAAAAGCCAAAGCTGTCTGAGCCCAGATTCGAACTGGGGACCTCTAGTGTGTGAGACTAGCGTGATAACCAACTACACCACCCAGACCATATTATATAGCTTCACCACTGGGGACCTCTTGAGTTAGAAGCTATAATTTTACTATCTTCGATGGCTATCACCACTGCCACTAATAGCAGTGTAGAAACCCAATGGATCTATGATAACCAACTACACCACCCAAACCTTTTTAAATTGATCAAATATGTATGTAGTTTAAGAAGATTGATATGGTTCTATGGATGAATTTCCTCACTTTCAATTCCATTCCTTCAGAAGAAGCCAATCTAGATGCCGTGATGACCAGTCCGTTGGAAGGTACACTAATCATGATCAATTTCTTGTCTGAGAAAGATAAAAAATTCTCTTGATTCTCACCATGTATTCAAAATAAAAGAACAATATCCTTTAAATATCGGTTGTGTGGGAATTCCTTGATATGTTTCTAAAGGATGCCACTTCTCTAGCTCCTGAAAGAGTAGTGGAGTTCTCCATTGATTGATCAGGTAAATATTTAATTTATTAGATTTAATCCTACTAGACTTAATCCTAGTAGATTTAAGAAGATTGATGGGGTTATAAGGATGAATTGACTCTCTTCCAATTCCATGAATATCAGTCGTAAGAAGAAATCTATTTTCATTCCTTAGAATACACCAATCTAGATGACGTGATGACCACTCCTTTGGAAGGTACGCTAATCATGATCAGTTGCTTGTCTGAGAAAGATAAAACTTTTCTATTGATTCTCACCATGGATTCAAGATAAAAGAAGAATATCTTGCAAATTTTGGATGTGTGTGAATTCATTGATATGTTTCTAAAGGATGTCAATTCTCTACCACCTGAATGAGTAAATGAGTTCTTTATTGATTGATCTAGTAAATATTTAAAGTATTTTATTGTTAATTTTATGTTTTTTCAATTATAACTTGTGAATGTGTTAGTACAAAAATAAATGTTGTTTGAAATGATTTTTCTACTAAATAAATGAATTCAAAAAAATATATATTTTATTTATTTAATTTAATCATACTAGATTTAATCAGTATTAATATTAGTTTCTTTATTATAAGTCTTGATTAAAAAATTAGATCACAAAAGGGAAATATATTGCAGAAGTTTGGTTAATATAAAAAAAACAAAGTTGTCTGAGCCAAGGTTCTAACAGGTGACCTCTACCCTCTAGTGTGGGAGACTAGTGTGATAACAAACTATCCCACCCAGACCTTTTTGGGGTAATTCACATTTTTTTTATTTTGGCAAAGTGTGTCCAACGACTTCAGTTAGAAGCTATACTTCTACTACCTTAGTTGGCTATCACCACTACCGCTGATAGTAGTGTAGAAACTCAATGGATCTGTGAGAATAGTCCAGTATACGTTAATGACCATGTTTTTTAATTGATTAATATGTCTGTCGTTTAGAAGATTGATGTGGTTCTGGGGATGGATTGAATCTCTTCTTATTCCTTATATATCGGTCGTAAGAAGAAATCTATTTGCGTTCCTTCAGATGACACCAATCTAGATGATGTGATGACCACTCGGTTACGAGATAATTCCTTGATATGTTTCTAAAGGATTCCACTTCTCTACCTCCTGAAAGAGTAGTGGAGTCCTCTTCAGATTGATCTAGTAAATATTTAAATTATTTTATGATAATTTTATGTTTTTTAAATTATAATTGTCAATGTGTTAGTATTAAAAATAAATGTCGCTTGATATTTTTTTTATACTAAATTAATAAATTAAGAAAATATACTAAATTAATAAAAAGGAATTATATGGTAGAAGTTTGGTGATATAAAAAAGACAAAGTTGTCTGAGCCCAGGTTCAAACTGGGGACCTCTAGTGTGTGAGACTAGCGTGATAACCAACTACACCACCCAGACCTTATTGTATAGCTTCACCACTGGGGACCTCTTGAGTTAGAAGCTATAATTTTACTATCTTCGATGGCTATCACCACTGCGACTAATAGCAGTGTAGAAACCCAATGGATCTATGATAACCAACTACACCACCCAAACCTTTTTAAATTGATCAAATATGTATGTAGTTTAAGAAGATTGATATGGTTCTATGGATGAATTTCCTCACTTTCAATTCCATTCCTTCAGAAGAAGCCAATCTAGAGGCCGTGATGACCAGTCCGTTGGAAGGTACACTAATCATGATCAATTTCTTGTCTGAGAAAGATAAAAAATTCTCTTGATTCTCACCATGTATTCAAAATAAAAGAAGAATATCCTGTAAATATTGGTTGTGTGGGAATTCCTTGATATGTTTCTAAAGGATGCCACTTCTCTAGCTCCTGAAAGAGTAGTGGAGTTCTCCATTGATTGATCAGGTAAATATTTAATTTATTAGATTTAATCCTACTAGACTTAATCCTAGTAGATTTAAGAAGATTGATGGGGTTATAAGGATGAATTGACTCTCTTCCAATTCCATGAATATCAGTCGTAAGAAGAAATCTATTTTCATTCCTTAGAATACACCAATCTAGATGACGTGATGACCACTCCTTTGGAAGGTACGCTAATCATGATCAGTTGCTTGTCTGAGAAAGATAAAACTTTTCTATTGATTCTCACCATGGATTCAAGATAAAAGAAGAATATCTTGCAAATTTTGGATGTGTGTGAATTCATTGATATGTTTCTAAAGGATGTCAATTCTCTACCACCTGAATGAGTAAATGAGTTCTTTATTGATTGATCTAGTAAATATTTAAAGTATTTTATTGTTAATTTTATGTTTTTTCAATTATAACTTGTGAATGTGTTAGTACAAAAAATAAATGTTGTTTGAAATGATTTTTCTACTAAATAAATGAATTAAAAAATATATATTTTTATTTATTTAATTTAATCATACTAGATTTAATCAGTATTAATATTAGTTTCTTTATTATAAGTCTTGATTAAAAAATTAGATCACAAAAGGGAAATATATTGTAGAAGTTTGGTTAATATATAAAAAACAAAGTTGTCTGAGCCAAGGTTCTAACAGGTGACCTCTACCCTCTAGTGTGGGAGACTAGTGTCATAACAAACTATCCCACCCAGACCTTTTTGGGGTAATTCACATTTTCTTATTTTGGCAAAGTGTGTCCAACGACTTCAGTTAGAAGCTATACTTCTACTATCTTAGTTGGCTATCACCACTACCGCTGATAGTAGTGTAGAAACTCAATGGATCTGTGAGAATAGTCCAGTATACGTTAATGACCATGTTTTTTAAATTGATCTAATATGTCTGTCGTTTAGAAGATTGATGTGGTTCTGGGGATGGATTGAATCTCTTCTTATTCCTTATATATCGGTCGTAAGAAGAAATCTATTTGCGTTCCTTCAGATGACACCAATCTAGATGATGTGATGACCACTCGGTTACGAGATAATTCCTTGATATGTTTCTAAAGGATTCCACTTCTCTACCTCCTGAAAGAGTAGTGGAGTCCTCTTCAGATTGATCTAGTAAATATTTAAATTATTTTATGATAATTTTATGTTTTTTAAATTATAATTGTCAATGTGTTAGTATTAAAAATAAATGTCGCTTGATATTTTTTTTATACTAAATTAATAAATTAAGAAAATATACTAAATTAATAAAAAGGAATTATATGGTAGAAGTTTGGTGATATAAAAAAGCCAAAGTTGTCTGAGCCCAGGTTCTGGGGATGGATTGAATCTCTTCTTATTCCTTATATATCGGTCGTAAGAAGAAATCTATTTGCGTTCCTTCAGATGACACCAATCTAGATGATGTGATGACCACTCGGTTACGAGATAATTCCTTGATATGTTTCTAAAGGATTCCACTTCTCTACCTCCTGAAAGAGTAGTGGAGTCCTCTTCAGATTGATCTAGTAAATATTTAAATTATTTTATGATAATTTTATGTTTTTTAAATTATAATTGTCAATGTGTTAGTATTAAAAATAAATGTCGCTTGATATTTTTTTTATACTAAATTAATAAATTAAGAAAATATACTAAATTAATAAAAAGGAATTATATGGTAGAAGTTTGGTGATATAAAAAAGCCAAAGTTGTCTGAGCCCAGGTTCGAACTAGGGACCTCTAGTGTGTGAGACTAGCGTGATAACCAACTACACCACCCAGACCTTATTGTATAGCTTCACCACTGGGGACCTCTTGAGTTAGAAGCTATAATTTTACTATCTTCGATGGCTATCACCACTGCCACTAATAGCAGTGTAGAAACCCAATGGATCTATGATAACCAACTACACCACCCAAACCTTTTTAAATTGATCAAATATGTATGTAGTTTAAGAAGATTGATATGGTTCTATGGATGAATTTCCTCACTTTCAATTCCATTCCTTCAGAAGAAGCCAATCTAGATGCCGTGATGACCAATCCGTTGGAAGGTACACTAATCATGATCAATTTCTTGTCTGAGAAAGATAAAAAATTCTCTTGATTCTCACCATGTATTCAAAATAAAAGAAGAATATCCTGTAAATATCGGTTGTGTGGGAATTCCTTGATATGTTTCTAAAGGATGCCACTTCTCTAGCTCCTGAAAGAGTAGTGGAGTTCTCCATTGATTGATCAGGTAAATATTTAATTTATTAGATTTAATCCTACTAGACTTAATCCTAGTAGATTTAAGAAGATTGATGGGGTTATAAGGATGAATTGACTCTCTTCCAATTCCATGAATATCAGTCGTAAGAAGAAATCTATTTTCATTCCTTAGAATACACCAATCTAGATGACGTGATGACCACTCCTTTGGAAGGTACGCTAATCATGATCAGTTGCTTGTCTGAGAAAGATAAAACTTTTCTATTGATTCTCACCATGGATTCAAGATAAAAGAAGAATATCTTGCAAATTTTGGATGTGTGTGAATTCATTGATATGTTTCTAAAGGATGTCAATTCTCTACCACCTGAATGAGTAAATGAGTTCTTTATTGATTGATCTAGTAAATATTTAAAGTATTTTATTGTTAATTTTATGTTTTTCCAATTATAACTTGTGAATGTGTTAGTACAAAAAATAAATGTTGTTTGAAATGATTTTTCTACTAAATAAATGAATTAAAAAATATATATTTTTATTTATTTAATTTAATCATACTAGATTTAATCAGTATTAATATTAGTTTCTTTATTATAAGTCTTGATTAAAAAATTAGATCACAAAAGGGAAATATATTTTAGAAGTTTGGTTAATATATAAAAAACAAAGTTGTCTGAGCCAAGGTTCTAACAGGTGACCTCTACCCTCTAGTGTGGGAGACTAGTGTGATAACAAACTATCCCACCCAGATCTTTTTGGGGTAATTCACATTTTCTTATTTTGGCAAAGTGTGTCCAACGACTTCAGTTAGAAGCTATACTTCTACTATCTTAGTTGGCTATCACCACTACCGCTGATAGTAGTGTAGAAACTCAATGGATCTGTGAGAATAGTCCAGTATACGTTAATGACCATGTTTTTTAAATTGATCTAATATGTCTGTCGTTTAGAAGATTGATGTGGTTCTGGGGATGGATTGAATCTCTTCTTATTCCTTATATATCGGTCGTAAGAAGAAATCTATTTGCGTTCCTTCAGATGACACCAATCTAGATGATGTGATGACCACTCGGTTACGAGATAATTCCTTGATATGTTTCTAAAGGATTCCACTTCTCTACCTCCTGAAAGAGTAGTGGAGTCCTCTTCAGATTGATCTAGTAAATATTTAAATTATTTTATGATAATTTTATGTTTTTTAAATTATAATTGTCAATGTGTTAGTATTAAAAATAAATGTCGCTTGATATTTTTTTTATACTAAATTAATAAATTAAGAAAATATACTAAATTAATAAAAAGGAATTATATGGTAGAAGTTTGGTGATATAAAAAAGCCAAAGTTGTCTGAGCTGAGGTTCAAACTGGGGACCTCTAGTGTGTGAGACTAGCATGATAACCAACTACACCACCCAGACCTTATTATATAGCTTCACCACTGGGGACCTCTTGAGTTAGAAGCTATAATTTTATTATCTTCGATGGCTATCACCACTGCCACTAATAGCAGTGTAGAAACCCAATGGATCTATGATAACCAACTACACCACCCAAACCTTTTTAAATTGATCAAATATGTATGTAGTTTAAGAAGATTGATATGGTTCTATGGATGAATTTCCTCACTTTCAATTCCATTCCTTCAGAAGAAGCCAATCTAGATGTTGTGATGACCAGTCCGTTGGAAGGTACACTAATCATGATCAATTTCTTGTCTGAGAAAGATAAAAAATTCTCTTGATTCTCACCATGTATTCAAAATAAAAGAAGAATATCCTGTAAATATCGGTTGTGTGGGAATTCCTTGATATGTTTCTAAAGGATGCCACTTCTCTAGCTCCTGAAAGAGTAGTGGAGTTCTCCATTGATTGATCAGGTAAATATTTAATTTATTAGATTTAATCCTACTAGACTTAATCCTAGTAGATTTAAGAAGATTGATGGGGTTATAAGGATGAATTGACTCTCTTCCAATTCCATGAATATCAGTCGTAAGAAGAAATCTATTTTCATTCCTTAGAATACACCAATCTAGATGACGTGATGACCACTCCTTTGGAAGGTACGCTAATCATGATCAGTTGCTTGTCTGAGAAAGATAAAACTTTTCTATTGATTCTCACCATGGATTCAAGATAAAAGAAGAATATCTTACAAATTTTTGATGTGTGTGAATTCATTGATATGTTTCTAAAGGATGTCAATTCTCTACCACCTAAATATTTAAAGTATTTTATTGTTAATTTTATGTTTTTTCAATTATAACTTGTGAATGTGTTAATACAAAAAATAAATGTTGTTTGAAATGATTTTTCTACTAAATAAATAAATTAAAAAATATATATTTTTTTTATTTAATTTAATCATACTAGATTTAATCAGTATTAATATTAGTTTCTTTATTATAAGTCTTGATTAAAAAATTAGATCACAAAGGGAAATATATTGCAGAAGTTTGGTTAATATAAAAAAACAAAGTTGTCTGAGCCAAGGTTCTAACAGGTGACCTCTACCCTCTAGTGTGGGAGACTAGTGTGATAACAAACTATCCCACCCAGACCTTTTTGGGGTAATTCACATTTTTTTTATTTTGGCAAAGTGTGTCCAACGACTTCAGTTAGAAGCTATACTTCTTACTATCTTAGTTGGCTATCACCACTACCGCTGATAGTAGTGTAGAAACTCAATGGATCTGTGAGAATAGTCCAGTATACGTTAATGACCATGTTTTTTAAATTGATCTAATATGTCTGTCGTTTAGAAGATTGATGTGGTTCTGGGGATGGATTGAATCTCTTCTTATTCCTTATATATCGGTCGTAAGAAGAAATCTATTTTCGTTCCTTCAGATGACACCAATCTAGATGATGTGATGACCACTCGGTTACGAGATAATTCCTTGATATGTTTCTAAAGGATTCCACTTCTCTACCTCCTGAAAGAGTAGTGGAGTCCTCTTCAGATTGATCTAGGAAATATTTAAATTATTTTATGATAATTTTATGTTTTTTAAATTATAATTATCAATGTGTTGGTATTAAAAATAAATGTCGCTTGATATTTTTTTTATACTAAATTAATAAATTAAGAAAATATACTAAATTAATAAAAAGGAATTATATGGTAGAAGTTTGGTGATATAAAAAAGCCAAAGTTGTCTGAGCCCAGGTTCGAACTGGGGACCTCTAGTGTGTGAGACTAGCGTGATAACCAACTACACCACCCAGACCATATTATATAGCTTCACCACTGGGGACCTCTTGAGTTAGAAGCTATAATTTTACTATCTTTGATGGCTATCACCACTGCCACTAATAGCAGTGTAGAAACCCAATGGATCTATGATAACCAACTACACCACCCAAACCTTTTTAAATTGATCAATTATGTATGTAGTTTAAGAAGATTGATATGGTTCTATGGATGAATTTCCTCACTTTCAATTCCATTCCTTCAGAAGAAGCCAATCTAGATGTTGTGATGACCAGTCCGTTGGAAGGTACACTAATCATGATCAATTTCTTGTCTGAGAAAGATAAAAAATTCTCTTGATTCTCACCATGTATTCAAAATAAAAGAACAATATCCTGTAAATATCGGTTGTGTGGGAATTCCTTGATATGTTTCTAAAGGATGCCACTTCTCTAGCTCCTGAAAGAGTAGTGGAGTTCTCCATTGATTGATCAGGTAAATATTTAATTTATTAGATTTAATCCTACTAGACTTATCCTAGTAGATTTAAGAAGATTGATGGGGTTATAAGGATGAATTGACTCTCTTCCAATTCCATGAATATCAGTCGTAAGAAGAAATCTATTTTCATTCCTTAGAATACACCAATCTAGATGACGTGATGACCACTCCTTTGGAAGGTACGCTAATCATGATCAGTTGCTTGTCTGAGAAAGATAAAACTTTTCTATTGATTCTCACCATGGATTCAAGATAAAAGAAGAATATCTTGCAAATTTTGGATGTGTGTGAATTCATTGATATGTTTCTAAAGGATGTCAATTCTCTACCACCTGAATGAGTAAATGAGTTCTTTATTGATTGATCTAGTAAATATTTAAAGTATTTTATTGTTAATTTTATGTTTTTTCAATTATAACTTGTGAATGTGTTAATACAAAAAATAAATGTTGTTTGAAATGATTTTTCTACTAAATAAATAAATTAAAAAATATATATTTTTATTTATTTAATTTAATCATACTAGATTTAATTAGTATTAATATTAGTTTCTTTATTATAAGTCTTGATTAAAATATTAGATCACAAAAGGGAAATATATTGCAGAAGTTTGGTTAATATAAAAAAACAAAGTTGTCTGAGCCAAGGTTCTAACAGGTGACCTCTACCCTCTAGTGTGGGAGACTAGTGTGATAACAAACTATCCCACCCAGACCTTTTGGGGTAATTCACATTTTTTTATTTTGGCAAA
Organism: Lathyrus oleraceus; assembly: GCF_024323335.1. Lineage (NCBI taxonomy): Eukaryota > Viridiplantae > Streptophyta > Magnoliopsida > Fabales > Fabaceae > Lathyrus > Lathyrus oleraceus. Next base: position 625,296,542 of record NC_066583.1, on the reverse strand, counting down.
GTGTGTCCAACGACTTCAGTTAGAAGCTATACTTTTACTATCTTAGTTGGCTATCACCACTACCGCTGATAGTAGTGTAGAAACTCAATGGATCTGTGAGAATAGTCCAGTATACGTTAATGACCATGTTTTTTAAATTGATCTAATATGTCTGTCGTTTAGAAGATTGATGTGGTTCTGGGGATGGATTGAATCTCTTCTTATTCCTTATATATCGGTCGTAAGAAGAAATCTATTTGCGTTCCTTCAGATGACACCAATCTAGATGATGTGATGACCACTCGGTTACGAGATAATTCCTTGATATGTTTCTAAAGGATTCCACTTCTCTACCTCCTGGAAGAGTAGTGGAGTCCTCTTAAGATTGATCTAGTAAATATTTAAATTATTTTATGATAATTTTATGTTTTTTAAATTATAATTGTCAATGTGTTAGTATTAAAACTAAATGTCGCTTGATATTTTTTTTATACTAAATTAATAAATTAAGAATATATACTAAATTAATAAAAAGGAATTATATGGTAGAAGTTTGGTGATATAAAAAAGCCAAAGTTGTCTTAGCCCAGGTTCAAATTGGGGACCTCTAGTGTGTGAGACTAGCGTGATAACCAACTACACCACCCAGACCTTATTATATATCTTCACCACTGGGGACCTGTTGAGTTAGAAGCTATAATTTTACTATCTTCGATGGCTATCACCACTGCCACTAATAGCAGTGTAGAAACCCAATGGATCTATGATAACCAACTACACCACCCAAACCTTTTTTAATTGATCAAATATGTATGTAGTTTATGAAGATTGATATGGTTCTATGGATGAATTTCCTCACTTTCAATTCCATTCCTTCAGAAGAAGCCAATCTAGATGCCGTGATGACCAGTCCGTTGGAAGGTACACTAATCATGATCAATTTCTTGTCTGAGAAAGATAAAAAATTCTCTTGATTCTCACCATGTATTCAAAATAAATGAAGAATATCCTGTAAATATCGGTTGTGTGGGAATTCCTTGATATGTTTCTAAAGGATGCCACTTCTCTAGCTCCTGAAAGAGTAGTGGAGTTCTCCATTGATTGATCAGGTAAATATTTAATTTATTAGATTTAATCCTACTAGACTTAATCCTAGTAGATTTAAGAAGATTGATGGGGTTATAAGGATGAATTGACTCTCTTCCAATTCCATGAATATCAGTCGTAAGAAGAAATCTATTTTCATTCCTTAGAATACACCAATCTAGATGACGTGATGACCACTCCTTTGGAAGGTACGCTAATCATGATCAGTTGCTTGTCTGAGAAAGATAAAACTTTTCTATTGATTCTCACCATGGATTCAAGATAAAAGAAGAATATCTTGCAAATTTTGGATGTGTGTGAATTCATTGATATGTTTCTAAAGGATGTCAATTCTCTACCACCTGAATGAGTAAATGAGTTCTTTATTGATTGATCTAGTAAATATTTAAAGTATTTTATTGTTAATTTTATGTTTTTTCAATTATAACTTGTGAATGTGTTAGTACAAAAAATAAATGTTGTTTGAAATGATTTTTCTACTAAATAAATGAATTAAAAAATATATATTTTTATTTATTTAATTTAATCATACTAGATTTAATCAGTATTAATATTAGTTTCTTTATTATAAGTCTTGATTAAAAAATTAGATCACAAAAGGGAAATATATTGCAGAAGTTTGGTTAATATAAAAAAACAAAGTTGTCTGAGCCAAGGTTCTAACAGGTGACCTCTACCCTCTAGTGTGGGAGACTAGTGTGATAACAAACTATCCCACCCAGACCTTTTTGGGGTAATTCACATTTTTTTATTTTGGCAAAGTGTGTCCAACGACTTCAGTTAGAAGCTATACTTTTACTATCTTAGTTGGCTATCACCACTACCGCTGATAGTAGTGTAGAAACTCAATGGATCTGTGAGAATAGTCCAGTATACGTTAATGACCATGTTTTTTAAATTGATCTAATATGTCTGTCGTTTAGAAGATTGATGTGGTTCTGGGGATGGATTGAATCTCTTCTTATTCCTTATATATCGGTCGTAAGAAGAAATCTATTTGCGTTCCTTCAGATGACACCAATCTAGATGATGTGATGACCACTCGGTTACGAGATAATTCCTTGATATGTTTCTAAAGGATTCCACTTCTCTACCTCCTGGAAGAGTAGTGGAGTCCTCTTAAGATTGATCTAGTAAATATTTAAATTATTTTATGATAATTTTATGTTTTTTAAATTATAATTGTCAATGTGTTAGTATTAAAACTAAATGTCGCTTGATATTTTTTTTATACTAAATTAATAAATTAAGAAAATATACTAAATTAATAAAAAAGGAATTATATGGTAGAAGTTTGGTGATATAAAAAAGCCAAAGTTGTCTTAGCCCAGGTTCAAATTGGGGGACCTCTAGTGTGTGAGACTAGCGTGATAACCAACTACACCACCCAAACCTTATTATATATCTTCACCACTGGGGACCTCTTGAGTTAGAAGCTATAATTTTACTATCTTCGATGGCTATCACCACTGCCACTAATAGCAGTGTAGAAACCCAATGGATCTATGATAACCAACTACACCACCCAAACCTTTTTTAATTGATCAAATATGTATGTAGTTTAAGAAGATTGATATGGTTCTATGGATGAATTTCCTCACTTTCAATTCCATTCCTTCAGAAGAAGCCAATCTAGATGCCGTGATGACCAGTCCGTTGGAAGGTACACTAATCATGATCAATTTCTTGTCTGAGAAAGATAAAAAATTCTCTTGATTCTCACCATGTATTCAAAATAAATGAAGAATATCCTGTAAATATCGGTTGTGTGGGAATTCCTTGATATGTTTCTAAAGGATGCCACTTCTCTAGCTCCTGAAAGAGTAGTGGAGTTCTCCATTGATTGATCAGGTAAATATTTAATTTATTAGATTTAATCCTACTAGACTTAATCCTAGTAGATTTAAGAAGATTGATGGGGTTATAAGGATGAATTGACTCTCTTCCAATTCCATGAATATCAGTCGTAAGAAGAAATCTATTTTCATTCCTTAGAATACACCAATCTAGATGACGTGATGACCACTCCTTTGGAAGGTACGCTAATCATGATCAGTTGCTTGTCTGAGAAAGATAAAACTTTTCTATTGATTCTCACCATGGATTCAAGATAAAAGAAGAATATCTTGCAAATTTTGGATGTGTGTGAATTCATTGATATGTTTCTAAAGGATGTCAATTCTCTACCACCTGAATGAGTAAATGAGTTCTTTATTGATTGATCTAGTAAATATTTAAAGTATTTTATTGTTAATTTTATGTTTTTTCAATTATAACTTGTGAATGTGTTAGTACAAAAAATAAATGTTGTTTGAAATGATTTTTCTACTAAATAAATGAATTAAAAAATATATATTTTTATTTATTTAATTTAATCATACTAGATTTAATCAGTATTAATATTAGTTTCTTTATTATAAGTCTTGATTAAAAAATTAGATCACAAAAGGGAAATATATTGCAGAAGTTTGGTTAATATAAAAAAAACAAAGTTGTCTGAGCCAAGGTTCTAACAGGTGACCTCTACCCTCTAGTGTGGGAGACTAGTGTGATAACAAACTATCCCACCCAGACCTTTTTGGGGTAATTCACATTTTTTTATTTTGGCAAAGTGTGTCCAACGACTTCAGTTAGAAGCTATACTTTTACTATCTTAGTTGGCTATCACCACTACCGCTGATAGTAGTGTAGAAACTCAATGGATCTGTGAGAATAGTCCAGTATACGTTAATGACCATGTTTTTTAAATTGATCTAATATGTCTGTCGTTTAGAAGATTGATGTGGTTCTGGGGATGGATTGAATCTCTTCTTATTCCTTATATATCGGTCGTAAGAAGAAATCTATTTGCGTTCCTTCAGATGACACCAATCTAGATGATGTGATGACCACTCGGTTACGAGATAATTCCTTGATATGTTTCTAAAGGATTCCACTTCTCTACCTCCTGGACGAGTAGTGGAGTCCTCTTAAGATTGATCTAGTAAATATTTAAATTATTTTATGATAATTTTATGTTTTTTAAATTATAATTGTCAATGTGTTAGTATTAAAAACTAAATGTCGCTTGATATTTTTTTTATACTAAATTAATAAATTAAGAATATATACTAAATTAATAAAAAGGAATTATATGGTAGAAGTTTGGTGATATAAAAAAGCCAAAGTTGTCTTAGCCCAGGTTCAAATTGGGGACCTCTAGTGTGTGAGACTAGCGTGATAACCAACTACACCACCCAGACCTTATTATATATCTTCACCACTGGGGACCTCTTGAGTTAGAAGCTATAATTTTACTATCTTCGATGGCTATCACCACTGCCACTAATAGCAGTGTAGAAACCCAATGGATCTATGATAACCAACTACACCACCCAAACCTTTTTTAATTGATCAAATATGTATGTAGTTTAAGAAGATTGATATGGTTCTATGGATGAATTTCCTCACTTTCAATTCCATTCCTTCAGAAGAAGCCAATCTAGATGCCGTGATGACCAGTCCGTTGGAAGGTACACTAATCATGATCAATTTCTTGTCTGAGAAAGATAAAAAATTCTCTTGATTCTCACCATGTATTCAAAATAAATGAAGAATATCCTGTAAATATCGGTTGTGTGGGAATTCCTTGATATGTTTCTAAAGGATGCCACTTCTCTAGCTCCTGAAAGAGTAGTGGAGTTCTCCATTGATTGATCAGGTAAATATTTAATTTATTAGATTTAATCCTACTAGACTTAATCCTAGTAGATTTAAGAAGATTGATGGGGTTATAAGGATGAATTGACTCTCTTCCAATTCCATGAATATCAGTCGTAAGAAGAAATCTATTTTCATTCCTTAGAATACACCAATCTAGATGACGTGATGACCACTCCTTTGGAAGGTACGCTAATCATGATCAGTTGCTTGTCTGAGAAAGATAAAACTTTTCTATTGATTCTCACCATGGATTCAAGATAAAAGAAGAATATCTTGCAAATTTTGGATGTGTGTGAATTCATTGATATGTTTCTAAAGGATGTCAATTCTCTACCACCTGAATGAGTAAATGAGTTCTTTATTGATTGATCTAGTAAATATTTAAAGTATTTTATTGTTAATTTTATGTTTTTTCAATTATAACTTTTGAATGTGTTAGTACAAAAAATAAATGTTGTTTGAAATGATTTTTCTACTAAATAAATGAATTCAAAAAATATATATTTTTATTTATTTAATTTAATCATACTAGATTTAATCATTATTAATATTAGTTTCTTTATTATAAGTCTTGATTAAAAAATTAGATCACAAAAGGGAAATATATTGCAGAAGTTTGGTTAATATAAAAAAAACAAAGTTGTCTGAGCCAAGGTTCTAACAGGTGACCTCTACCCTCTAGTGTGGGAGACTAGTGTGATAACAAACTATCCCACCCAGACCTTTTTGGGGTAATTCACATTTTCTTATTTTGGCAAAGTGTGTCCAACGACTTCAGTTAGAAGCTATACTTCTACTATCTTAGTTGGCTATCACCACTACCGCTGATAGTAGTGTAGAAACTCAATGGATCTGTGAGAATAGTCCAGTATACGTTAATGACCATGTTTTTTAAATTGATCTAATATGTCTGTCGTTTAGAAGATTGATGTGGTTCTGGGGATGGATTGAATCTCTTCTTATTCCTTATATATCGGTCGTAAGAAGAAATCTATTTTCGTTCCTTCAGATGACACAAATCTAGATGATGTGATGACCACTCGGTTACGAGATAATTCCTTGATATGTTTCTAAAGGATTCCACTTCTCTACCTCCTGAAAGAGTAGTGGAGTCCTCTTCAGATTGATCTAGTAAATATTTAAATTATTTTATGATAATTTTATGTTTTTTAAATTATAATTGTCAATGTGTTAGTATTAAAAATAAATGTCGCTTGATATTTTTTTTATACTAAATTAATAAATTAAGAAAATATACTAAATTAATAAAAAGGAATTATATGGTAGAAGTTTGGTGATATAAAAAAGCCAAAGTTGTCTGAGCCCAGGTTCGAACTGGGGACCTCAAGTGTGTGAGACTAGTGTGATAACCAACTACACCACCCAGACCTTATTATATAGCTTCACCACTGGGGACCTCTTGAGTTAGAAGCTATAATTTTACTATCTTTGATGGCTATCACCACTGCCACTAATAGCAGTGTAGAAACCCAATGGATCTATGATAACCAACTACACCACCCAAACCTTTTTAAATTGATCAAATATGTATGTAGTTTAAGAAGATTGATATGGTTCTATGGATGAATTTCCTCACTTTCAATTCCATTCCTTCAGAAGAAGCCAATCTAGATGCCGTGATGACCAGTCCGTTGGAAGGTACACTAATCATGATCAATTTCTTGTCTGAGAAAGATAAAAAATTCTCTTGATTCTCACCATGTATTCAAAATAAATGAAGAATATCCTGTAAATATCGGTTGTGTGGGAATTCCTTGATATGTTTCTAAAGGATGCCACTTCTCTAGCTCCTGAAAGAGTAGTGGAGTTCTCCATTGATTGATCAGGTAAATATTTAATTTATTAGATTTAATCCTACTAGACTTAATCCTAGTAGATTTAAGAAGATTGATGGGGTTATAAGGATGAATTGACTCTCTTCCAATTCCATGAATATCAGTCGTAAGAAGAAATCTATTTTCATTCCTTAGAATACACCAATCTAGATGACGTGATGACCACTCCTTTGGAAGGTACGCTAATCATGATCAGTTGCTTGTCTGAGAAAGATAAAACTTTTCTATTGATTCTCACCATGGATTCAAGATAAAAGAAGAATATCTTGCAAATTTTGGATGTGTGTGAATTCATTGATATGTTTCTAAAGGATGTCAATTCTCTACCACCTGAATGAGTAAATGAGTTCTTTATTGATTGATCTAGTAAATATTTAAAGTATTTTATTGTTAATTTTATGTTTTTTCAATTATAACTTGTGAATGTGTTAGTACAAAAAATAAATGTTGTTTGAAATGATTTTTCTACTAAATAAATGAATTAAAAAATATATATTTTTATTTATTTAATTTAATCATACTAGATTTAATCAGTATTAATATTAGTTTCTTTATTATAAGTCTTGATTAAAAAATTAGATCACAAAAGGGAAATATATTGCAGAAGTTTGGTTAATATAAAAAAAACAAAGTTGTCTGAGCCAAGGTTCTAACAGGTGACCTCTACCCTCTAGTGTGGGAGACTAGTGTGATAACAAACTATCCCACCCAGATCTTTTTGGGGTAATTCACATTTTTTTTATTTTGGCAAAGTGTGTCCAACGACTTCAGTTAGAAGCTATACTTCTACTATCTTAGTTGGCTATCACCACTACCGCTGATAGTAGTGTAGAAACTCAATGGATCTGTGAGAATAGTCCAGTATACGTTAATGACCATGTTTTTTAAATTGATCTAATATGTCTGTCGTTTAGAAGATTGATGTGGTTCTGGGGATGGATTGAATCTCTTCTTATTCCTTATATATCGGTCGTAAGAAGAAATTTTTTTATTTTGGCAAAGTGTGTCCAACGACTTCAGTTAGAAGCTATACTTCTACTATCTTAGTTGGCTATCACCACTACCGCTGATAGTAGTGTAGAAACTCAATGGATCTGTGAGAATAGTCCAGTATACGTTAATGACCATGTTTTTTAAATTGATCTAATATGTCTGTCGTTTAGAAGATTGATGTGGTTCTGAGGATGGATTGAATCTCTTCTTATTCCTTATATATCGGTCGTAAGAAGAAATCTATTTTCGTTCCTTCAGATGACACCAATCTAGATGATGTGATGACCACTCGGTTACGAGATAATTCCTTGATATGTTTCTAAAGGATTCCACTTCTCTACCTCCTGAAAGAGTAATGGAGTCCTCTTCAGATTGATCTAGTAAATATTTAAATTATTTTATGATAATTTTATGTTTTTTAAATTATAATTGTCAATGTGTTAGTATTAAAAATAAATGTCGCTTGATATTTTTTTTATACTAAATTAATAAATTAAGAAAATATACTAAATTAATAAAAAGGAATTATATGGTAGAAGTTTGGTGATATAAAAAAGCCAAAGTTGTCTGAGCCCAGGTTCGAACTGGGGGCCTCTAGTGTGTGAGACTAGTGTGATAACCAACTACACCACCCACACCTTATTATATAGCTTCACCACTGGGGACCTCTTGAGTTAGAAGCTATAATTTTACTATCTTCGATGGCTATCACCACTGCCACTAATAGCAGTGTAGAAACCCAATGGATCTATGATAACCAACTACACCACCCAAACCTTTTTAAATTGATCAAATATGTATGTAGTTTAAGAAGATTGATATGGTTCTATGGATGAATTTCCTCACTTTCAATTCCATTCCTTCAGAAGAAGCCAATCTAGATGCCGTGATGACCAGTCCGTTGGAAGGTACACTAATCATGATCAATTTCTTGTCTGAGAAAGATAAAAAATTCTCTTGATTCTCACCATGTATTCAAAATAAAAGAAGAATATCCTGTAAATATCGGTTGTGTGGGAATTCCTTGATATGTTTCTAAAGGATGCCACTTCTCTAGCTCCTGAAAGAGTAGTGGAGTTCTCCATTGATTGATCAGGTAAATATTTAATTTATTAGATTTAATCCTACTAGACTTAATCCTAGTAGATTTAAGAAGATTGATGGGGTTATAAGGATGAATTGACTCTCTTCCAATTCCATGAATATCAGTCGTAAGAAGAAATCTATTTTCATTCCTTAGAATACACCAATCTAGATGACGTGATGACCACTCCTTTGGAAGGTACGCTAATCATGATCAGTTGCTTGTCTGAGAAAGATAAAACTTTTCTATTGATTCTCACCATGGATTCAAGATAAAAGAAGAATATCTTGCAAATTTTGGATGTGTGTGAATTCATTGATATGTTTCTAAAGGATGTCAATTCTCTACCACCTGAATGAGTAAATGAGTTCTTTATTGATTGATCTAGTAAATATTTAAAGTATTTTATTGTTAATTTTATGTTTTTTCAATTATAACTTGTGAATGTGTTAGTACAAAAAATAAATGTTGTTTGAAATGATTTTTCTACTAAATAAATGAATTAAAAAATATATATTTTTATTTATTTAATTTAATCATACTAGATTTAATCAGTATTAATATTAGTTTCTTTATTATAAGTCTTGATTAAAAAATTAGATCACAAAAGGGAAATATATTGCAGAAGTTTGGTTAATATAAAAAAAACAAAGTTGTCTGAGCCAAGGTTCTAACAGGTGACCTCTACCCTCTAGTGTGGGAGACTAGTGTGATAACAAACTATCCCACCCAGATCTTTTTGGGGTAATTCACATTTTTTTTATTTTGGCAAAGTGTGTCCAACGACTTCAGTTAGAAGCTATACTTCTACTATCTTAGTTGGCTATCACCACTACCGCTGATAGTAGTGTAGAAACTCAATGGATCTGTGAGAATAGTCCAGTATACGTTAATGACCATGTTTTTTAAATTGATCTAATATGTCTGTCGTTTAGAAGATTGATGTGGTTCTGGGGATGGATTGAATCTCTTCTTATTCCTTATATATCGGTCGTAAGAAGAAATCTATTTTCGTTCCTTCAGATGACACCAATCTAGATGATGTGATGACCACTCGGTTACGAGATAATTCCTTGATATGTTTCTAAAGGATTCCACTTCTCTACCTCCTGAAAGAGTAGGGGAGTCCTCTTCAGATTGATCTAGTAAATATTTAAATTATTTTATGATAATTTTATGTTTTTTAAATTATAATTGTCAATGTGTTAGTATTAAAAATAAATGTCGCTTGATATTTTTTTTATACTAAATTAATAAATTAAGAAAATATACTAAATTAATAAAAAGGAATTATATGGTAGAAGTTTGGTGATATAAAAAAGCCAAAGTTGTTTGAGCCGAGGTTCGAACTGGGGACCTCTAGTGTGTGAGACTAGCATGATAACCAACTACACCACCCAGACCTTATTATATGGCTTCACCACTGGGGACCTCTTGAGTTAGAAGCTATAATTTTACTATCTTCGATGGCTATCACCACTGCCACTAATAGCAGTGTAGAAACCCAATGGATCTATGATAACCAACTACACCACCCAAACCTTTTTAAATTGATCAAATATGTATGTAGTTTAAGAAGATTGATATGGTTCTATGGATGAATTTCCTCACTTTCAATTCCATTCCTTCAGAAGAAGCCAATCTAGATGCCGTGATGACCAGTCCGTTGGAAGGTACACTAATCATGATCAATTTCTTGTCTGAGAAAGATAAAAAATTCTCTTGATTCTCACCATGTATTCAAAATAAAAGAAGAATATCCTGTAAATATCGGTTGTGTGGGAATTCCTTGATATGTTTCTAAAGGATGCCACTTCTCTAGCTCCTGAAAGAGTAGTGGAGTTCTCCATTGATTGATCAGGTAAATATTTAATTTATTAGATTTAATCCTACTAGACTTAATCCTAGTAGATTTAAGAAGATTGATGGGGTTATAAGGATGAATTGACTCTCTTCCAATTCCATGAATATCAGTCGTAAGAAGAAATCTATTTTCATTCCTTAGAATACACCAATCTAGATGACGTGATGACCACTCCTTTGGAAGGTACGCTAATCATGATCAGTTGCTTGTCTGAGAAAGATAAAACTTTTCTATTGATTCTCACCATGGATTCAAGATAAAAGAAGAATATCTTGCAAATTTTGGATGTGTGTGAATTCATTGATATGTTTCTAAAGGATGTCAATTCTCTACCACCTGAATGAGTAAATGAGTTCTTTATTGATTGATCTAGTAAATATTTAAAGTATTTTATTGTTAATTTTATGTTTTTTCAATTATAACTTGTGAATGTGTTAGTACAAAAAATAAATGTTGTTTGAAATGATTTTTCTACTAAATAAATGAATTAAAAAATATATATTTTTATTTATTTAATTTAATCATACTAGATTTAATCAGTATTAATATTAGTTTCTTTATTATAAGTCTTGATTAAAAAATTAGATCACAAAAGGGAAATATATTTCAGAAGTTTGGTTAATATATAAAAAACAAAGTTGTCTGAGCCAAGGTTCTAACAGGTGACCTCTACCCTCTAGTGTGGGAGACTAGTGTGATAACAAACTATCCCACCCAGACCTTTTTGGGGTAATTCACATTTTCTTATTTTGGCAAAGTGTGTCCAACGACTTCAGTTAGAAGCTATACTTCTACTATCTTAGTTGGCTATCACCACTACCGCTGATAGTAGTGTAGAAACTCAATGGATCTGTGAGAATAGTCCAGTATACGTTAATGACCATGTTTTTTAAATTGATCTAATATGTCTGTCGTTTAGAAGATTGATGTGGTTCTGGGGATGGATTGAATCTCTTCTTATTCCTTATATATCGGTCGTAAGAAGAAATCTATTTTCGTTCCTTCAGATGACACCAATCTAGATGATGTGATGACCACTCGGTTATGAGATAATTCCTTGATATGTTTCTAAAGGATTCCACTTCTCTACCTCCTGAAAGAATAGTGGAGTCCTCTTCAGATTGATCTAGTAAATATTTAAATTATTTGGTGATATAAAAAAGCCAAAGTTGTTTGACCCCAGGTTTGAACTGGGGACCTCTAGTGTGTGAGACTAGCGTGATAACCAACTACACCACCCAGACCTTACTATGTAGCTTCTCCACTGGGGACCTCTTGAGTTAGAAGCTATAATTTTACTATCTTCGATGGCTATCACCTCTAGTGTGTGAGACTAGCGTGATCAACTACACCACCCAAACCTTTTTGTGTAGCTTCACATTCTTTTATTTTGGAAAAGTGTGTACAACAGCTTGAGTTAGAAGCTATAATTTTACTATCTTCGATGGCTATCACCACTGCCACCAATAACAGTGTAGAAACCCAATGGATCTATGAGAATTGTCCAGTATACGTATATGGCCATGTTTTTCAAATTGATAAAATATGTATGTTGTTTAAGAAGTTGATATGGTTCTGTGGATGAATTTCCTCTCTTCTAATTCTATTCCTTCAGAAGAAGCCAATCTAGATGTCGTGATGAACAGTCTGTTGGACGGTACACTAATCATAATCAATTTCTTGTTTGAGAAAGATAAAAAATTATCTTTATATTCACCATGTATTCAAAATAAAAGAAGAATATCCTTCAAGTATCGGTTGTGCGGGAATTCCTTGATATGTTTCTAAAGGATGCCACTTCTCTAGCTCTTGAAAGAGTAGTGGAGTTCTCCATTGATTGATCAGGTAAATATTTAATTATTTGATTTAATCCTCCTAGATTTAATGAAATCATTAGATCACGAAAGGGAATTCTGTTACGGAAGTATGGTTCTATAAATACACAAATTTGTTTAAGCCCAGGTTCGAACTAGGTACGTCAAGTGTGTGAGACTAGAGTGATAAACAACTATGCCAACCATACCTTATTATGGACTTCACATTCTTTTATATTGACAAAGTTTGTGCAATGGCATGAGTTAGAAGCTATGGCTTTATTATCTCCGATGGCTATCACCGATGCCATTGATATCATCATAGAAACCCATTGGACATGTGAGAATTGTCTAGTATACATCAATGACAATGTTTTTCAAATTGATCTAATATGCCAGTCGTTTAAGAAGATTGATGGGGTTATAGGGATGAATTTTCTCTCTTCGAATTCCATGAATATCGGTTGTAAGAAGAAATCTATTTTCATTCCTTCAGAAGACACCAATCTAGTTGATGTGATGACCACTCCTTTGGAAGGTACGCTAATCATGATCAATTTCTTGTCTGAGAAAGATAAAACTCTTCTCTTGATTCTCACCATGGATTCAAGATAAAAGAAGAATATCTTGCAAATTTCGGTTGTGTGTGAATTCATTGACATGTTTCTAAGGGATGTCAATTCTCTACCTCCTGAATGAGTAGTGGAGTTCTTTATTGATTGATCTAGTAAATATTTAAAGTATTTTAATGCTAATTTTATGTTTTTTCAATTATAACTTGTGAATTTGTTAATATAAAAAATAGAAATGATTTTTCTACTAAATAAATAAATTATGAAAAAAATATTCTTATTTATTTAATTTAATCATGCTAGATTTAATTAATATTAATATTATTTTCGTTATTATAAGTCTTGATTAAAAAATTAGATCACAAAAGGGAAATATATTGCAGAAGTTTGGTAATATAAAAAAAAAGTTTTCTGAGCCAAGGTTCTAACAGGGGACCTCTAGTGTGGGAGACTAGCGTGATAACAAACTATCCCCCCAGACCTTTTTTGGGGTAATTCACATTCTTTTATTTTGGCGAAGTGTGTTCAACGACTTGAGTTAGAAGCTATACTTTTACTACCTCAATTGTCTATCACCACTGCCACTTGTAAGACCCTAATTTTGACCCTAAGATCCCTCATGGCATCATATCATTGCTCAGTGCATTGCCTCAAGGATCATAGCATGTTTGGCTCTTTAACCCTAGGGTTGGGACTTGTGTGAGTGGTTTGAGACCACCAAGCATACTTGTATTGTATATTATTTCTTTTCTTATTTTGATTACTAACCAAAAGCACAAAAATATGTCACTAACTCTTTTTGTTTTGAAGCTCAAGTGATCATGTGCTCCCATGCTCCTAGGAGGCCCCTAAGCTCAATGAAGTGGATAAATGAAGATGAGAATAAACATGGAAATGGTCCAAAAAGTTCTTAATCATCATATATTTCTCCCAAGTATCTCAATTTTCCAATTTGATCAAGATAACCCAAAGGGCTTGAGGATTGTTTCCCAAGGAAACCCTAATTCAATTGTGCTTTGACTGTGCCTTGCTCATGAAGCAATCTCAACCTATGATCAAATTTAATCAAGGGAAGTTCTTTAATTCATAATTTTATGCATATATGAGCCTATTTGAGGATCCTTAATCATTCATTCATCGAGATTTGAAGTTTGGCCTTGAGAAGTTGACCAGTCAAGTCATCTGACTAAACTGAAGATCACTGAGATACAACTTTTGATGTGTATGTCAAATGAAGATTACCCCAAGAGAAAAATGTTCTTAAGAACCATATGAACAACTTGAATTTTCATTAAAAATCCATTTGAAACTTGGAAGGTCATCATTCATTTCAAAACATTATAGGTCATTTTGATTGAAACCCTAATTTTGGGTCAACTTCCCAAGGACCTAACTTCTTTAATTTTTATGATTTTGAGGTGAGACAAAATGCATTGTAAATCTTAAGATGTCCACTTAAAATGTTATGTTGTACAAAATTTCATAATCCTAAAATAAATACATGTGATAATACAAAACATTATAGGTCACTTTGGACCTAAGTCATTGAATTTGAAAAATGCCCAACTTCAAGTGCTCATAACTTTCTCATGAAAAATCCAAATGATGCAAAATTTAAGTCTAAATTGATCACCTCAAAAATATATACAACTTGTATGTTGGAGGTTTATCCATTTGAAGCTTGAATCATTGAAACATATGGGCTTGAAGAGGCTTGGTTTTGGTGAACATTTTCAAAGGTGACTTAGACATGTTTTGTACCCAAACTTTCACAGCCTATTTTCATTAAGTTACAAACTCCAAATGAATTTTTTCCCAACATGACTTTTGTTCCTTATTTCAAGAGCTTTCCAATCATTACTCACATTAATTTTTTGGACTTTCCATGTGTGAGTTTCGAAGAGCTCTTACTTCATGATCATTTTGATATTTTATGGTGAAAACTTGAAATGCAAGTTGTTTCAGTCCAATGCACATGACCAAATGGTGTTCTCATGATCTCAACAAACTTTTGCATCCACCTTTGGGCTTTGCATGCGCCTGTACATGCCTATGCACCAAAATTCAAATGGCCATGCACATGAAAGAAGCGTGGGAATCAGCCACATCCAGCTATAAATAGAGGTGCCTTGAGCTTCAATTGACAACCAAGTGGAGATCTGAATTGCTGCTGAGTTGAAATCCAAACCCTCACTAAAGGAATTTTCAGTTTTCTTTCTCTTTTTCAAGCTTGAATTTCAACATTATTAGTTGATTTTCAAAGCTCAATTCCTTAACCTAGCATCACCATCACACTTCCAGAGCAAAAGTAGATCAAGAGCTTGAAGGATTCGTGTTGTTTGAAGCTTCATTTCAGAGGTAGAACCTCAATTTTTTTTGATTTAGATCTTGCAATATAATGTGAATTCCTTTGGTTTATGTTGTTTTCTGAAGTCCTCTCACTTGAGGCAGGCCAGTGGTGGTCTTAATTGTGTAAATCGTGCCATTTCAGTTCATGCACCATGATCTTCAAGCTCACGTTTCTCTCTAAACAGGAACTGTGAGGATGATCCATGGTTACAGGGGTGATGTACATCACCTCAACTTCATTTTGATGTCCTCAGTTTTCATTTTCATTACAACTTTTTTTCCTGCGCGTGGTGGCTGGATTCTGGTACTTCACCCGAGAAGAAGGTGTGTTCCACCGCCTGTACCACGTGTGCATCTCCCAGCCTTTGGATCATGCATAAACATTTTAATCTTGGCCATTCCATGTGTTGACTTATTTTAATACAAAGTGTTGTGCGCTTGACTTGAGATCACCATGTGACCGCGCCTCTGAGCCCTTGATGCCTAGCCACGTCAATTAATGAATTGATCTGATGGCGCTGGATTTTTCTATTTTTTTTATTTCCTTTTAATTTCAGATAATTCCTTTTATTTTAAAAAATTCATAAATATTTTATTTGAAGTCACAAAAATATGAGACCAATGCCAAAAAATTTCTTGAAAAATCTAGTTTCATATTTTGATTTTTAATTATTTTTGTGACTTCATTTAATATTTTTTGTGAATTATTTGGTTTTTAATAGTTTTAATTCTTTTTTAAATAGTTTTTGATATTTAAAAAATCCAAAAATATTTTCTTAACACCTATGGATCATGATAAGTCAATGAAAAATAGTTTTATCAATTTCTTATTTGATTTAAGATTTATTTGAGATTTCAATTCATATTGTGTTATTTTATCATTGTATTTAATTGTTTTTAAATAGTTTCTGATTTAAAAAATTATTGAAAAAATTTGTCAAAGTTTGTTTGACCATGTTAGACCTATGAGAATTTAATTGGACTTGTTGAAGTTGATTTGAATTAAATGTGAGGTTTGACATATTTTATTTATTTTATTTTTTCATTTACTTTTAATTCAAAAAATACCAAAAAAATATGTTTGACTTGTTGACTTGTGATCTTCATTTCTCTTCTGTTTGGCGTTGATTGATGATGACTTGGTTCACATTAGATCAATTGAATTAAATACTTGAATTCTCTTTCCATTCATTTCATCTTCATCCCTTTCTTTTCATTTTGGCCAATGAGTTAACGTCTTATGGTTGGTCTTGACAAATGAGAGGTTTAACCTTCTTTGATCCAAACCAAACTCAACTTGATCCAAGATCAAGTGAGTTGTTTTGTGTCCAAGATAGGTTGCTTCTTGGTCAAGCAAAAAACCTAAAGTCCATACAAGGCCTCTCCCCTTTTGTTTTGGCATGACAAGTTTTTGGAGCTTGACTTACTAGTCATGATCTCTAACTTGTGTTTATTTGCCTATAGTTTTATTGACCGGCCTCAGATAGGTGTGACTACTACATTAGTCCACTTACGATTGCTTAACATAGTGCTACACTGTCTTATGAAAAACTAACATAACCATACTAATTACTAACTTTAATTTGAGCATTTAATTTCTTGCCTTTTACTTTAATGCAATTTATTTCTTGCTCATTTATTCATATTGCTTTTCATTTTGCTCACTTGAGCACATATTTTATGTTTATGTCATTTTCCTTTTGCTCATTTAAGTTCATTATTGTATATAAATATATTGTTATCTTGTGATTGTTTTGTCATTGTTTTGTGTGAACCCAATGCAAAAAGGAGAAAGGACTTAGAATTAGGACATACCCATGCTTAAAGGAGTTCAAGAGCAACTAGGCCTCATGCCTTTAGAATGCTAAATGTGTTGAAGAGCAACTAGGCCTCATGCCTTTAGAATGCTAAATTTCAAAGTTGACTTCAAAGGACTTCCTTTCCAAAACTTATGCTTTGTCCATTCCCATTATTGTGTTGTGAACTTTTTGATGTTTGCTCTTGTGTGATAGGGATTCCATCTTGAGATAGTAAAGAGGACCATTGTCATGAATAGCCAAGTTAAGAGAGACAAGCAAAATGGAGATCCTAGGAGCTTGAATCTAAATTATTTGATTGCTTGTGTGTTTGCTAAGTCCAAAGGAAAGGAGCATCTTGAATCATCTCTATGATTCCAAGAAAAGGAACTCCAAGGGTTTATCTTCTCCCTCTTATCTTTATATGCTTTAGGACTAGCCCTTCTCTTCCTCTCTCCACTCTAACCCAAGCCAAAATCTTTTCTTTCAAACTTTGACTTTGTTTTAAATTAGAAACTTAGGCCTTAAGCCTTTGACTTTTCAAACTCTTTTCATTAATAGTTATTGTGAATGAATCTTAATCCAACTTTGACTTCATTTTGTAAGTAAACCTAACTTGTAAATATAACTCACTTCAAGTTGTTTTTGTGGTTCCGATGGCCACCTTTGTTTAAACTTTTTCATAACCATTAGTCATAGGTTTGAGTTATCATAGTGGTTGATGTAAATCTTGTAACACCCTTCTAAATACCCCAATTATTTAATTAAAACAACAACAATTAAATCATACATATCAGAGTAAATATTGCAACTCAAGGGTGTCACATAACAACTTCTTCACAAATTTCAACATAAAAGCAGTCATACTCAATTTTATTCAACATAAAAACTTCTTTAACAATACGCAGCGGATAAAATATTTCAACATCTGTAATTCATCAAAATTAACATTAACATTTATTCAACAATTCAACATCCCGTCCCGATGTTACATCTATCAGAGCATGACCCTCTAACCACACTAGACTTCAAGCACTAGCTTCTATTCGACTCACTGCTCGTTACCTGAAAAATATAACTGTAAGGGTGAGTTCCTCAATCGATATAACAAATATTATAAATCATCATGTTATGTTAAGTAACTTTACACGTTAATCACCCACATCATATCATGCATTCGGTAGCAGCATATTCAACTCAACATCATATTCAAACACAACGTAAATGCAACTCAAATGAGACTCGACTCTTCATGCATGTGGTACCATTTGGAGTAAAACTCCCAACTTAAAATCATTGCCAGTTTGGTGGGCATCAAGGCATAAGCCTTCAACTTTCAACTTAAAAATTTGCCAATCCAGGCCAACGTGGTGTGAGCAAAAGCCCCATAATTTTTGCCAATCCAGGCCAACGTGGTGTGAGCAAAAGCCCCGACTCTATGCATATGAATGTATATGGCATGTACGACTTGCAACTTCAACAACATAATAACAACAGCAACACAACAGCTTTTTCAACAAAACAACTTAAAATCAACGTTGGCTCATCAGCCTACAACTTAGTATTTTCCACAAAACAACTTATCAACATATTTGCATCAATATTTCACAGCATAAACTCAATAATTTCGTTCATCACAATTTACTATGATAGGCTAGCTACCAATTGCATTGACAACAGAAAAATCAACTATTTTTCTTTACTGTAACAGTGTTAACCGGTTAACGCTATAGGTTAACCGGTTAACGCAGGAAAATTACACTTCCAGGCAAAACGCAACAGTGTTAACCGGTTAACGCTATAGGTTAACCAGTTAACGCAGGCAAAACTCAACATTTTCACAAATTTTAACAGTGTTAACCGGTTAACACCCTGGGTTAACCGTTAACGCAGGCGAAACAGCAGCTCCTGCGCTAACACAAGGCAGAATGCCGAGTTTCCGCATTTTCCGCCGTGGGAGGACTTCCGGACCTCCGATTCAACTTCCGTAAAAAGCGATACGTTCAGAATTTCACGATACACTCAAATACAGATCCAATTTCAGCTTGAATTCAACTTAATCATCATAATATTTCAGCATCCACAATCCCAATTAGGGTCAAACTAACAGCTTATCACTACCCATTACATGTTAATCGATAATACCCATTAAACGACGATAAACCCCCCTTACCTGAGATAATCCGGCAAATCTCCAAGCTTTAGCTCTTCCGTTCCTCAACCGCGCTTTTCGGCTCTTTGCCCTTTTTCCTCTTCTCTGCAGCTTCTCAGAATTTCACGTGAAAACCTTTTCCAACAAATGAAAACCTTTTCTTTATTCCCACTTATATATTTTCCAAATATTATTATTCCAAAATAATAATAATAATAATAATCCAATTTATTTAATTAGATTAATAAATATATTATCAACTTAATTAAATAATTCTTTTTTTCTTTATTTGGGGTGTTACAACTCTCCCCTATTAAAAGAGTTTTCGTCCTCGAAAACATACCTCAAACAAATAACTCTGGATAGGACTCTTTCATCTGACTCTCCAGTTCCCAAGTTACATTGCCACCCGCTGGTCCTCCCCAAGCTACCTTCACCAAGGCAATCTCTTTACCCCGCAACTGCTTCAACTCTCGATCTTCAATCCTCATAGGCGATGTTTCAACAGTCAGGTTATCTTTCACCTGTACATCATCTACTTGGACTACATGCGACGGATCATGAATGTACCTCCTCAACTGAGACACATGAAAAACCTCATGCAAATTCGCAAGTGACGGCGGTAAAGCGATACGATAGGCTACTTCTCCTATCCTCTCCAGAATCTGATAAGGACCAATAAATCGCGGTGTCAACTTCTTCGACTTCAAAGCTCGACCAACACCTGTTATCGGAGTAACACGAAGAAACACATGATCTCCCTCTTGGAACTCAAGTGACTTCCTCCTCTTATCATGATAACTCTTCTGACGACTCTGAGCAATTCTCATCTTTTCCTGAATCATCTTAATCTTTTCTGTAGTCTGTTGAACAATCTCCGGTCCAACCACAGCACTCTCACCGGACTCATACCAACATAACGGTGTCCGACATCTCCTACCATACAAAGCTTCAAACGGCGCCATACCAATGCTCGAATGAAAACTATTGTTGTAGGTAAACTCAATCAAAGGTAAATAACAATCCCAAGCACCTCCCTTTTCCAAAACGCAAGCTCTCAAAAGATCCTCTAGTGACTGAATTGTCCTCTCAGTCTGACCATCAGTCTGCGGATGATATGCAGAACTCAATCTCAGCTTAGTCCCCAAAGCCTTCTGCAAACCTTCCCAGAACTTCGATGTAAATCTAGGATCTCTGTCCGAAACAATACTCGACGGAATACCATGCAGACTTACAATCTTCTCAATATACAACTCAGCCAATTTCTCTAACGGATAATCCATTCTGATCGGAATAAAATGAGCCGATTTCGTCAATCTATCAACAATCACCCAAATGGCTTCAACATTCTTACTTGTCCTCGGTAAACCAGAAACAAAATCCATACTGATACTATCCCACTTCCACTCTGGAATAGCCAACGGTTGCATTAGCCCAGACGGCTTCTGGTGCTCAATCTTTGACTTCTGACAAGTCAAACAAGAATAGACAAAACTTGCAATTTCTCTTTTCATTCCCGGCCACCAAAATAACTTTTTCAAATCATGATACATCTTCGTAGCTCCAGGATGAATACTCAACCCACTACGATGTCCTTCTTCCAGAATACTCTTCTTAAGTTCAGTAACATCCGGAATGCACACCCGACTACCAAATCTCAAAACACCATTCTCATCAACTCTGAATTCGCCACCTTGACCTTGATTCACTAGAGTCAACTTATCAACCAAAAGCATATCAGATTGCTGACCCTCTCTGATCTCATCCAGAATACCACTTGTTAACTTCAACATTCCCAATTTAACACTATTGTGAGTACCCTCACACACCAAACTCAAGTCTCTAAACTGCTCAATTAAATCCAATTCCTTAACCATTAGCATAGACATATGCAATGATTTCCGACTCAATGCATCCGCCACTACGTTTGCTTTACCCGGATGGTAATTCAAACCAAAGTCATAATCCTTCAGAAACTCTAACCATCTTCTCTGTCTCATATTCAGCTCTTTCTGATCAAACAAATACTTTAAACTCTTATGGTCACTGAAAACCTCAAATCTTGACCCATACCAGTAATGCCTCCATAACTTCAGAACAAATACCACGGCTGCCAACTCTAAATCGTGCGTCGGATAGTTCCTCTCATGAACCCTCAGCTATCTTGAAGCATAAGCTATAACCTGCTTATTCTGCATCAACACGCCACCCAAACCCAACAATGAAGCATCGCAATAAACTTCAAATGATTCCGACGAACTCGGTAATATCAGAATAGGAGCACTAGTTAACCTTCTCTTTAACTCTTGGAAACCTCCTTCACATTTTGAATCCCAAATAAACGCTTGCCCCTTTCTAGTCAACATTGTCAACGGTAATGCCAACTTAGAAAATCCCTCAATGAACTTCCTATAATAACCAGCCAAACCAAGGAAACTTCGAATCTCAGCAACAGACTTCGGAGCTTCCCACTTAGATACCGCTTCTATCTTAGAAGGATCAACAGCAACACCACCTCTTGAAATCACATGACCAAGAAAACTAACCTCTTCCAACCAAAATTCACATTTAGAGAGTTTAGCAAATAACTTCTTTTCTCGTAGAACTTCTAAAACCACTCTCAAATGCTCAGCATGCTCTTCTTCAGATTTCGAATACACCAAAATGTCATCAATAAACACCACAACAAACTTGTCTAGGTACGGATGGAAAATCCTATTCATATACTCCATAAATACTCCAGGCGCATTAGTCACACCAAAAGGCATTACAGAATACTCATAATGTCCATACCTGGTTCTGAAAGCAGTCTTCTGAATATCCTCGGTTTTCACACGAATCTGATGATACCCAGATCTCAAATCTATTTTGCTGAACACACTTGCACCAACCAACTGATCCATCAAATCATCAATCCTCGGCAAAGGATACCGATTCTTGATCGTCACTTTATTCAGTTGCCTGTAGTCCACACACAACCTCATAGTACCTTCTTTCTTCTTAACCAACAACACCGGTGCACCCCACGGTGACACACTCGGACGAATAAATTTCTTATCCAACAGATCTTCCAACTGACTCTTCAGTTCAGTTAACTCAACAGCAGACATACGGTACGGAGCCATCGATATCGGCCTAGTACCAGGTACCAAGTCAATAGAGAACTCCACTTCACGCTCTGGCGGCAATTCATTCACCTCTTCAGGAAACACATCAGGAAAATCACACACCACGGCTAGATCGCCAATCACCAGTTTATCTTTAGCCTCCAAAGTCGCTAACAGCATAAACAACTCTGCTCCATCCACTACTTCTTCATTCACCTGTCTTGCTGATAGAAACAAACTCTTTCCTTCCTCAATCTCAGGAAAAACCACCGTCTTATCAAAACAATTGATAGAAACTCGGTTAAACACCAACCAGTTCATACCCAGAATAACATCAATCTGCACTAACGGAAGACACACAAGGTCTATCCCAAAGTCTCTACCAAAAATACTCAAGGGACAACTTAAACAAACCGACGTAGTAGTCACTGAACCCTTCGCAGGAGTATCAATTACCATACTACCAAACATCTCAGATATCTCTAACTTAAGTTTCACCGCACAATCCAAAGATATAAAAGAATGAGTCGCACCTGTGTCAATAATAGCTACAAGAGGAAAGCCATTAATATAACACGTACCTCGGATCAAACGATCATCTGCAGAAGTCTCAGAACCCGATAAAGCAAAGACCTTGCCTCCCGACTGATTCCCTTTCTTCGGCTTCTGACACTGACTTCCAATATGCCCTTCTTCTCCGCAATTAAAACAAATCACTTCCTTGTGCTTGCAATCAGCTATTGCATGCCCAGTCTTACCACAGCGAAAACACCTCTTCACTTCAGCAGTACATACATTACTCTTATGACCAGCCTGACCACATTTGAAGCAAACTATACCAGTAGGAGCACCTCCCCTACTAGTCCTCTGAGCCGGAGCAGCTACTTGTTTCCCTTTTCCAGCTGGAACATCATACGGCTTGCCACGGTTTTGATGTTGCTTGCCTCTGCGATCACTGACAATCTTGTAATGAGCATTATTGTCCTCTTCAAATATCCTGCAGCTATCAACCAACTCAGTAAAAATGCGTATCTTCTGATACCCAACAGCCTTCTTAATTTCAGAGCGCAATCCATTTTCAAACTTGATGCACTTTGAAAATTCAGCACCAGCACCAGTGTAATGAGGATAAAATTTGGACAACTCCACAAATTTCGCAGCATAATCCGTGACAGACATGTTCCCTTGCTTCAGCTCAAGGAATTCAATCTCCTTCTTACCACGGACATCCTCTGGATAATACTTCCTCAGAAATTCCCTACGGAATACATCCCAAGTAACGACTTCACCTGCCGCGGTCAACCTCTCGTGAGTCTCTAGCCACCAGTCATCAGCTTCGACTGCTAGCATGTGAGTACCATACCGAACCTTCTGAGCTGGAGTGCAATCCATAACACGAAAGATTCTCTCAATCTCTTTCAACCATCCTAAAGCTGCATCTGGATCATGTTTCCCTTTAAACACCGGCGGATTCTCTCTCTGAAAAGTCGCCAAGCTACGTGATCCAGCATCTCCACCAGCATTTGGCAAGTTCTGCACAGCTTGTGCCATTGCTTGCATTGCGGCAGCCATTGCAGCGTCATTCCTTCCAGCCATTTCAACTTGTCACTACAACACAACTTAAAAGTTAGACTAGTAACAATTACACAATTGTTAGACAGTAACGACACGACAACTGGCCGGACAGACCAACCTGCTCTGATACCACTAATGTAACACCCTTCTAAATACCCCAATTATTTAATTAAAACAACAACAATTAAATCATACATATCAGAGTAAATATTGCAACTCAAGGGTGTCACATAACAACTTCTTCACAAATTTCAACATAAAAGCAGTCATACTCAATTTTATTCAACATAAAAACTTCTTTAACAATACGCAGCGGATAAAATATTTCAACATCTGTAATTCATCAAAATTAACATTAACATTTATTCAACAATTCAACATCCCGTCCCGATGTTACATCTATCAGAGCATGACCCTCTAACCACACTAGACTTCAAGCACTAGCTTCTATTCGACTCACTGCTCGTTACCTGAAAAATATAACTGTAAGGGTGAGTTCCTCAATCGATATAACAAATATTATAAATCATCATGTTATGTTAAGTAACTTTACACGTTAATCACCCACATCATATCATGCATTCGGTAGCAGCATATTCAACTCAACATCATATTCAAACACAACGTAAATGCAACTCAAATGAGACTCGACTCTTCATGCATGTGGTACCATTTGGAGTAAAACTCCCAACTTAAAATCATTGCCAGTTTGGTGGGCATCAAGGCATAAGCCTTCAACTTTCAACTTAAAAATTTGCCAATCCAGGCCAACGTGGTGTGAGCAAAAGCCCCATAATTTTTGCCAATCCAGGCCAACGTGGTGTGAGCAAAAGCCCCGACTCTATGCATATGAATGTATATGGCATGTACGACTTGCAACTTCAACAACATAATAACAACAGCAACACAACAGCTTTTTCAACAAAACAACTTAAAATCAACGTTGGCTCATCAGCCTACAACTTAGTATTTTCCACAAAACAACTTATCAACATATTTGCATCAATATTTCACAGCATAAACTCAATAATTTCGTTCATCACAATTTACTATGATAGGCTAGCTACCAATTGCATTGACAACAGAAAAATCAACTATTTTTCTTTACTGTAACAGTGTTAACCGGTTAACGCTATAGGTTAACCGGTTAACGCAGGAAAATTACACTTCCAGGCAAAACGCAACAGTGTTAACCGGTTAACGCTATAGGTTAACCAGTTAACGCAGGCAAAACTCAACATTTTCACAAATTTTAACAGTGTTAACCGGTTAACACCCTGGGTTAACCGGTTAACGCAGGCGAAACAGCAGCTCCTGCGCTAACACAAGGCAGAATGCCGAGTTTCCGCATTTTCCGCCGTGGGAGGACTTCCGGACCTCCGATTCAACTTCCGTAAAAAGCGATACGTTCAGAATTTCACGATACACTCAAATACAGATCCAATTTCAGCTTGAATTCAACTTAATCATCATAATATTTCAGCATCCACAATCCCAATTAGGGTCAAACTAACAGCTTATCACTACCCATTACATGTTAATCGATAATACCCATTAAACGACGATAAACCCCCCTTACCTGAGATAATCCGGCAAATCTCCAAGCTTTAGCTCTTCCGTTCCTCAACCGCGCTTTTCGGCTCTTTGCCCTTTTTCCTCTTCTCTGCAGCTTCTCAGAATTTCACGTGAAAACCTTTTCCAACAAATGAAAACCTTTTCTTTATTCCCACTTATATATTTTCCAAATATTATTATTCCAAAATAATAATAATAATAATAATCCAATTTATTTAATTAGATTAATAAATATATTATCAACTTAATTAAATAATTCTTTTTTTCTTTATTTGGGGTGTTACAAATCTCACCTCATCCTTAGTGATTGGATTATAAGTCTTCCATACTTATTATAGGGTTAACCCCTCACTAGTATGTTGAAGCCTTCCTCACATGGTGGATTGTTGGTTTAGGTTGAGTTTTCTCCCTTTGATAACAAAGGACCTTAAGGCTTTTGATCAAATCAATTCACCAATCTTTGAGATTTTTACCCCGAACTACGAGGTTTTGATCCTACCTTTGTGATGGCACGTAGGCAATGGGTTCATCCATTCAAACAACAAAATTTGTAAATATAATCTATTCTCTTCTCATCTCTCTAATATTTTGCACATATTTTCACAAATACCAACCTACAACACATATTTGCAAAAAGGGTTCCCTTAGAGTACTAAGGATGTTTTGGGTGCGTAAAACCTTCCCATTTCATAACCAACCCCCTTACCCAGATCTCTGACATTTTTATTAGTTTTTGATTTGATAAAACTTCTTACTTGGCTTTTGTTCGCTTTTTAACCTTTCCTTTGGACAAATAAAAGTGCGGTGGCGACTCGAGTTGTATGTTTACTTTTGGTTTAGTCAATAAACCTAAAGGTAACGAAAACCCCGCTATAGAAAAGTGGCGACTCTGCTGGGGAACCATCCCTAATGTGTTTCCTAGTGGGTTTAGCCTACTTTTTGCTTATGTGTGATATATGTTTATATTTATTGGTGACATATTTTTGTGCAAATTTGGGATGACTGTATTGTTTGTAATGTATGAATTGCTTGATATATTAATTGCTTGCATGCTTGGTGGTTTCTTGTGAGATGAGTTCTCTACCCGAACTCGAGTGCACTTATGATAGGATAATGACATAGTCTTGTTGACTTGTGTGGAGTTATTCCTTAGTAAGTTGACTTGCAAGCCCATTCACTTGGTGGAGGTCTTAAAATGAATGAATGATTTTAATTTGATAAAAGTCCTCCTTTGACCAATTTGTGTTGATTCCATTTCCCCTCCCTATTCATCTCAGTCCCATTCTCTTCTCATTCATTTCATGGACCTATGATGTCTCTATATCCTAAGGCTAGTTGATTTCAAAATCAACCTAAGTACGGATGAGATTAGGTCCACCCCTTTTGCATTCTTTTGAGTGTGGTATGTTTTAGGAGTATGGTTTAGAAAACCATATCTCTAACATGCATTAACATTAAAATTTCTATTGCCCGACCTCAAATAGTTGTGACTTCTACATAAGTCCAATTACGATTGCTTAACATAGCGCTAAATTGTTGACACAAAAGGCATAATATTCTAGTAAGTGAGATTGTAAGTCTCCCCTCTTTCATGGTATTGTGTGGAAACTTGGCCTTTTTTCCTTCCTTTGGAAGATGTCATGGTTCAAGGATCCATACTTGTGAATAGTGGGTTGAGTGTTCTCCAAAGATTGACTTAAACAAAACAAAAAGAAAAAGAAATTCTAACTTCTAATCAACTAAAAACTAACATTTAATTTCAAGTCATTTACTTTTATGCATTTTAATTTTAAGTCTTTATTCATTTGCCATTATTCATACCATTTAACTTGTTTAATTTAATGCCATTTTCACTTTACTCATTGAGCCATACCTTGTGATTATTTTATGCTTGTATATACTTATTTGTGTTTGTGGTCTTTTGACTTAATGTATATAATAACAACAAAAACCCTAAAAAACATTTGTGTGGACTGTTGGATTTGCTCTGAGACATTGGACTTAGAATTAGGCAACACTCCCTATGCAAAAGGACTTGGCCAATGCCAACTTTCATGAAACCAAGTACTTGTGAATTGAAACTTCATCTGATGCAAGTATTGTGATCCCATTTGAATTGATCTGCTACATGGTCTGATTGAAGCTGTTACTTTGTACCTGTGCTTAAGGCCTATCTTTGAGTTCATCTGGTACATGGGAGATTATGAAGAAGATCATGGAGTTGCTAAGCTTGGATGTGGCTATATTTATTTGATGTCTTGCTCTTCATCTTGCTATTTGTGTATTGATATTGCTTGATTCTAAATTCCAAGGGAAATTTGGGTTTCTATATGACATTCGTGTCTATTGGATTGCAGCCCATTGGTCAGATCTTTTCAACTCTTAACTTTTAATTTTTGCTTAGGATTAGTCTCTTCATCTCCTCCCCACTTCTTTAATTTCAAATTTGTCCCTCCTTTTAAAATCTTCTTTGTTTATGATTTCAAAACTTTGACCATATTACAAATTAGAAACTTTGGCCTTATGCCATTGCATTTTTAAACTATTTTTCTTAATCAAACTTGTAAATGAACCTAACTATACTTGACTTAAAATTTCAAAAGACAAAAAGAACTAACACTCACTCAAACCTTTTTAGGCCTTTTGCGCCTTTGTTAAACTTAATTTTTTTGTTAAAAGCAATACACTCATTTTGAAATTGTTACCACGAACTAAGAGGTTTTGATCCCTCATTGTATGTTGGTACGTAGGCACAAGTCTGAAGGTCTTGTTAAACACAAAAATATAATTAATGAATTCTTTTCTCATCCCACCACTCTATTTATTGCAAATATCATTTTATACAAAAACACATATGCATACAAAAAGGGCTCCCTAGGAGTACATAGGACACTTTGGATGCTAACACCTTCCCTCTGTGCAACCAACCCCCTTACCTGTAATCTCTGGCATTTTATTAGTTTTGATTTGAAAACTTCTTATCTTTGGGTTTTGTTCGTACTTTTCCCTTTTCCCTTGGAAACAATAAAAGCGCGGTGGCGACTCTAGTTTAATTGACGTTAAGTTTATTCATAGCTTGATGGTCATGAATTTACCGCTACACCATGTTCTTTATTTATCATTTTGATCAAGATATCATCAAGAGTTTGAAGCTTGTTTGCCTTGGAAGCCCTAATTCATATAGGTATCTTGTGTAACTTCCTCAACAATTTTCTTCACCAAATGATCAAAGATCTTATCATATACTTTATTATACATCATATTATGCATATATGATCCTCATTGAGCCCTAAAGATCAAATGATCTTCAAGTTTGCAAGTTGGTTCAAAGAGGTTGACTAGAGAAAGTCAACTAGTTAAATCTAGGGTTCCCTAGACCCTATCTCCTATGATTTTTGTCATATGAAAATGATTCCAAGAGAAACGTTACTCTTTATGACATTCCAAACAACTTTCATGTTGGCATCAAGAGCTAATTTTGCTTGGAAAGTCATTTCTTATGGTGAAACATTTTAGGTCATTTTGTATATGCCCTAGTTAGGAGGTCAACTTCGAAGAGCCATAACTTGCTCAACTTTTATGATATGAAGTCCATCTAAGTTTCATGATCAAATTCAAGATGTATTATCCAACTTTTCTTCTTTGATAAATGTCAAATTCTACTTCCAAGGGCATGTTCCAAGAGGAAACACTATAGGTCATTTTGCGCCATCATCATTGAACAAGCATTTTTCATCAACTTCTAAAATCCATAACTCCCTCGTGCAAGATTCAAATGGTGTCAAATTTGTGACAAAATTTAAGAATAATGAAATAGATACAACTTTGATGATGGAACCATCTTCATTTGAAGCTCATAGCAAAATTTATTCAAGGTGGAAGAAGTGGTCATTTGACTTTGTACTTAGAAAAGTTTCAACCATGTTTGATTTCTCCAACTTCCACCTCAAAATTCATCATGATCCAACCTCCAAATGGAAAAGTGTTCAACAGAAACGTTGTTCCCCTTCATGTCACCTTTCCAAAGAGTCTAAGATCATGGAATTTGGATCATTTTTGAGTGACTTGCGCATGGTTACTTTGCATGGCTTGTTTTGGCTACTTTTAAACTCAATTTTCAAATACCTTTGCATGGCTTCATGATATGATCTTAGCATGTTTTGCGCACGAATTTGGACTCAATGAAATCATCATTTAGGCCTAAATGCATGCCCATGCTCCCATGCACACAAGTTACTAAATTTGGCCATGTTTTTAAAAGGTGTGGAAGCAATCTTTATGCTATAAATACATGCCCTTGTTGATCAGAAAAGGGATCTCTCTTGCCTAAGCTTTGCACCACTACCTCCCTAACCTCCATTAAAGGATAAACTTGAAGATTTAACTTAAAATCGAGTTTCAATTCTCATTCTATTTTAGAATTGAAACTCCAAGATTCCAAGCCTTTCAATCATCCATTCCACTTCCTGCAAGTTGTTAGAGTCGAGCCAAGGCAAATTGGAAGCAAGATCAAGCTCAATTGAAGCAAACCGAAGGTGAATTTTCAGATTTTCTCTTCTTTGATTCTCCCTAAATTCTCCACTATTTTGCGTGTTCTTTGGTTGTCTAAAGACCTGCCAATGTAGGCAACAAGATTGAGGTCATGCACCTCAAATTTCAAGTCCGCGTATCTTTCAATATACTTGGAATTGGGAGAAATTGAGGCCAGATTCGAGCTCCTGAGCATTTTTCCTATAAAATAGTATACTGACTTTTCATTTTCATGGAGGTTGGTGGTGGATCAGTCCGGTGAGGTCCCCTGGAGAAGAAGACCGGAGCTAGGGCTCCTGTGGTGCATTGGTTCCTTCCCAACCTTTTGATCTCATTTGAATGTTTTAATCCTGACCTTCGCTTCTGATTACCAAGTGTGTACATGCGTTGATTGTGGTACATGATGGAGCGTGCGTTGTGACCATCAAATCCGCCACCTCAATTAATTAGGGAGATCTGATAGGCCTTGTTTTTTTTGTTTTTTTTTTTATTTTCTAATTTTATGTTTAATCCTCTTATTTTATTTAATTCATAGAAATTTCAATTTTAATGCAAAAAATATGGGACTTTCACAAAAAATATTTAAATATTTTCCTCTTCCATATTTTGAATTAAAATCATTTTTTGGATAAATTTTGATATTTTTTGTGAATTAAATGATTTTTTACTTGTTTTTAAATATTTCAAAATACTTCTGAATTTCCAAAAATTGTGATTTTTTTTGTCTAAGGTCCTTTGACCTTGTTTGACCTAGGATAAATCCATTGGCAATTTATTTGGTGATTTGAAGGGATTTGAGGTTTTATCCATTTAAAAGTGCATTTTAATTCATTTTAAATTTGATTTTTAATTATTTAATTGTTTAAAAATATTGTTGAGCCGTTTAATCGATCTTGTGATGTTTGACTTTCTGTTTGGCCTTGGTCATTATTGATTTGACTTTTGTTTGACCAATACTATTGGATTTAGGGAGTTGATGAAATGTACATTTCATCCCCCAAAATGAATGGATAATATTGATCAGATGAAATTCCTCCTATGATCAATTTGGGTTTCTATTTCCCCTCCCCTATTCTTCCTTAATCCATCATTGACCAATGAATTCTCCTCATGTCTAATGCTAGTTGATTCATCAATGACCTTGTGTCAGATGAATCAACATGAGCCTGATTGAGATAGGTCCCTCCCTTTTTTTAGTGTGTGATATGTTTTAGGAGTTTAGTTCTTTGTACCAAATCTCTAACATGCATTAACATCTATATATTTATTGCCCGACCTTAGATAGTTGTGACTTCTACATAAGTCCAATTACGATTGCTTAACATAGAGTTAAATATGTCCCGCAAGGCATATCATTATAGTAAGTGAGATTCTAAGTCTCCCATTCTTCATGGCATTGTGTGAAAACTTGACCTTTTTTCCTTTCGTCAAAGCTAGTGGTATACTTGTTAATTTATCCAAGTTGGAGCCCTTCTCATGGATGATGTCTTGGTTCATGTATTCATACTTGTGAATGGATGGTTGAGTGTTCTCCAAAGATTTACTTAAACAGTTAAAACTCTTCACTGACAATTGACTAACTTCTTATTAACATTGTTTTACTTTCAAGTCATTTACTTAATGCAATTTAAATTCAAGTACCTTTATCATTCATTGCCATTTACATTTCATGCAAGATGTTTATGTTTCATTCATTTTCACTTTGCTTACTTAAGCTATATCATATGTGTTTGTATATATTGTGTACTTGTGATTTTGTTCTGTTTGTGGTCTTAGGGCCTTAAAATACCTAATAACAACAAAAACCCTAAAAAAATATCTCGGTGGATTATTGATCTGAACCTTTGGACTTAGGATATGCAATTTTCCTATGCTAAAGGACTTGGCCAATGCCACTATCTGAGATTGAGTTATCCATGACTGTGCCTTTCATCTGATACAAGACCTTGAGTGCCCTTGACTCATATGTCACTTTTTCTTTGTGCTTAGTTGTTATACTGTTATTACTATTGGTGTATGATGATTGCTTCTGAGTTCACCAAGGAATATTTTCATATGATACATTGGAAGACATTGAAGACGACTAGATATTGGAATGTTTTCTTGGATGTTATGTCTATCTTTATTTGATGCCTTGGTCTTCATATGGTTTGCT
This sequence comes from Lathyrus oleraceus, assembly GCF_024323335.1. Classification (NCBI taxonomy): domain Eukaryota; kingdom Viridiplantae; phylum Streptophyta; class Magnoliopsida; order Fabales; family Fabaceae; genus Lathyrus; species Lathyrus oleraceus. The sequence continues at coordinate 625,264,332 of NC_066583.1, read as the reverse complement.
TGGATATTGCTTATGCTTGTTGCTTGCTAAAGTCCAAAGGAAAATGGGTTTCTATTTGACATTCTTCTCTTGTGGATTACATAACATTGGTTAGATATTTTCAACTCTTAACTTTTAATTTTTGTCTAGGGTAGTCTCTTCATCTCCTCCAACTTCTTTAAAATCAAATCTCTCCCTCTTTTCAAAACCTTCTTTGTTTGTGTTTTCAAACTTAGACATGTTTTAAAGAGTAGAAATTTGGCTTGATGCCAATGAATTTTCAAACTTTTTCTTAAATCAAACTTGTGAATAAACTTAATCATATTGACTTTAATTTCAAAAAGGACAAAAAGAACTAACAACCTCATTCAAATATTTGTCCTTTAGTGCCTTTTCTTTTAAAATTTTGAATCAATTCACCAACTTCTTTGAAATTTTTACCACGAACTACGGGGTTTTGATCCCTCATTTTTATGTTGGTACATAGGCATAAGACCGAAGGTCTTGTCAAACACAAAAATATAATTAATGAATTCTTTTCTCATACCCCCACTCTATATTTTACCAAACATCATTTTGACCAAAAACACTTGCTTATAAAAAAGGGCACCCTAGGAGTACCTAGGACACTTTGGGTGCTAACACCTTCCCTTTGTGTAACTAACCCCCTAACCTGAAATCTCTGAAATTTTATTAGTTTTGATCTGAAAACTTCTTATCTTTGGGTTTTGTTCGTACTTTTCCCTTTTCCTTTAGAAACAATAAAAGCGTGGTGGGGACTCTGGTTTTATTGACGTCAAGTTTATCCATAGCTCGATGGTCATGAATTTACCTCTACAATTGGGAGCACTCACAATCATACATTCATAATAGAACGAACTCAGAGTTTTGAGGAATATCTTCATCATCTCCTTTTCCTCCAATGGATGACTAATTTGAGCAGTAAGCTCTCTGCACCTTTATGCATACTCTTTGAACGTTTCTTTATCCTTCTGAGACATGGACCTTAATTGATCACGATCGAGATCCATATCTATGTTGTACTTGTATTGCTTGACGAAGGCCTCACCCAAGTCGTTGAAAGTATAAATATTAGCAATGTCTAAACCCATATACCATCGAAGTGTGATACCGATACCAGTTAAACTATCTTCAAAGTAAGGGATGAGCAGTTGATCATTATCTGTCTGAGTAGACATCTTGCGGGTGTATATTACAAGGTGACTCAAAGGACAAGTATTTCCCTTATACTTATCAAAGTCAGGGACCTTGAATTTGACAGGGATTTTCACATTGGGCACTAAGCACAACTCAATAGCATTCTTTCCAAACAGATCTTTACCCCTCAGGTCTTCAATTCCTTTCAAAACTCTAGAAATTGGTCCTTCATTTCACCCATTTTCTCACACACATCAAGGACCTCAGACGGCTCAGAATGATAAATAGTTCCTCAACACGAGGCGAAGTATGCATGACAGGAGGAGGAACATACATGATCGAGCTAGATGTCGGTATAGGAGCAAAAGTTGGAGCATAACCTTCAGGCATAAAGTTCGGAGGCATTCCCCATGGGAACCTGGTAGGCATAACTGGAGCATACTGGATGGCAGGAACTACAGGCACTAGCCTTGAAACAATCTCAGAGATGACAGTCCTTTGCTAAGGAGTTGCAGGAGTTAGAGATGGTTGATGTTTAGCAACAATGACAGACTCCATCAGAGCAGTGAGTCTAGCAACTTGTTCCTTGAGCTCTCGGTTCTCTTGTTCCAAATGATCCATTCTTCTTTGACGATTAGTTCGAGTATCATAGTGATGAGCCAACTTGTCTGATACAAAGACGAAAAATAATAAGACATCTGGCTGAAGAAACATGTTATGCAAATGATGCATGAAATGCAATGTTTTTATTTTATTTTCAAGGAACATTTAAATTCTTACTTGCGAATATTTCAATTATAATAATAATCAATAATAACAATTGGATTGATCATAAAAATCTCTTTTTATTCATAAAAATTTGGAAGGATTACACTGAGTACAATTTCAGAAACCAAAATACAAATACAAGAGAAATGGAAAGTATCATCCTAAGGATCCCTAGCAACCGAATTAGCTGAACTGGCTAAGGGTGTGTACTTCCTTCGGATGCGTATGATTTCTGACTCATAAAAGGTCTTCATCCGAGCTTTCTCAATGATGAGCTGATCTACGATCTTCTTCCAAGCATCAGAAGGTTGAGGCATACTAGAGGAAAATAAATACTCTGATCTCTCTATCTCTCCACTGCATGCTCTTCAAGAATCTCAATGAGTGCATCTTTATCCTTCAACTCAAGCTGCAACTCCACTTGCTCTCGGTTCAGAGCATGGAACCGTTCTTCCCACATGTCCCTCTCTTGCTTCATCTTGGCGAGTGCGTATTCCAACTCATCTACGTCTAGGTTAGGGAGAGTTGATGGCTCAGCCACAACCATAGACATAGGTCTTTCGCAAACATATGGCATCTTAAGCTCCAAATCTCTCTTCTTCACCTAAGTCGTGTAAACTTAAAAGGGTACACAATTACACAGACCAAGCTCGGCTCTTCCCTTTCTATGAACATTATGCAAAGCATGTGAAGCTATGTGAATTATACCCTAGCGCATCACACGTTGAAAGATACAACAGAGTCGCCATCAAACTTTATTTATTCCCGAAGGAAAGGGAAAACATCGATAAAACCCGGGGGAAAGAGAAGTGGGTAAGGAAGTCGGTTATGCAAGAGGAAGGTATTAGCACCCCTAACATCCACGGTACTCCATGGGAACTGTTTTGAATGTTCTTTGCAAGAATAGGTGTTATTATATTAAGGTTACTCACGAAAGGGGAACGGGGGTCAATAGATAATTATGAAAAAAGGTGAGAGATAGATAAATATGGGAAAATGAAGGTTATAAATAAATGTGATCGCCAAGGATTTGGACACTCGTGCCTATGTATCCTCATTCGTGCAATGAGGAAATCAGAGCTCCGTAGTTCGTGGAACTAGGACGAATGCGTTATTTGTTTTTTGGTGGACAATATTAACGTTCACGTTCTACTGTCCCCTGGCTTGTATGCTCGAGCATGGGAGATTTAAGCACCTATTTGTTTGCCGTTGAATGGATGAACTCGGATCACACTCTAGCAGTTAGACATTGCTTGCTCGCACATGGATGCTTAAGCGTCATTCACGGTAGAACGAAAGTAACACGTCCTTTCTGAAAAGGTTTTAAACTGAAAATAATGCCCAAAGGCAAAACTGAGTTTGATGAGGTGAGTTTGATTTTATTATGAAATTAGAGTCATGATTTGAATCATACTAAAGTCTATGAATGGATATGAATACAATGAGCAACTGGGTCATTCGTCCCGCACCCAAAGATGTTCAGAATAGGGGTAGGAATCCTCCAGTCTCATTCCTTGTCCATTGCTTAAGGCTCGTGTCGTACAATCCTAATCGTAGGGTTAATTGTTTTTCAGTTTATTCACAAAATGGTTTTAGTTTTACTGGGAGAGCAAAAGGGTAGAAAGAGAAACCCTAAATGGTTGAAGTCTAGTCTTCAATTCCGATCTTTAATTTTGATCTTCAATCTGTGCTTCAATCAGTGTAGAAAGACTTATCAATTATTCAATTTAAATTGCACTAAAGTATATGAATAGAGGCAAATACTGTGAGCACTGGGTCATTCGTCCCATACCCAAAGATATTCAGAATGGGGGTAGGAATCCTCCAGTCCCATTCCTTCTCTACTACTTAAGGCTCATGACGTGCAATTTGCATCATAATCGATGAGTGTTGAATTTGAATTTCCTTGCATCTTCCCATGATGAAGGGTTGTCTTTGAATGATGAAGAGGCTTGTCAATCAACTTAAATCAAATTGTGCTAAAGCCTATGAATAGAGGTGAATACAATTAGCAAATGGGTCATTCGTCCCGCACCCAAAGATATTTAGAATAGGGGAAGTAATTCTCCAGTCTTATTCCTTCTCTATTACATTAAGACTCATGACACACAACTTGGATCATGATTAACAAGTGTTGAATTTGCTCTTTGTAGTTCTTGAATAATAGTCATGTCTTGTACTGATTTGAATTGCTTGAACTCTCGATCTTAATCTTTAAATCTTGATTGAATTTGGAGATCCAGTATCTAGCATCTTGATCACAAGTACTTGCTTTATCAAGTGATCAAGGATCTTTTGATCACTTGACTAAGCTTGGGAAATTGAGCACAGTCAAAGGATTTAGTTGATCAAAGCTTACTTTGATTAACTTAATCGGTGGGGAAAGATTAGTTGAATTGAGTGTAACTACCTAAAGGGTTAATGTTTATTTGAAATATTTTCTCAAAGCCTAAACTATAGGAACATGCAAAAATTTGACTATTTCTAACCTAGGGGCAAAACAGTCATTATTCACAATTATGGTTATTGAATTAAAAATTCTAATTAACACTTCTAATGAAAAAATCAATTAGGTTCTAAACTATTCTATTTCTAAATTCAATTAAGTTCTAAAGTATCCTAATTTCTAAAATTGATAATATTCCTAAAAATTCTATTAAATTCTAGTTAAGACTTTATTCTAAAATTCTAATTTCTAAAATTCTATAAGATTCTCTAATCTAATTAACCTAATATTTCTAAATCCATTAAAATCTAAATTCTAAGAACTTGGAAATTGAAAAGGAATGTCGACAGCAATCTGAGAACAGTAAGTCTTGATGTGTGAAGCATTGTTGCCTTCCCTGAGCATTTGTTTGGTGGCTTTATTTCCCCAACAGTTCTCTGTTTATACCCAACATGGTTGATGTTTTCTCCCCAACAGCTTAACATTTATCCCCGATGATGTTGATGTGTTGTTCTCTTTGTGGTTCATCCGCTGTTCCCAACTGAGGCTTTGTGAATTTGCATTCTTAGTTTGCATTATTTGTGATTGAACCCCGAATCTCCCGTGAAGCTTTTATTTGGTTTGTCATATCCCCTAGCACCTTTATTTGGTTATTGCATAGCCATGGCAGTGTTTCCCCTTTGCGAGTTCCTAAAAGGTTGGTTGATAACCTTTGGTACCTTGGAATTGGTTTATTTATCAATTTCCAAGAAGAGTCTTATGACTGTGGTTTTACTCTTGAGGAATTTGTTATTGATTTGCATACTCATGTGGCTTTTGAGTTGTCCTGGAAGAATTTGTATTCCCCAGTGAAGTCTCTACAGATTTAATATTTGGAATCCCCAATAAGTTGTCTGGTTCCCCACTCAAGGGTTTTGCCTCTTGTTGTGACGTCGATTCCCAACGGAGTTTCCTCTTTTGATGAAAGATCTCCACATTTCAACAGTCATTTGATTATGAGCAGTATTGATGCAATTTCCCCTGTAGGTTTGTCTCCTATTTAATATGGTATTGACCTAAAATTCCCCTCAGCGTTGACTTGTTAATTTGAAGTGTGTGTGTGTGTGTCTATATATATATATATATATATATATATATATATATATATATATATATATATATATATATATATATATATATATATATATATATATATATATATATATATATATATATATATATATATATATATATATATCCCTTAGCTTGGAGACGTGATATTCTCAGCAGTGCTTTCATCCCCCAAGAAGTTACCAAGCTGTATATTTTTTTCTCCTCTCCTAGAGAGTTTGAGCTTTAAGCAAGATTTTCCCAATTGTTGTTTTTCCCCTAGCAATTATTTCCTCCTCTTCCGAAAGTCGACTTTTGAAGTTGGATCTATTGTGATCCCCATGATTACTATTGATATATGTATATTCTTCATTTTTCTCTGAGCATTGAGTCATCATCAGTTTTTGGTAGGATGCATGTTCTCCATATCTTCCCCAACCAGAGTTGAGCATTGATTTGGATTGTTATATCCCCGATCTTCCTTGAGTGCATAGTTGTATGCTGTTCCCAGGGAATTGAATATTTGAGATAGGATTTATATCCTCGATGATTTATTTTCATCCCTAGCAGGTTCTCCAGTTGTGTTTCCATCTTGTTGAGATTAGCTGAGTATCTAGTTGTGATGATTTGGGTCTTCATGTTTGTATCCTTTGTGCTTGTTTGTCAGCATAATCATATACATATCCATGCATATACATGCATAAACATAACATCAGACATTTCATTATGCATTTTTACACATTGACCCTATTTTTCTAATACCTTGCTTTTGTGATATCATTTCCTCGTGCATATTTGGTGTGTCTGTCCTCCTTCAGTATAAAGTTCCAGCCCCTTTAAACAGAAAGAGTTTATCCTTTCTTCTTCCCCACTGAGTTATTCCCTCATGGATGATTATTATTTCTGCTTCCTTCCCAGATCATTATCTGGAAGGAACCACTCCCCTTTAGTTATATCCTCATTGGGTTAAGTCTTGTTTGACCATTTCTTTCTAGTTCTTACCTAGATAGATCTTTTGGTCCCCGGAGAGTTTATTACCCAGTAACTGGTAATATCCTTCTTGATGTTGAGTACTTTACCTGTGTTAATTTACCCAGTAACTGGTAAAGGGTAATTTACTTCTTTGATTTCCCCAATGGATTTCGTTTCCCCGACGAGTTTATCCTTGATATGTTCATCTTAACTGGTGACAGATATTCTCTATCTTCGGTCTTCTACCTAGTAACTGGTAGTTGTAAATCCTATTTCTTTTGGTAGTTTATCCTTGATATGTTCGCCTTAACCGATGACATATACACTTCCTTTTGCGCTTATCCTTGATATGTTCACCTTAACCGGTGACAAATATTCTCTCTTTGGTCTTCTACCTAGTAACCGGTAGTTGTAAATCTTTCTTTCCCAACAAGTCTATCCTTGATATGTTTACCTTAACCGATGACGGATTTTATTTGTGGAGAGTTTATCCATGATATGTTCATCTTAACCGGTGACGGATACTCTCTATTCTCGGTCTTCTGCCCAGTAACCGATAGTTGTAAATCCCATTTTTCCCCGACAGTCCATCCTTGATATGTTCAGCTTAATCGGTGACGAGTATTCTTCCTTCTGAGTTTATCCTTGATATGTTCATCTTAACCGGTGACAGATACTCTCTATCTTTGGTCATCTGCCCAGTAATAGGCAATTGTAAATCCTATTTCCTCATTTTTTTCCCCAGTGGGTTATTCTTACCCAGTAACCGGAAATGAATATTCCTCATTTTCCTCAACGAGTCATCTTTGATATGTTTACCTTAACCGGTAACGGATGTCCCTCTGCCTGAGTGTATTATCTTCTTACCCAGTAACAGGTGGTAGATAATATATCTCTTTTACTCCTGTGTTGAAGTTTTTCTTCCCTAGTTGAGTTTGGATTCATATTTCTTTATGAAATAGAATTTCCTTTTGGTGTTTGGGTATTTCAGCTTTGTTCTAATTTATGTCTTTCCCTAGTTTTTGTTTCTTGTTGTTTTAGTGTTATCCCGATACATGCATATTCTTTTTTCCCAGTATGAGTCTTTCCATTGATTTATTTTCATGGAAATCCCCTCGTGTCTCCATCAGTTTTAAGCCATAGCCTGGCCTACGCATATCTTTTTATCCTTAGTGTCTATGCCTCCTCAATGAGTTTTCCTCATGGAATACATTGTGCTCCTATGGACTTTTAGTCTCTCCCGGATTCTTTTCCTTTGTGGCATATATATCCCCACAAAGATTATTTTTACATTTGTATCATATGCATCATGAGTTCTCTTAGGGACCAAAATTTGTTTTTTGTTGTTGTTATTTAAGTCTATTATACCATGTTGATACAAAGATTTTAATCTTCACATCCTCGGATAGAATGACCTTAAATATGGGCAGCTGTAGGACCCCAATTTTGACCCCCAAGATCCCTCATGGCATCTCATTAACTTGGCATTAGCATTGGTATCGCATTTTGGTATCCTCATCACCTATCATTCATTGGGTTTTCATTTGGAGAGATCACCAAGAATTTGATTGTATCATACTTTATTTTTCTTTGTTTACTAACCAAAATCCAAAAATATGTCTAATGTAGCTTTATTTATTTTGTAGGTAGTGTGTATGTCCGCCTGTGCCTCACCAAGCTCACATTTAGGGTTTTAGACCCTCAGTGCAAGGGATCAAGTTAGAAAAGGTTCACATTGGTTCAAAGCATCATATATGGATCTCATTGTTCTTTATTTGTCATTTTGATCAAGAATTCATCAATAGTTTGAAGCTTGTTTGTCAAGGAAGCCCTAATTCATCTGGGTATCTTGTGTGCCTTCCTCAATAAGTTTCTTCAATATTTGGTAAAAGATATCAAGGGATACTCCATTATACATAATCTTATGCATATATGTTTCTCCATTATCCCCAAAGAGCAAAGTAACTTCAAGTTTGCAAGTTGGTTCAAGGAGGTTGACCAAAAAAGTCAACTAGTCAAATCTAGGGTTTTCTAAACCCTATCTCCTACACTTTTTGTCATATAAAGATGATTCAAAGAGAAACGTTACTCTTTATGACATTCCAAACAACTTTAATTTTGGCATCAAGACCTAAGTTTTCTTGGAAAGTCACTTTTTATGGTGAAAGATTATAGGTCATTTTGTGTGTGCCCTAGATAGAAGGTCAACTTCCAAGAATAATAACTTCCTCAATCTGTATTATATTAAGGTCATCCAAGGTCCATGATCAATTTCAATATGTCTTCTACAACTTTTCTTCTCTGATAAAGGTCAAATTTCACTTTAAAGGGCATGTGCCAAGAGGAAACATTATAGGTCTGTTTGGGTCATCATCATTGAACAAGCAATTTTCCTCAACTTATAAAATACATAACTCTATCATGGAAGCTCCAAATGGTGTCAAATTTATGATCACATTAAATATAATTGAAATAGATACAACTTTGAAGAAGGAACCAAAGTCATTTGAAACTCATAAAAAAATTTATTCAAGGTGGAAAACGGGGTCATTTGACTTTTATCTAAGAAAAGTTTCAAGTATGTTTGATTTCCCAAACTTCAAGGCCATAATTCATCATGATCCAAGCTTCAAATGGAAAAACTTCCAACATAAAAGTTGTTCCCCTTAATGGTAGATTTCCAAAGATTTCAAGATCATTACATTTGGGTCAAAATTGAGGGACTTGCACATGGTTCCTTTACATGGCCCAATTTGGCAACGTTTGCACTCAAATGTTAATCTCTTTTGCACGCTTCCATGTTATGATCTCAGCATCCATTGTGCATGAATTTGGAGTGGATTACATCATTACTTGGACCTAATCACATGTCCATGCATCCGTGCACACATCTTGCTATTTTTGGATTCAATTTTGAATTGGTGTGAAAATGAATTGTAGAACCTATAAATACATTGCCATTGCATCACAAATGAAGGAGAACATTGCCCAAGCTCTACCCAACACTTCCATAACTTCCATTGAAAGGACACCTTGAATATTTCTTTAAAATCGAGTTTTAGTTCAAATTATGTTTGTGAACTAAAACTCCAAGGGTTCACATCCTTTTTCATCTCAAAGATCTCCTGCAAGCAAGAGGAAGCAAGGCCAGTTGTAATTGCATCGAGATCTAGCTCATAATTCATCACCAGAAGGTGAAATTTCTCAAACTTTAGCTCTTCGATTCTCTCTCATTTCTCCACCTTTTTGCTTGATTTTTTCTTGGTTGAAGTCCTACTAATGTAGGCAATAAGATTGAGTTGCTTTGAGGTTGAATGGAAGCAACTCAGTTAGGGAACCTCATTTTTCAACTCCACATATCTTTTTATATAGTGAGAGTTGGAGAAATTGGAGGCCAGATTCGAGATCCTGACATTTTTCTCTTCAATTTGATGTATGATCCATAAATTTTGGTGACATTTTTTATGAACCAGTCCGCGAAGGGTGACCGGAGAAGATGACCGGAGCTAGGGCTCCGGTGGTGCGCTGTTCAATCTAGGCCATTTGATCCTTGGTCAATGTTCTAATCTTGGCCTTTCATGTTAATTACCATCCATACACAAGTGTTGACTGGGATACATGGTGGACTTGATGCGCGTGGCCATCAGATCTGCCACCTCAATCAATGAGGGAGATCTGACAACCCTCATTTTTTCTGATTAATTGATTTTCTATATTAATATTTTAAATACCATTTTCTTATTAAATTCATTATAAATTCAATTTTAATCCAAAAAATATGGAACTTTCACCAAAATTTCACAAATAATTTCCTCTTCTATTTTATAAATTAAAATTATTGTTTGGGTTGAGTTTGATATTTTTAGTGAATTTAATGATTTTTGACTTGTTTTTAATTGATTTTAAATACTTCTGACTTTTCAAAAATTCCAAAAAAATAAATAGTCAAAGGTCTTTTGACCTTGTTTGGCCTATGATAAATCCCCTGGCCATTTATTTGGTGATTTGAAGGGATTTGAGGTTTTTCCCCTTTCAAAAATTATTTTCTCCATTTAAAAATTGAATTTAATTTGTTTAATTGCTTTAATATTTTATTGAGCCATTTTATTGACTTTGTGTTGACTCATCTTCTGTTTTGCCTTGATCTCGTTTGAATTGGACTTCAATTTGATCAATACTATTGGATTCAGGGGGTTGATGAAGTTTGAACTTCATCCCTTAAGATCAATGGATAATATTGATCAAGTGAGATTCATCCCTTGATCAATTTGGGATCTCTTATACTTCATATCTTCATCTTCATCTGACTTCTTTCCCAATCCATCCATGGTCAGTGACTTCTCAATGAATCAAATGCTAGTTGATTCATCAATGACCTTGTGTCAGATGAATAAACATAAGCTTGATTGAGGTAGGTTCATCCCTTTTTTTTGTGGTATGCTTTAGGAGATTGGTTATTTATACCTTGTCTCTAGCATGCATTAACACCAATATTATTATTGCCCGACCTTAGATAGTTGTGACTTCTAGATAAGTCCAATTAGGAATGCTTAACATAGAGCTAGATTTGTCCCAAAAGCAATAACATTTTTATCAGTGAGATTGTAAGTCTCCCATTCACCATGGTATTGTGTGAAGATTTGACCTCTTTTCAATTTATGAGATCTAGGGGCATACTTTATGATTTTATCCAAGTTGGAGCCCTTCTCATGAATGATGTTTATGTTCATATCTTCATGCTTATGGGTGGATGGTTGAGTGTTCTCCAAAAACTGACTTGAACAATTGCTTCTTCCACTAACACTCACTAACCTTTCTTTGTATTAACTTTATTTTTAATGCCATTTACTTTAATGCAATTTGAAATCTTGTAATTTATAATTCATTGTCATTGACATTCATGCAAGTTGTCTATGTTTAAGTCATTTTTACTTTGCTCTACTTGAGCCATTGGTGCTTGTGATACTTTGTGTTTGTGATTTTTGTTTGTTTGTGGTCTTAGGACCTTAAATTTCTTGGATGATTATGCTTGTGGATGCTTCCTATTGGGTAGATCTTTTCAACTATAAACTTTTAAATCTTGTCTAGGATAGTCCCTTCATCTCCTCCTCTCCTTCTTTAATTTCAAATCTCTGCCTCATTTCAAAACCTTCTTTGTTTGTGTTTTCAACTTAGACTTGTTTTAATGAGTAGAAACTCTGGCCTTATGCCATTGATTTTCAAAAAAAAATCTTAAATCAAACTTCTGAATAAACTTAATCATATTGACTTTAATTTCAAAAGGACAAAAAGAACTAACAACCTCATCTAATCCTTTTTGGCCACTTTCTGCCTTTTTCTTTTACACTTTTCAAAAGAAAGCATTTAGATTTGAGTTATATTTGGTTGAGATATGATTCTCCCATTTCATGGTATATTGATTGTAAGTATTTCCATTTATTAGGGGTTAGTGACATACTTGTTGATTGAATCCAAGTTGGAGCCTCCCTCTTAAATGTTATAAAACACTCATTATCGGTGGATGTTTGGTTGAGTATTCTCCCATTGATAACAAATTATCTTTAAGCTTTTGTTAAAACCAATCCACCAATCTCTGGAATTTTTACCACGAACTACGAGGTTTTGATCCTTCATTTTTATGTTGGTACGTAGGCATAAGACTAAAGGTCTTGTCAAACATAAAAATATAATAAATGAATTCTTTTCTCATCCCCACATTCTATTTTTTAACAAACATTTTTTCAACTAAAACACTTGCCCACAAAAGAAGGGCTCACTAGGAGCACATAGGACACTTTGGGTGATAATACCTTCCCTCTATGTAACCAACCCCCTTACCTGTAATCTTTGACATTTTATTAGTTTTGATTTGCAAACTTCTTATCTTTGGGTTTTGTTCGTACTTTTTCCCTTTTTCCTTTGGAAACAATAAAAGCGTGGTGGCGACTCTAGTTTTATTGATGTTGAGTTAACCAATAGCTCAGTGGTCATGAATTTACTGCTACACTAACCCATAAATATTTTACCAGATAAGGGTAAGTTGGTCCATTCAGTATATTAAAGAATGACGACCACTCTTGTACCATGAAGTAGCTTCATAGGTCAAACCCATTCTGATTGAAGGAGTCGAAGTCAACAATTTTTTCCACCTAAAGCTTTAGATCATTCTGATTGATATCCATTGTCTTAGGCTTGATAGTCATACATTTACAAGACTTGACAATCATGTGAGCTTGTTGAGTAATAGATGAGGATGCCATTGTAGAAGGAGTTTTTAAGGTTTTTAGGGTTTCTTTTTGAAAATGGGTTTTTCAGAGGAGGTTAGAGAAGACAAAAGTGTAGGAAGTATGTGTATGTGTGTGTGTGTGTGTGAGAGAGAGAGAGAGAGAGAGGGAGAGAGAGAGAGAGAGAGAGAGAGAGAGAGAGAGAGAGAGAGGTCTGATATGAAGAGTCATTTTGAGTGTAAAATTATTTTTTTTAAAAAATAAATAAACCAAATAGGCAAGAACTATTAGAATAAGATTATGTTTTACATTTATACCTTGAGTTTTCATGATAATAATGTTGTATTTATGTGAGAACAATTTTGGTACCATAATGGTTTTTTCTTGTATATATTTAACAACCAGTTCTGGTTCTGAATATATGATGTGCAACGTCATCAATTGCTTAATGATGTGTTCTAAATCTGCTTTTATGCCAGTTATTAGGAGTTCTAAAAGATGTTCAATATTACTACTGCAATGATCTTTTGGCTTCTCTACCAATTCACTCATGAGAAGCTTCTGAGGAGACATTATGTTGATGCTGCAATGTTCTCTCAGCTCATGCTTCTAGACGTGACTCTGATCACCAAGCTTCTGAAGTTGTGTTACGTAGCTGAAGATTCTGAAGATATCAAGCCAGACGATTGAGGTTATCAAGGTTCTGATTGTATATTGTGAAGACTCTGAAGATTCTGAAGATACTGAAGATCTCAAGCCAGACTACTGATGATATCAAGGTTTTGACCAAAGATTATGATATTTATGAATCCAGCTCTATGTTTCTTCATTTCATGCTCCGTCAACTTTTATCATAAGCCAATGAAATTGAATATAAGATCAAGTGGGAACATGATCAAATAGTACATAGTACAAATCGAACATCCTTTCCACTACCTGATTTTATGGGCAAGGACAATACTATACATCACACATGACATTGGTTTTATGGGAGAAGGACAGTATGCAATATCACTCATCTCCCATCCAACAATGGATAACCGCTCTATGAGCTAGCTTTCCCCATTTTTCCCTCCAACGGCCTTCTTCTTATGCTATATAAGTGAGACTTGGAGACTTTAAGAAATCTGTTGGTGATACAATATTTTGACAAGTCTATTTTCTTTGTGAAAAGCTATCAATTGTTTGTACATAGTTTTTCTTTAAGTGTTTATTATTCATTTTGTATAAAATCTGCTTGTGTAGAAGCATCTTATAACACATAAAATATTATTCAAATTGTTTGTTTGATTCCTTGAGGAGTTTATCCTTGAGAAGACAAAGAAGTTTGTTCTTTGTGAGTTCTTAAGGAGACTAGAGTATAGTTGGATCCTTGAGAAGACAAAGAAGGTTATTCTTTGTTAGTTTTATAATTTGTTGATTATAGTGGATTAAGTCCTTGTGTATAAGGAAAAATCACCTTGGTGGGTGGACTGGAGTAGCTTTGAGTTTAAGGAGAACCAGGATAAAAATACTTGTGTTTTTATCTTTTTGTTACTAACGTGTTAGTGGTGTTCTTGTTTTGGAAAAATCTTTTGCTTGTAAAACCCAATTAAAAACCCCATTTTCTTGTGTTTTTCACACCTTTAATTGGTATTAGAGCTCCGGTTTTGATTATGATAAAAGTTTTATCAACACCTCACTGTGTTCAGTACCGATCCAGTTTATGTGAGAAACAATGGCCGCTGCTAATGCTGCTAACATTGTTAACAATAACGAAAGAGATCACTACAATGCAAAACCACCAATCTTTGATGGTGAGAAATTGGATTACTGGAAAGACAGAATATAAAGCTTCTTTCTTGGTTACAATGTTTATCTATGGGATCTTTTAGTCGATGGATGTGTTCATCCAGTGAATATTGAAGGAAATATTATATCAAGAAGTGTTATGATTGATCAATAGAAGAAAGATTTCAAAAATCATCATAAGGCCGGAATCATATTTCTTAATGTTATCTCTTATACGGAGTATGAGAAGATAACAAGCAAAGATTCTGCCAAATCTATTTTTGACTTTCTAAGGTTGACTCATGATGGGAATGCTCAAGTAAAGCGGACAAAGGCTTTGGCCTTAATCCAGAAATATGAGGCATTAAAAATGGAAGATGATGAAACAGTTGAGACTATGTTCTCAAGGTTTCATATGCTTCTTGCAAGACTGAAAGTTATGGATAAAGGATACTCTACGGCTGACCATGTCGAGAAAATTATCAGAAGTCTTCCTAAAAAATGGAGACCTATGGTAACTCCTTGAAGCTAGAAAAGGATCTCAACAACATCAGTCTTGAAGAATTTATTATTTCTTTAAGAAGCCACGAGATTGAGCTCGAAGAAGATGAACCTCAGAAGAGAGGTAAATTTGTTGCCCTAAAGTCCAAGCCTGAGAAGACAAGATCCTATCAAGATGAAGACTCATAAGATGATGATGAGTTATCTCTAATCTCAAAGAGATTCAAAAGACTCTGGAACACATGCAAAATGGTTAAGGAAAGTCCAAAGGAGTCAGAAGGACTACTGGTCTCTTTGATTCTTCATCTGGATAGAAGAAGCAAGGTTCTGGAAAAGAAGTTAACTTCTTTGAGTGCAAGGAGTCAGGCCACTACAAAAATGATTGTCCTAAGCTAAAAAAGGACATAAGGCCTAAGAAGAATTTCTCTAAAGGAAAGAAGGGGTTGATGGCTACATGGGATGACTCAGAATCTGAAGAAGAAGATTCTGATGAAGAAAAAGGCAAGGTTGCACTGATCGCAACTACAAATGATCCCACAGGTTCTAAAGAACTAGAAGACAAGGTATTATCAGAATCAGAATCCGACTCTACTTCTGCAGAGGTATTTTCTAACCTATCTCGTTATGATATTGAATCATGTCTCTCTGAAATGGTGAAAAAGTACAAGAGTCTTCTGAGAAAATACAAGGACCTTAAACAAGTCCAAATAATTGCCTCTGAAACTCGGAGTGGGATTGAGAAATATATTTCCTCTCTAAATGAAAAAGTATTTTTTTTAGAAAGTAACAACTCTGTTTTGAAAACAAAAATTTCAAAGGAGGAAATCATCTCAGAAGCTTTTCGTACTGATTGCTTCGTTAGATATGATAGAGCATTCCATTACTTTCTAGCTAAAAGCATAGATAGAAGCAAAATGACTTCTTGATCTATGGAGTTAACATAAATGGCAAGAAAGGTTTAGGTTGTATAGAAACTATAAAACCTGACGAAAGTCAGAAGGTAAAACCAAAACCTTTCTACGTGCATTTCGTGCCTGCTGGCACTAAGCTTGATATTTCTGCACAGACATAGAAACATACAAAGGATAAGAACTCAGTTTTGAAACCTAATTATCATGCATAAATTTCCCATGATTATCCTTCTGCTAAAAGACCCAAAGTTGTAAGAAACTATGGGAAAACTAACAAGAGAGGATCCAGAAAAGGGGTACCTAAGGATAAAATAATTTATGTTACAGACATTCCTAGCAGCTCAGCTGAAACACCAGTCATGGTACCTGGACAGTGGATTCTCACGTCATATGACGGGTATAAGGTCTATTTTCCAATATTTGGAACTTAAGCGTGGAGGCTTCGTTGGTTTCGGAGGAAACCAAAAAGGAAAGATAATTGGCTCTAGAACCATTGGTAATGGTAAACTTCCCTCTATTACTAATGTTCTTTTAGTTGATAGTTTGATGCATAACCTTTTGTCTATTAGTCAACTTATTAAGAATGGTTATGATATCATTTTTAATCAAAAGTATTGTAAGGTTGTCAGTCAGAAAGATGGTACAATCCTTTTTAACGGAAACAGAAAGGACAACGTTTATAAAATTAGACTTTCTGATCTTGAAGATCAAAATGTAAAATGTATAATGTCTGTTAATGAGGAGCAATGGGTATGGCATAGACGACTGGGCCATTTTAGCATGAGGACGATTTCTCAGCTAAATAAGCTTGTATTAGTCAGAGGTCTACCCAACTTGAAGTTCTCTTCAGATGCTCTTTGTGAAGCATGTCAGAAAGACAAGTTTTCTAAAACATCCTTCAAAGCGAAAACTGTGGTTTCTACCTCTAGACCGTTAGAACTTCTACATATTGATTTGTTTGGGTCATTGAAAACTACCTCTATCAATGGAAAGAAGTATGGATTGGTCATAGTTGATGACTTCAGTCGTTGGACATCGGTAAAGTTCTTGAAACATAAGGATGAGTCACACCCTGTGTTTTCTACCTTCTGCTCACTAGTGCAAACAAAAATGAACTGTAAAATAGTCAAAGTCAGAAGTGATCATGGTGGCGAATTTGAAAATAAACATTTTGAAAATATCTTTGATTCAAATGGTATTTCTCATGATATCTCCTGTCCTAGACCTCCACAGCAAAATGATGTTGTAGAAAGGAAGAGTATGACTTTGGAAGAAATGGCTCGCACCATGATCCAAGAAACTTATATGGCTAAGCATTTCTGCGCAGAAGTAGTTAACATAACTTGTTATACTCAGAACAGGATTTCTATCCGACCTATTATGGGTAAGACTCCTTATGACGTGTAAGAACAGAAATCCCAACATTTCTTATTTTCAATCTTTGGGATGTGAATGTTTTATGTTGAACACTAAATAGAATCTTGGCAAGTTTGATTCTAAAGCACATAAGTGTTTATTGTTAGGATATTCTGAATGCTCTAAAGGCTACAAAATCTTTAACACAAAAACACGAATTATTGAAGAATCAATTCATGTTAGATTCAATGATAAGCTTGACCCTGAAAAGTCAAAGCTAGTTGAGAAATTTGTAGATCTAAAGATCAATCTTTCATAATCCAAGGATACTGATTCTGGAGAAAAAGACTCAGAAGGAAAATCTAAAGAATCTGAAGAAATGACTCAACCATAAGTTATCGTTGATCCAACTCATCAGAAGAAGAGTAGATCAAGAACCTCTCATTCTGAAGAACTAATTCTAGGAGATAAAAATGCTCCAGTCAGAATAAGATCTTCATTCAAACCTTCTAAAGAGACTCTTTTAGGTTTGGTATCTCTGATAGAACCCACATCTATTGATGAATCTCTTCTGGATAATGAATGGATTATGGATATGCAAGAAGAACTGAATCAATTCACCAGAAACGATGTTTGGAATCTTGTTCAGAAACCAAAGGGTTTACATGTCATTGGAACCAGATGGGTCTTCATATATAAGTTGAATAAGAAAGGAGAGGTTGTCAGAAACAAGGCTCGACTTGTAGCATAATGTTATAGTCAGCAAGAAGGTATAAACTATACATAAAACTTTGTTCTAGTTTCCAGGTTAGAGTTTATTCGTCTTTTTATTTCATTTGTAGATAATCATAACATCACCTTTATCATACGGGTGTTAAGAATGTATTCTTGAATGAATATATTTCTGAACAAGTATATGTGCATCAACCTCCGGGTTTTGAAAGTTCTCAAAACCCTGATTTTGTTTTTAAATTGAAAAAATCGTTATATGGTCTGAAGCAAGCTCCTAGATCTTGGTATGATAGATTAAGTAACTTCCTTTTGGAAAATAATTTTACCTGAGGGAAAGTGAACATAACTCTCTTTTATAAAACCTTTTAGAATTATATTTTGGTTGTGAAAATCTATGTTGATTATATTATTTTTGGTTCTGCTAATGTGTCATTGTGCAAGGATTTTGCTAAGTCAATGCAGGAAAAATTTGGAATGAGTCTGATGGAAGAACTCAAGTTTTTTCTGGGAATCCATATTGATCAACATTCAAAAGGAACATACATTCATTAGAGAAAATATACAAAGGAACTTATGAAGAAGTTTAATTTATCATAATATAAGAAAGAAAAGACTCCAATGCATCCTACATGTATTCCGGAGAAAGAAGAGGTAAGCAGTAAGGTAAATTAGAAGCTATTCATAGGTATGAAGGCCCTCTTTTGTATCTAACTGCTTTTGCACCTGATATCTTATTCAGTGTCTTCTTATGTGCTCGCTTCCAATCAGATTCTAGGGAAACTCACTTAGTTGTTGTTAAGAGAATCTTTAGGTATCTAAAAGGTACTACTAACCTTGGTTTGTTTTTATAGAAAATAAAGTGAATACAAATTAGTAGGCTATTGTGATGCTGACTATGTTGGAGGCATAATAGAAAGGAAAAGTACTTCTGGATGTTGCCAATTTCTAGGAGATAACCTGATCTCATGGTCCAGGAAGAGACAAACAACCATAGCACTTTCAACAGTCCAAGTTGAATATATTGAAGCTTATGGATGCAACAGTCAGATACTCTGGATGAAGAGCCAGCTGGAAGATTATCAGATATCCGAGAGTAACATTCTTATTCTCTGTGATAATACTTATGTTATTTGTTTATCTAAGAATCCTATCTTGCATTCTAAGGCTAAGCATATTGAAATTAAACATCACTTTTTACGTGACTATGTACAGAAGGTGTCATACCCTAATTTTTAACCCTAAGATCCGACATATCATTTGCATCATTGCACAGAAACAAGGTCACCTCTTGGTCCCTCTCTCTCTCTCTCTCATCTTTGGGTTTTGCTTTTGCAGGGATCATCAAGCACCTCTTTGTTGGTGTTTTACCTTTGTGTTTACATGATTAATTTCTTATCTAACCACTAATCATAATATAAAAAATATGTTTTATTTTTGTTATGCAAGGTAGGGATTTTCAATCAAGGGTATCTCAAAGTTTTGTTGCTTACTTCTTAAGGAAAGTCAAAGGTTCATGTGTTTATTTCCATGCCTTCTTCAATAAGTAACTTTAAGCATTGAGAAATTTAATCAATAGGAAATAAAGGACACCTTATTTTGAGTTCATATGATCACCCATGTGCTTTTAAATGCAAGGAAAAGTCCAAGTACACAAACTTGTTCAAAGTGGTTTGACCAAAAAGTCAACATTTGAAGTCAAGGTTCCAAGGATCACTACTCCTTCAGTTCTCAATATTTTTGAATGATTATTTTTGCATATGAATCTTCTCAACATCCACTACAGCTTCTCTTTACATGATAAGAGTCAGTTATGCTTGGAGGATCATCAAAAGTTTGGAGACATTATAGGTCATTTCTGGACTTAGTGAAATTTGAACTATTTTCAAGTGACTTTTCCTCAATTTTCAAAGATCATAAATTCTTCAATTTTCAACATTTAAGGATGATTATTTTTGCACAATTTAATTTGTGATGCTGTCTACAAGTTTGCTTCAAGGATCAAGGTCATAATATGCTTGGAATACTATCGAATTCATTGAAACATTACAGGTCATTTTCAGCCATGAAGCAATGGAATTTTTCTAAGTTATATGATCAGTTTTTCATGCCAACTTCAACATGACATAATTTTATGCTCAATAATCCTAATGCAACCTTTCTTGGCACATTGTAATCTTTTCCATAATGTCAACACATTGAAAAAAGAATGGGATCAAAAAGCCTCCTGAGTAGGGTGCCCCATTGGGTTAAACATGGTGACTTGTAGCTGAAGAAATTACCATTGAACTCCACTAATCTCAATTCCAAGCCAAATTAACATGTGTTTTGGACCTAAACATGTTTAAACAAGTCTCCAGAAGTTAATTTACCTTTTAAACGCATCATTTGGCTGAGTTTTAATGTGTTGCAAGTCGCATTTTTCTCACATTCGGATCAAATTCGTTTTGCACGAATTCAACATCATTCCACACGTATTTGGATCCAAACACAATCCCTATAAATAGAGGGAGCTACTGTATTCATTTTCAAGCTTTGGGGAGCCAAGAAATCCCTACTGCAACTTGAAATTTTCCAGAATTCAACTATCATGTTTTGAGTTTCAGCTTGTTTCAATCCCATTTCTTGATTCTATTATCATCTTTGGCATCCTCTGAAACTTTTTCAATAATTCCCAAGCTCTAAGACCTTATGAAGTGCTCTAACCAGGTCGAGCTTCATCAAGTTCGGATCACCATCTGGACAAGGTAGTTCTGAGCATCATTTGAACTCAAATAAGTTACCACAATGTAGTCATTCACTCTCTGATGATTTCCCCTAACTTAGCTGGTGTTTATTGATCGCGTTCATCATATAATTTTATTTTTTGTGGCTTGCTTACTTACAAAGCTTCTTTGAAATTCCCTTTGCTTGACTTAGATAAATGAATTTGGAGCATGAGGTTGAATTTGGGATGAGAAGAGGATCACAATGGTGGTGGTATCGTGTTTTGGATTTACCAAATGATGAAGCTCCAATGAGAGCTCACCGGAGAAGATGACCGGAGTGTTCCAGGTCGTATGAGTTTATTCAGACACGTTGGACATTTGAAATATTCTAATTGGTTGGATTTGAATTGGATTCTGTGTGTTGCTTGTAGCGCGTCCCATTGTGCTCTCTAACATGAGGAATGTTGGATCTGCCACGTAAATTTATGAGGCGTGATCCAACGCTCAGTGTTTTTTTCTTCTAATTTTAATTATTTTTCTTTTATTATTTTTAATTGATTTCTCCTTTAAAATTCATAGTAATTTCATTTTTTGTCCAAAAAATCCCAAAATATTTTATAAAATTCTCCTTTATTTTTCTTCATCTGATTTTGATTTTTTCACATTTTATTTCATTGATTTTCTATTTTTCATGAATTTTCTCTTTTCTCTTTTATTTTAATTGGCTTAAAAATACTTTTCTGCATTTTTAAATTCTGAAAATTTTATTATATGCTTCTTATTTTATTTCCAACCTTCCATAATTTTCTTGGTCATTTATTTGGTGTTTTGAAGGACTTTATAGATTTTTCATTTTATTTCTTTTTTAAAATTCATTTAAAAATACTTTTGGTGCATTTTTATTTCATTTGATTACATTTTATATTTGTGTGACCTTTGTGAACTTCTGTTGGGCTTGGATTATGATGGTTTGAATCATGAGTCTCATCAAACTCATTGGATCTTGGGTGTTGATGGGGTGAAAACCCTAATCCACAAAAATTGATGATTGATTTTGATGATGACTTGATCAAACCTTTGGTCCAATTTGGTTATGGCCACTCTTGTTCCCTTCTTCTTCATCTCCTTATTTTCCCTTTGATCAATTGGATGGCTTGTGTCCATCTTGTTCATGATGTATGGATTGGTATTTGATGAACTTTCATCATTTCAAATCTACCTCCTAATTGATCATTGATCATTTAAGGTACTTTAGGTTGATGCATAAGTTTGTCCCAAGTGTCATGAAATTTGGATTGAAGTAATGGAACATCCTCCTAGCCTTTGTGCTTGAACATCCTCTCTAGCATGTATTAACACTAACATTATTATTGACCGGCCTCAGATAGTTGTGAATTCTACATAAGTCAAATTACTATTGCTTAATATAGCGCTAAATTTATCCCAAAAGCAAAGAAATTTTTATAAGTGAGATTGTAAGTCTCTTATTCCTCATGGTATTGTGTGAAAATATTGCTCCCCTTTTATTTATGAGAGCTAGTGGCATACTTGTTGATTTCATCCAAGTTGGAGCCCTTCTCATAAATGATGTATAGGTTCATATTTTCATGCTTGTGAGTGAATAGTTGATTGTTCTCCAAAAAATGTCCAAACCATCTTTGATTTGGATTTCTAACATCATTTACTAACATTTTACTTGTATTAACTTTTACTTCAAAGTCATTTACTTTATGCTCTTTTATATTATGTCATTTACTTTATACTTTATGTTTAGCATCCCATATCATATTATTTATGATTTTTTAATTTGTTCTTTGTCCATTTGTACTTTTTCTTTTATGTCCTTGTAAAGAAAACACTTATAAGAAAAACCTAAAAAAGAAACTTGGTTCTCCTGATTCATGGGCTTATGGTTACTATCCTTAGAAATGTTGTGGAGTTATGGACTTAGAATTAGGATCTTGACCTTTGGTCTGGGACTTGTGATTTGAGACCTTGGAATTCATCTGGTATCTTTGGCTTGGAGACTTCCTTTGAAGACTTGATTTGGTCATTCTGGTTTCATCTGATGCATGGATTATTATTTGTTTATTTGGCTTGTTTATGGCTTAATCTGAAGGAGGAAATTCTTGCTTGACTTATTTCATAAATCTTGCTATCTATTGGTTAGATCTTTCCTCCATAACTTTTACTTTATGCTCTAGGATAGTCTCTTCTTCTCCCCCCTTTCTTTAATTTTCAAAATCTTCTCTCTTTTTTAAAACCTTCTTATTTTTTAACTTGAATCATTTTTCTCAATAAACCTTGACTTTTGTCAAGTGATTTTCAAACCATTTTCTTAATAAATGTTAATCCATCTTAAGCATATTCAGACCAATTTTAAAAGACTAAAAAATGCCCAACTCATTTAAATCATTTTTGTGCCCTTTTCCTTTTAAAAACTTTTCTCAAAGCTTAGACATGAGTCATTTCCATAGTTGAGATATAATTCTCCTATCCCCATAGTATTGATGACAATTATTTTTCATCTAAGAGAGCTAGTGGCATACTTATTGATCTTTATCCAAGTTTGAGTCCTTCTCATGATGATGCAAAGATCTCATACATGTGGGTGGGTGACTAGTTGAGTATTCTCCTTAAAATGACAACATTTATTTTCATAAAAAAATGAATCAAAACAAACACCTTTGTTATTTTTACCATGAACTATGAGTTTTTGATCCTCCATTGCACTTTATTGGTACGTAGGCATGAGACTTCAAAAGCTCTTGGCAAACACAAAAATCATAAAAAATATTTCTTTTCCCATCTTCCCAATCTTTTGCAAACAATACCCATTTTCAAACCAAAAGGTACATTTTCAAAGAGGTTCCCATGGAGTATCATGGATGTTTAGGGTGCTAACACTTTCCTTTTGCATAACTAACCCCCAGACCCTTATCTCTTTTATTAGTTTTCATTTAAAAACTTTTTCTAGTTTTGTTCGTACTTTTTCCCTTTTCCTTTGGAAACAATAAAGGTGTCGTGGAGACTCTTGCTTTATGAATTAAGTTAGCCAATAGCTTAATCTCAAAATTTTCACCGCTACAGAAGGGTATTTTTCATTTAAAATTTGTTGATACAGACCATCAATGGGTTAATATCTTTACAAAACCCCTTGCTGAAGATAGATCAGTGTTCATTCTGAAAAATTCATTTATGGATTTATGTCTAGAATGAAAAGATGTATTTCAGAATGTTTAGAGTCTTCATAACTCTATATTAGATTCTGAGAATGCTTTTTTTACTCTGAAACATGAGCTTTCTGAAGTAAGGAAGTTTTCATGAATAAAAAATATACTGATCAGAAGCAATCTTATCGTTTTGTCTTGCTGATTTTGAACAGTCGTTGTAATAAATGGTTGTCATATCGTTTGATTTCATGTGGTTCTAAGTGGTGACGGATGTCCCACTTTCTAAGCATGTGTGATAAAAGTGTGATACCTTGGGTTTCACAATTCTTGGAATTAGGTTAAACTCTTACGCTTCCCCCTTATGAGTGTGTATTTCCATTTTGTCATCATTTCAAAAAAAAATTATATAAACCTACTTCACTCACATTTTCACACTACGTGCACAATACTCCCATATTTTCATCTTTCAAACCTAAAACAACCCTCTCTGCAACTGTTCTTCATATGTTCTTCATCTTTATCAATGTATTCTCAACAACCAATTCAACAACATTTTCAACAACTGCAACTAGCTCAGCCTAGATCTCGTTCTAGACCTGTCTTTAGTGAAAGCATTCCTCCATCCAAAGACGAAATCAACTGAAGTAATATTCTGTCGGATAACTATCCTATTTTCATAAAGATCGATCCACTCGAAGTTTTAGCACACTACTTGGAGATCTGTCATGAAAATGATATTGATCCTTTGGTAGATCCCTTAAATCTCCCGGATGACTATCCAGTTGTTCCTCCGCCTCCTCTTCCTTACCTAAACCCTTAGTTTTTCAAAAGTGTCTTCACACTATGCCTTTTTATTTCTATCAGTGTGTGTGTGTGTGTGTGTGTGTGTGTGTGTGTGTGTGTGTGTGTGTGTGGGTGGGTGGGTGGGTGGGTGTGTATGTGTGTCTGTTCGCGCGCACCTTTAATGTTTGTTTTTACTTGTTGTAGTTCTTTGTATTTCCGTTTTGTTAAATACCAGTTGTATCTTCTCTACCTTTTGGCATTATCTATGAAAATTTCTTTTATTTCTCATTTAAACCTTTATTGCTTTTATTAATTTTTATCTAAGTCTTTTTGATTGATGACAACAGGGGAGAAACATAATGTATCTAAGGGGAAGATTAATTCGTGTTTATTTTGATACCTAAATTCCCTAAGAACTCAAACATGGAATAATGTTTTCTGCTAACAACTACTTCGAAAAGAGTTTGTTAAATACTTTTCAAGGTTACATTTCAAGAATCAGAATGGTTATATCAAACATCAGAAGTTCTTATGAGGTTTCAAAGATCAAAATATAAGTTACCAGTTTTTAATGAACTGGTCTTCTATCTGAGTATGTACAACCTTCTTGCTGATGATTGATAATCAGATTCAAGGAACTAATATTCATGTTATGAATCTAAAACATTGAGTACTAAGCATCAAAGTGCTTCTGAAAGTTATTTCTGAAAACCGTGGCATTGGCATCCAACTATAAGGAAGAGTTTCCTCTATAGTAGTCAGACTTAAAAAGTCAAGGTTCTTTCAAGAAGATAATCAGCTCTAAAAGTTTAGGCAAAAGAACTCAACAAAGTTTCTGAAGTGAAGCTTATCAGAATGTTGATGTTATCAAACCAATGCTCTGGACAACATCAATCAACTTCTGAAGATAAACTGGATTCTGACTGAAAATTCACACTGGTACTTCGAAAAGGTTAATCAGGAAACTGTTATTTCATTCTGATTTTATCTTTATATGATTATACATCTCAGGGGGAGCTTTTTCCTTTTGTGCGTTGTATTCTTTTGTTATTACCCTGTACAAAACTATTCATCAAAATACATGTTTTTCATCATCAGAAAGGGGAAGATTATTAGAAAAAGATTTGGTTTTGCATCTATACCTTGAGTTTTGATGATAACAATGTTGTATTTGTGTGAAATAATCTTGGTACCCTAATGGTTTGTTATTGTGTAGATTTAACATCCATTTCTGATTCTGAATATATGATGTGCAACGTCATCAGTTCCTGAACGATGTATTCCAAATCCGCTTCTGCGCCAGTTATTAGAAGTTCTGAAAGATGTTCAATATTGTTGATGCAATGATCTTTCTACTTCTATGTTGATTCACTCCTGAGAAGCTTCTGAGGAGACACAATGTTGTTGCTACAATGTTCTCTCACCTCATACTTCAGGACGTAACTCAGATCATCAAGCTTCAGAAGAATGGAAAGCTTCTGAAGTTGTGTTACGTAGCTGAAGATTCTGAAGATCTCAAGCTAGACGATCGAGTTTATCAAGGTTCTGACTGTAGATTGTGAAGACTTTGAAGATACTGAATATCTCAAGCCAGACTACTGACGTTGTCAAGGTTATGACCAAAGATTCTTATGTTTCTGAACACATTTCTATGTTTCTTCATTTCATTCTTCATCAACTTTCATCAGAAGCCAATGAACTTGAAGATACGATTATATGAGAATGTGATCAAATATTACATTGTACAAATTGAACATCCTTTCCACTATCTGATTTAATGGGCAAGGATGGTACTATACATCACACCTGTCACTATTTTTATGGGTGAAGGATAGTATGCAGTATCACTCCTCTCCCATCCAACAGTGGATAGCCGCTCTATGAACTTTCCCAATTTTCCCCTCCAACGATCTTCTTCTTATGCTATATAAGTGAGACTTGGAGACTTGAAGAAATCTTCCGGTGATACAATATTTTGACAAGTCTATTTTCTTTGTGAAAATCTAGCAATTGTTTGTATACAGTTTTTCTTTAAGTGGTTGTTATTCATTTATGTAAAATCTGCTTCTGTAGAAGCATGTTGTAACACACAAAATATTATTCAAACTATTTCTTTGATTCCTTGAGGAGGTTATCCTTGAGAAGACAAAGAAGGTTGTTCTTTGTGAGTCCTTAAGGAGACTAGAGTATAGTTGGATCCTTTAGAAGACAAAGAAGGTTATTCTTTTTTATTATTGTAACCTGTTGATTATAGTCAATTAATTCCTTATGTATAAGGCAAAATCACCTTGGCTGGTGGACTGGAGTACCTTCTAGTTTCAAGCGAACCAGGATAAAAAGACTTGTGTTTTTATCTCTTTGTTACTAACGTGTAAGTGGTGTTCTTGTTTTGGAAAAAGCTTTTGCTTGTAAAACCCAACTCAAACCCCCCTTTCTTGTGTTTTTCACACCTTCAAGAAGAATATAAACTGAGACAAACATAATAAAGAACATAGGAGTTCTTACCCAACAACAATAATCTACATGTCAGAAGACATTCCAAATTTATGACACGTAAGAAGACAAGTTCCAGAGGCATATATAACAATTTTGTCCACTAGTGTGCATACTAGAGGCAGTTAACCTTATACTTAGTTTGAGAGGCTGAGATGGTTAAGAGGCTATTATGCATTATATGTTAGTTCAGAGCTTCTGATCATAGTAGCTTCTGGACATCATCAGACTCTGCTACTCCAATCCGATGGAAGCACAAATTAAGGTGCATTAACATTGAATAAGTATAAGATTCTCTATCATTCTGATAGAAGTAGAATTACCACATTGAAGTGTAATTCTCCTTTTATAAAATAGAAGCTCTTCTAAAACATATTAGAACCTACTGCATAAAAATACAGAGATAGTCATACATTTCTTTACTCATTTTCTATTGAGATTGTTCTTTTAGAAACAACTTTGTTCAATAATACTCTTCATAAAAACATTAGGAATCTTCTTGGATTCCATATTAGTTGGATGAACTTCAAAGATGAGTCAAGAGTCTGAAGCACCAACACTTTAGGACAACCTTAGTCTTCCCAGTACCAATAATCTTATCTTACTGGTTTCTTCCAGATTCCACATTTCATTCCTCCTTCAGAGTTACGATTTGGAATATAAACATTTTTCTTGTTGTAAGTTGTAAGCAACCAATGCCTGGAATAAGAGTAGTTGCTTTTCCTTTTCCCTTTAGCACATCTGTAGCAAAAATAAGTTCACTCTTTAGTACCCATATTCTTATGCGTCCTTTGAGGTTAATTTTACATGGCTTCCTCTTACTTTGAGCCTTAGCCTTATAGTAGGGTCTTGACTCATTCCATACTTTTTGTTTAAAAACATTTTGTCTTGGATATGTCTTCACCTTGACTTCTGATCCTCTTGTAACCTTTGACTTAACAACCTTGAGTTCTGAATTCTTCAGAACCTATTACTTGAGAGTCTTAGGTTCTAGTTTACTTAGAACTTTTGACTTTTGAGTATGAGATTATAAAATCTTTAGAACATGTTATTTATCCATCACAGGTTTTGATTGCTTCAGTATTTTACCATTTTTAGCAGCAGTCATAAAGTAAGCATTCAACCCCTTTTTAGCAATGCTTGTAGAAGAAAGATCTGATGGTTTTATCAAGATATTAGTCCTTAGATTATAAGGTTTTCGATGAAAACCAAGACCTTCTCATTTCCTCTTACTTACACCAAGGATCATGGATGCAAGTTTAGTTTTGTTGTAGCCAGATATGATAAACTCTTGAAAAGTTGATTCATACTTATCAAGAGGTTTGTCATACATATCTTTTATTAAAGAAATTTGATCTCTTTCAAGTTTTTCAAGTTTGTCTTTAGTGAAGTTTAGTTCATCTTTTATAAGACCGTACTACTTCTTTATAATTTTCATATGTCTGGCTTTTTGCTGGCATCTTTCCATAACGTCTTGACACAAATTAATTATTTCAGATTTAGAGAGTTTAGAAAATACATCTTTTATGTCTTTTAAATCAGAGTCAGAACCAACTTCTGATTTAGAGCCTAAAAAAGTTGATGCCATCAAAGAAAGATTGGCTTCTTCTTTATCAGCTTTTTCATCGTTGCCAAGTTCTTCCCATGTTGCCATGAGACTTTTCTTGAAATTTCTTTTGAAGTTGTTCCTATGAAAGATTTATTTTTTGTTTTTGTCCTTTTGCATATCAGGACAATTAGCAATGTAATGCTCAGGCTTTTGACAATTGAAGCAACCCTTATGATCATCTTCATCACTTCTAGAACTAGACCCTTTGAATCAACCGCTTCTACCAGAGAATATGTCCTTCTTATTGGTTAAGTGTTGAAATATTTTGATGATGAAAGCCATTTCATCATTATCAGATTATTTATCATAAGCTTTATCATGAGTGGCTTTTTTATGCACCATAGTTTGAGAAGGTTTCTCAGATCTCCAAACAGAATTTAAAGCTAGTGTTTTAAATTTATTTACAGGAACATCTTCATTTAGTTCCATCTCATGAATTTGAAGATTAATAACAAGACGTTCAAGACTTAACTTGTTTAAGTCTTTAGCCTCTTGAATAGTTGTAACCTTGGGTCTGTATTTGGCAGGAAGACTCCTAAGAATCTTCTTGACATGATCTGATGTAGTGAAACTCTTGTTGAAGACCTGAAGTCCAGACACAAGAACTTGAAATCTTAAGAACATTTTTCATTGTTATCACCATCTTCCATTTTGAATAGCTCATATTGTTGAACTATAAGATTTTCTTTAGCTTCTTGAACTTGTTTATTACCTTCGCAGGGAGCACATGAAGATTTAAATATAGTTTTGGAAGTTGACTTATCAATAATCTCTATATACTCAGAATGAGGCAAGGCATCAATAAGAATGCCTCTCACTCTATGATGTTTTCTATATATGTTTTTTCTGATCATGAGTGAGATACTTTCTATCAAAAACCATTCCAACACCATTGACTTGAATGTCAATGCCATCTTCCAGGATATCCCATAACTTATCATCCAAACCAATTATGTGAGTGTACATATTACTCTTCCACCATTCAAATTCAGCAGAGTCTCCACCGAATGTTGGTGGTCTAGCAGTATAGATGTTTATACCATTTTTATTTTGATCATGGTTATTATTACCACGAGGAAAACGACTATCAGGATTATTAACTTCAGGACCATCAGGCATGATGAATGAAGTATTTTTCTCAAGATCTTTTATGCACCACTATTAAGTATTATAGTACAGACCTTGCTCTGATGCCAACTGAAGGTAAGAAAAATACACAAGAAGGGAGGGGGTTGAATTGTGTATGTTAATCCTTTTTCAACTTCTGAAAAACCAACTTCAGAATATGAACAAGTTCCAAATCTGAACACATAGTTAGTTTGCAGTAGAAAGATAAACAATCAAAAGCAGTAAGAAAATCAACACACATAGTTTATCCTAGCTCCTTTCCTAAACTGAGATTAGTCTAGTCCCTTTGTCACACATGATATTTTCACTATAATCAATCATGATTACAAATTTTCTTAATTAATCCAGAAAGAGACTTCATTGCTCAATAAATCCTGAAAGAGACTCTCGCTCAAGCAATCCTGCAAGAAAATTCTGATCAATCACACCTGAAAAGACTTCACTACTTAAGCATACAAGCAAGAGACTTATGCTCAATCACACCTGAAAGAGACTTCACTGCTCAAGCACACATGCAAAATACTTCTCTGCTCAAGAAACCTTGCAAGATAATTCCTCTACTTTAAATAAATAGTTTAGTTGAAATAATTACAATTATACTTTAATACACAGGCAGAAGTATAAAGGTATTCCAAAAACCATAATGTATATAAACACTTAAGATTTCTAATATATACAAAGATAAGAAATCTTAAGAGCTTATGCAAATGAACATATGGAACTTTAGCTGAAAGTTTTATTCTCAATGCGTTCTGTTAGATTGTGTAGTAGTTGTGTAACTTTCTTTCAAGTCCCCAGCTTCCTTTTATAGAGGCAAATAAAAGAGTCGTTGGAAAGTTGTTTGCACAAGAGAAACATTTTGAAATGCATCAGCTCCAAGAGAGAGTCGTTAGAAGACAAATCATGTTAAGATCTTCAACTAGAGTGTAAAAACATAGTCCACTGCATACTAGGAATAAACCAAAAGAGGGGGCGAACTAGACAAGTCCCATCAACTTTTCTTGAGCCTTGCACTAAGGGACTCTAGTTGACTTTTACCCTTAGTCTGGTTTTGACAATATATGTATGCTATGGGGACAGAGTACAAACCAGAGGCTGGGTTTTTCAAGCTAAGGAATTCAGAGCCTGAGCTGTTACTAGAGGCATAAGTATCATGACTTGAGTCTGATCCTTCAGAGGCTAATCCTTCAGAGTCATCAGATCCTGATCCATTTGAATCTGAGACATTCAGCTTATCAACAAATGCTTTATGCAGGGTCATTTATGAGTAGACTTTAAGCTTTATGATCCTACACACTTTAACATGTGTTAGTATACCCAGTTGTTCTTTAAGTACATTATTATCATCAAAATCCAAGGGATATGAACAGATCTTGTTCCAATAATCAAATGCAATGTCGATGTTGTCTTCAGTGTCGGGGCAGAAAGATGAGGAATAATATGCGTTTATGATGGTGCGAGTTTACGTCGGCGCTTTGATTGATTGAATAGTTGTTGTCTGCGGCACTTTGAGTGGTGGTTATGTTGAAGTGTTGTAAGTGTCGCCGGAGCTAAGGTTTGCAATGGTTGCAGGTTGTTTATTGATAACGACGGTGAAAGAGAGATCACCATCATGAGACGGAGATTGGTGAGTTGAGTGTGGTTGAATGGAAAAGTGAGAATGGATGTTTGTTGGTGGTTTCACAACGATCTTTAGTGTGAGGATGGGTATGGTAGTTGATGGTGGTTAAAGTGAGACCGATGATGTTGGTTGGTTTGTTGTTAGGGTGGCCGAAATGTTATGAGGGTGATTCTTTGGGGTTTGGCCAGTAGAGTGAGGAGGAGAAGGAGGTGTGTGTTGGTTTTCAAGAAGTGATTTTATGTGAAGGTTTAAAATGGTGGAGAGGAGGTTGTGTGAGAGAGAGTGAGTTGTTCGTCGCCGACGGAGGGAGTATGTTGTTGTTGTTGAGGGAAGAAAGAGGTGAAAATAAAGTTTAAAGTAGGAAGAAGTGAGAGTGTGTTAGATCAGTGATTGAAGTAGTTGTAGGTGTGGTAGCCAAAATGTTGTTGTTTGTGAGAAGATGGTGTTGGAGAGAGAGTTTAGGGAGGCAAAATGGAGGTCGTTTGGAGGTGGTAAGGCTACGCAGGCGGATGGAATATGCTTCAGCGAAGAAGAAGCTCCAACTTCTTAGACTTTTCACCTTTTTTTTTCTTTTTTTTCTTTTTGCATTTGAATTGAGAGAGATATGGAGATATGTGTATGAGCGGCTCAACTATTTTCACAAGGTCAACACTAGTTAGTATATAAAATAGCCTACTAAGGTTTTAATTTTATTTTATTCCCACAATGTCCTTGAATATTTGTTAATTGATCAAAATGAGTCCTAAATTGATAAAATAAAATAAACCAAAAAAATTAATAAATCCACTCAATTATTCTAATTTTAATTATATTTATTTTTCTTAATTATTTTGAATAAAAAAATAAAAATGAACTAAAATGAATAAAAATCAAACGCGTAAATGTGCAAAAAATAAAATGAATGCACTAAAATAATCTACACGAAATATAGTTCAGTAAAACATACAGTCGCATATCAAATCTTGTAGTAAAAAAATACATGGATGAAAAGGCTCAAATTGATCAAAATGCAACCGCGCGAAGGCTCGGAAAAATAAAATGAGCACACTAGATTAAACTATGTGTAATGTAGATCAATAAAATAAACAGTTGTAGGCCCAAACCTGCAAAAAACAGTTCTCTGATTTTACGCAGGGTTAAGAAATCTATTGAACTGGTCTATCTGTAAAACTAAAATTTTATTTTGGACAAAACAAAATAAAGCTGGTTGCCTGGAAATTTTAAATGCCTGGACAAAATTGAGATATGACACACAACTAAACAACTTATTAGAAGGTTAATTAAAATTTATAATAATTTAACCTCTAAAAAGTGTATTACATTAAATATCAAACAACCTTGATAAAAGCTCCCTCTTTTGAAGGAGAGATAGAACATTGTCGCAAATTCTTCTATGTAAATCTTTTGACACGAGAGTTAATTTAGGAACTAGGTTGATAAGTCCATTATAGAATTATCATCACAAGCTACTAAGAGGTTTAAATGATCACCACAGATCATCATAAGTGTTTAGAAGCATTCTCAACGAAAAGAGCTTTAATCACGTCCCTTGAAATACACCATTAGTGAGCATATTTGGATCACAAACATCGGTATCATCATACTCCATCAAACATGCCTTGCTTTGGAAAAATTAATTTAATACACATTACCCTTCATTTAAAGTTGCAAAGCATCCCGACAGAACAAATTAGGTTTTCACCTTTGGTACCAAAATCTTTTGGTATCTTAGTGCGTTAGTAGTTCTAAGAGGTCTAGAGTTACCATCTTTAGACCTTCTTAGTTTATCATAACAGAAAGCCTCTATGTGACCAAGCTTATAACAATATGATAACTTTTAAATATGGGGATTCAATTTCTTCCTATTAAAGCCTTTAACATGTGATATACTAGATTTAAAACCTAATCCAATTTTATTCAAGGAATACCTTTGATTCGATAGAATCAAATATAGGTTTTTTTTCACTTAGTAAATTTACTTAAGATTTCATGAAGATATTTCACTTCCTTTTTCATCGAGACATAAGTCTCAAATTTACTAGCTTGGTTTCTAAGATTATCAATTTCATATCTTAGTGTTTCATTAGTATTCTATAAAAACTCAATATAGTCTTTAAGATCTAAGATACGCTTTTCAATCTTATCATGTTCCTTGATTAACTTAGTATTAGATTTAAACAATTTCTTGTATGAAATAATTTTTACCTTACAATTATCTTCTCCATGAGAAGTTTTCTAACAAACTTGTTCTTTTTCTTCATTGGATGAAGATTTTTTGATGATTCTACTAGAGGTTGATTCTTCCAGATCTCTCCTTCATGTTGAGTCTCTAAAGATATTGCTCGTTGAGACTTATTTAAAAGATTCCACTTGATGAAACTTATTTTTATTTATATTCTCTTGTTGATGAAGTTTCTTCATTAGACATTGAGTCTTCCAAGGATCGTTCGTTTACAAAGATTATTCTTTCAAAGGAAACTATTGAAGTTGACTTTTCTTCTTCTTAAAAAGAGTTCTTTGATAATGTTTTTCGAGATTATTCTAGGTTTGAGCTCATATCTTCATATTTTAATAGTTGAATTAATTGATTAAATTTCTCGATGATTTCTTTCTTGTTTGAGTTTTCCTAAAAACTATAAACATTTCAATCTTTTGATTTAAGGATTAGATTAGCTTTCTGATCCCAATTCTTAAATCTTAGATGTTTGCTAGTGATAAAAATTCTAACATGGCTTCCAAGATTTATAAAGTTTCAATACCATATGTGAAAGTAACATTCACATTAATGTGTTGTTTTTCCTTCTTCTCCTCATATGTTCACTTCCCTTTGTTTGATATTCGAAGATACTCTATTGATAATTTCAAGAGTGTCCCACATTTCCTTGGAGGAATTAAAATTAAGGACATAAATAAATTCTTGTTCACTTAATAACATAACTAAAAGACTTTTTGCCATAAAATAAATTTCAAACTTTCTCTTGTCCTTTACGGTCCAAAGGAAATCAAGTTTATCTATAATTTCACTATTAACATAGTTAGTATGGATGAAGTGACCATTAATTATTGTTTCCCACAATTATTGATTAAAAAATTGAATATAAGTTTTAATTCTATATTTCCTTAATCCCAACATATCACCATTAAATACTGGAAGTGCATTTAGGAAAGTCATATTGCTAAAAGAAGTGTTGAAGGTCATCTTCCTCCTAAGAAGATTAGTCTTTAAGTAGTAGTTAGACTCCGATGCCACTTGTTGGACATGTGATCCCATACACAAGAGGGGGCAAGGATGAATTGTGGAGGTTTGAAAAACTTTAGTTGAAAACAAAATCATTTGAAAATTAGAGTTTATAAACATTTTGTAACAGCAATGAATAAATAGGCAGCTGAAAACAAAAGGAATGAAAATTAATCGAAAATAAAAGAGATAAGGGAATGAGAAGAACACCAGAGAACTATACAGTTTCGGCCTTAAGGTGACCTACTCTTGTCCCCAAGAATTATTCTTAAGAGTATCCACTAAACTTGAGGACTTTTAGAAGGATGTGCATACGAAATTCCTTATACAAGGAAATAAAGTTTTTATGATAAATTTTACCTATAAAGTTAACAATGCCTTAGAGGGATTAATCTCCAAACCAAACAGAGATTTTTCATGGGCTAAACTCGAAGAAAGATATAGTTTTGAGTTGGCTATTCTGAAAACCAAACCAAGGTTTTACACAGGCTGACCATAAACAAAATGAGATTTTTACCAGGTTGATCTCGAATTACTGTGCTTTTACACCAGTATAAACTTAGAAACCAAGGGATATTTTTATTGGGCTTATCTCAAACCAATAAATCTTTTAACTGGGTTGAGCTCAAGAATTATTATGGAGATTTCCACTGGTTGATCTTCACGAACAAAAAGATAGCTTTTTTTTTGCAAGGAGAAACTCATAAACCAAGCGATGACTTCCTAAGATAATCCCTAAAAGACACAAGAGCTTTTAACTGGTTTACCTCACAACCAAAATAACAGTTTCCTGTGCAAGAATTATTTATACAAAATAAAATAGCCTCTTGGTAAATTTACAATTTTTCCATCACCTAGAATAATTATCCTCACTGTTGCGTTCTGGAACCAGAATTTGGTGTAAGCTGGTAGTAAGGAATCCTCAAGCAGAGGTGCTAATCTGATATGGAGAAATAAGGTGGAGTTGTAAGGTTAGCACTCCGACGCTTAAGTTAGTTCAAAATTTAAGATGAGTGTATTGGAAAGGTGGTGATCAAAAAGTGTACATTGCATTTCGTGTGAGATGACTTTTATACCTTGGGTCATTTGGAATGGATTGACCTTAATTTGGGCCTTAGCTCTTTGGGCCTTTGGCTGAACCAAGACAGTTTCCCCCAATGCTTGCCAAGCGTTATTGAGCCGAGGAAGATTTTAGCAGTCATGTCCAGCCTCTGAGAATGTTGTTTGCTTCGAACTAGAAGTGGAAACGCTTAAAGTCAATTTAAAAAGTAATGGAGAACAAACACATTAAATAACCTTCCATCATTTAAACATTTTTCTTCTTTTTTAACGTGTGGATTGAAATGATTAGTTAAGGAATGGATAATCTTATAGTGAAATCGAGTGCACTCGAGTTTGTTTTTATTTCCAAGGGAAAATCTAGCTGTTGATTTTGTAACTTCTATTTGTAGTAAGTATTTTCACAATACTTGAAAGTGAATTTCCATTCATAGTCAATTTCCTCTCCTCTTTCCTGCGAGTATTGGAAAAAGTAGTTGCATCTATTTATTCAAGCTTCCATTTATCCTTTACACACTTGCATTTTGGTCACCTTTGTCTTACAAGGTACCCCCTCACTCCAAGCTTTTACCTTCAACAGTTTTTGTACTTTGATCAAAATGAGTTATAGCCTTATTCGCATAGCTAGCAATTTTGAGACTGACGTTTATTCTTTTGTGAGAACATAGATATCTCTTGGATCAAACCACTTTCCCTTTGTTTATGATTTCATTTTCCATGAAGTTATATTCTTAATCAATTATTTTGATTCGGAAAGGGTATTTGGGGGCTCCTAGTATGAGAGAGCTTCCTCTAGAGAGTCTTGTTTCGAAGCCCTCTTATCATATGATGACACTGAAGAGGACCATATGACTATCTCCATGCCTTTCCCATTTGTCTGCTTTGGAAATGCAGAGTGGTAAGCTGAGGAGAGAATTCTCTAGGGATTTCATTCAAGTTTATCAAAGAGCCTAATCACAACCCAATGATGCAAAAATCAAGGCCCACATGGAGTACAGGTGTAAACCAAACGTAGTTTTCTGTCTTAAGTCAAATGAGAATTTTAAAGTTGATGAGTTGTTCTAGAAGAGGATGATATTGGTGGAGCTACTCAACACAATTAAGTATAACTAGGTGACTGTAGAAATGGTAGGGAGCGTGTCTATTTTAAGTACTGAGACAGTCGTCATCACGTCCAACATCATGGTTGACAATCCATCGGATTGGTCGGTCCTTCCCGTGGACTAAAAAAATGGATCTACAACTCCTTTGATAGGTGTTAGTTTCCATTTTATGATTGTCTACTCACCAGAGTAAAGCTTATGGCTTTCTTTATTTGAAATTTAGGTGGTCGTCCTGAAACACTTAAAAGTTGCCCCTCTTATATTCATCTAGGATCCTAGCCCTTCATGAAGGTGTTCTAGTTTTTGCCTGAGAACGAGTCTTGGAAGCCCTCCCTCTGTATGTTCTTTTACTTGTTCTACGTCATGCATACCTCCGAAAATGACATTCATAACTAAGGGCTTATTGAACTTCACCTAGATTGTGCTTGGTTCGACCCTTTCACCAATAATTGGGGTGATTTTCTAAGGTGTTTCATAATGGTGAAACTCCTTACTCTGGAGGCTCACCTTGCTTTTTGTCCTAACCCAACAAAGACCTTTCCCTTCTGCACGAGTAGATTTTTAAAGTATTGGTCTTGGTTTCATTTTTGTTGTACAACCCATTCTTATCGCCTCAAACTAGGTCCTCTTTCTACTTAAGAGGTCATGATGAATATGGATTTAGAGTCTCTGCATCGAAGTCTTGGATACGTAAAAGGGTTTGACCCTAGAAAAGTGTCGTCTTCCTAATAGAGGAAGAAACAAATCGATATCCACGCCATCCTGAGTGCGGCAGGTCGCATGGATAGGAAAGAGATATTTGGTGAGGGTAGAGTCTTAGAGTTTTTTAACATGTGTCCTTGTATTTTGAATATAAAAGAGATAAATTATAGATGATTTACTCCTTTTTCAATGCTCAAGGCATCAAACTTGGATGTGTTGGTTGGGACTTTATGCC
This sequence comes from Lathyrus oleraceus, assembly GCF_024323335.1. Classification (NCBI taxonomy): domain Eukaryota; kingdom Viridiplantae; phylum Streptophyta; class Magnoliopsida; order Fabales; family Fabaceae; genus Lathyrus; species Lathyrus oleraceus. The sequence goes on along the minus strand of NC_066583.1, from coordinate 625,226,577 downwards.
TCCCTCTAAGACTCTTACACTTTCATCTATTGCCGAGGCTACTGCAGCTACCCCAGAGGTTAGTCAATTTACAATTGTGACTACCACTCTATCTGTGGAAGATCGGCCACATCTTTCTCATACTCCAACAAAGAGGGGTCAGGATGAGTACCAACATTATTGTTAAAATACTAGATTTGATATCAATTTTAATCACTATGTGAAAATATATTATTATTATTATTATTATCACACTTGTCACTATGTGAAAATATATTATTATTATTATTATCACACTTGTCACTATGTGAAAATATATTATTATTATTATTATTATTATCACACTTGTCACTATGTGAAAAATATATTATTATTATTATTATTATTATTATTATTATTATTATCACACTTATCATACTAGATTTGAGATATTTTTAATGCACATACAATTTTACTAAAATTCTAATAACCACACTTGTCAAGATGGCCGAGTTGGTCTAAGGCGCCAGTTTCAGGTACTGGTCCAAAAGGGCATGGGTTCAAATCCCATTCTTGACATTTATTTTGAAAAATTATATTTTTAATAGTGTATATCTAAATAATGTTATTATTATTTTAACAATTTTGCATATTGCAAGGAATATTGGAATTTCTATAGCAATATAAATAGCAACTAATAGTTAAAAGCTTGTATATGTAGTTAGAATATCGGTGGATCTTAATTTTTTGAATTTTTAAATCTAATTTTACTTTGGTGAAAAAAAATGAAGGTTACACCTTTGATGTTAATAGAAAAAATGCATGGTTTAATTGTAACTTTGGTTCCCCTGTTTTTTATTTATTTGGATTTTGGTCCCTCCATTTTAAAAACTGCATTTTTGATCATTTTTTAAGTTTTGTATTAGGTTTTGATCCCTTTCACCTCCTTTTTTATCGAAACACAAGTCTCACATTCACTAATTTGGTTTCTACGATTATACATTTCATATCTTAGAGTTTCACTGTCATTTGATAGAAATCCAATGTAGTCTTTAAGATCTATGTTACACTTTTCAATCTTATCATGATCTTCGATTAACTTAGCATTTAATATAAATAGTTACTTGTATGATAAAATTGTTACCTTACAATCATCTTCTTTATGAGAAGCTCTAAAGCAAATTTGTTCATCTTCTTTGTTGGAAGAAGATTCTTTAAAGATTATACTAGAGATTGATTCTTTAAGATTTCTTGATGTTGAGTCTCTGAAGATATTGCTCGTTGGGGCTTCTTTCTCATTTTTTCTTTCGAAGATTCTATGGGATGAAACTTCTTCTTTTTCATATCTTTTTGTTGATGATGTTTCTCTATTGGATGTTGAATCTTTCGAGGATCATTCGTTCATTAAGATTATTTTTAATGTGGTGACTTACGATACAAACTACTCATTCTCATTATGAATGGAAAGGTGAGAACTTGCATGAATGAACACAAATAATGGATCTATTTGTATATAGATTCCAATAAGAAGTTCGTTAGTTATAAACTTAACAACCAAGTAACCAACTATCTAATAAACTACTTGAACAAAAAGAAAACTTGCATAGCAAGTAATTAAATAATATAACATCTGATAACCATGAAACGTATCACATTTACGACTCGATACACATGTCATTTTAGTCTGTTTTATTCCTATTTTACGGTTTTATGTTGGTCTATTGTGTTAATTTCAGGTGTTTTTCAAGTAGGATTTCCGTACGAGAAATCGTGACAAAAATAGAAAAGAACGGAGAAAAGGGACACATACTACATTCATTGCATTCACCATGGCGTTTGCCATGGCGCTGGCCATGACGTGGCAGTCACAAGCCACTTCAGCAGGAAGAAAAGTCAAGAAGCGCATTTCAGAACTCATGGCGATCACCTTGAGGTCCATGGACGCCATGGACCTTGAAGACACGTTCACCCACTTCGTGACCAGAAAATTAGCAACAAATTGACTCAATATCCTCCCACTTCATCATTATTTTCTCCATTACTCTTGTATGATTTCAGCCTATTTTCAGAGTCCCAAGCACTATATGTAGCCAGAAGTATTAGGTTTTTTAGGTTCAAGTTTATTTTAGAATTATCAGAGTTTTGGAATACTAGTTTTAGGAAAAAAATTATTACTATTATAACTGCAGTTTCTTACATCGAGAGACTGCTACAATTTAGAGTTAGACAATTCTATGTACTTGGATAATTACAATCTTGCCGAAATCAATTTCTATTTTTCAGTTTCAGTACCTTTTACAATTTCCATATTTTATTTCAGGTTTATTTCATCCATCGTTATTTTCATGCTTTATTTATTTAAGTCTATTTACTTTTATTTTATATTTGTTCTTAATTTCCAATTGCTTATCGTTGCTGTCAATTTTATTTTCTGTATGAATTTACTCTGTTGTTTTTATCACTCACTGCACTTATTTGTTTCAAAGTAGTTTTCTGTTCCAATTGCAATTCCGTACTATTTGTGTTTACTTGGCTTATGTGTTTGTATCATTTACTAGTGCCACTTACATATATTTGTACTTTGCAACAAGTATATATTAACACACACACATATATATATATATATATATATATATATATATATATATATATATATATATATATATATATATATATATATATATATATTAGCTATTTTAATTATTAGCTATTTTATTATTAAATGTTCAGTCCAATTAAATATAATATATTACTTTCAAATATGTCCAACTAAACTCCTAGAGTTCCGGATGTGAGTATCGTCGTTCCGATGGGACTCAATATATTTTATCGACGCAATTTTTAACATTAAATTATTTTTCCAACTCAGAATTTTTAGTTTTTAAATTAAAAAAAGTTTTGGAGATACTTGTCAACAGCGCGACAGTGTGAGATCGGTATCCGATTAATAGAAATTAGATTTTTAACTTCTAAAAACAACGACAATGCTTTAGAAATTAATACGGACTTATCAGTTTTCAAAAATTGGTTCTAAATGGTAACTTGTGGAGCGATAGCGTGACTTGTACGGTTTCAAAGCATAACATGGATTGCACAAATGTGAGCAGTGTTTTTAAGTTAAATATTTCCTCCAAAAAATATTTTAAGCAAAACAAAGTACCAAGATTCATCTGAGTCCCGAAGGTACCCCGAAAATCACATTCCAGTCTCCGTTTATTTAATTTTTAAAACTTCTATTATTTTACATCCATTCCCAAACCAACCAAATTCGATTAGCCTTAGATTTAAAAAACGAAGATAGATCACAATAGGTTGACATTGGTCTATGTGAGTTCAATATTTTTTATTTTACAATTGATTGGTCAGTGCACTTGCGGATAGACCACATCATGTTTTTGGCGACGTTGTTGGGGACCAACAGTCAATATTGTAATTCCGTTGTAGCAACGTATAGACTAAGGTATTTTATTTCGTTTCTTATATCGTTTGTTTTCCCAACACTCGCTCAATCAGAGACGAGTTAGAACAATTGATCCCTAAAGTCGAGTGTTACATTCACCTCAAACGTCGAATACGTGAACTTATAGCCATATTTGATCATATGCCTGAACTAGATAACCATTCACTCGAGGACTTTGCAGTCCCATCTCACGATGAGCCACACTCAATTATTGTTCCACCTGCAATCCAGGCGAACAACTTCAAATTTAAACTTTGTCTATTGCAAATCGTGTTTGAAACCTTGGCGAGCACACCATAGAAAGATTAACTATTTTCCTCTTTTTTTGTAAATTACTTTTATTTTTGCAAATTTTTTAATAAATAAAATACAATAAAATAAACACTTGCAAACATACCCTCAGCACACCATTGACCCTAAAACTTGAGGAGGTTTTCGATGAGTACAACAAATGTGAGGGGTGCTAATTGTTAGAATTAGGGGTGTTCGCGGTGCGGTTTGGACGGTTTTGACCATAAAAATCATCTGAACCGCAAGAGAAAAAAGCACGCGGTTCGGTTTGGTTCGGTTGGCTTTTAGAAATAAAACCAAACCAAACCAAACCAAATCAATGCGGTTTGGATTGGTTCAGTTGGTTCGGTTTTTTACAATATTTTTATTTAGCCATACATACACCTATAGAGAACAACGTAACTTTGTGTTTAGCCATTCATACATTAGTAAATAATATCAAAACTCATCATATTTAGAGAAAAACTTCTCATTCAATATACAAAAAATTAGATTAGAAAAAAGTGGAATAAAAAATATATATAAAATAGTAGCATAAAATAATATCAAAAACATTATAATAAAACATAAAAAACATATGAGAAGAGAGATTAGAGAAGATGAAAAAAAAAACATAAGAGATGCGAGATTGAGAAGAAATGTGCGATAACAATGTAATTAGAAGATAAAACAATAATATAAAATATAAAAAAGAAAGAACATAAGAGAGGACATATTCGAGTAGAAAAGGTGAAATGTACATGGCAAAGAAGACGAAAAGAATGTGTGGTACTACTGCGAGAGATTTAAGAAGGTTGAAATTGAAACCCTAAGTGTGAGTAAGAGAAAATCGTTTGTAATTGTAAGGTTAAGACATAATAGGTTTGAGTTTTGGATTGGATGTGGGATAAGTGAAGTTTAGATGGTAACATTATGCGGTTTGGTTTGGTTTAGTTCGGTTTGCAAAATACAAACCGCAAACCAAACCAAACCGTGCGGTTTTGTTAAAAAATGACCCAAACGCATCCGAACCAAATGATGTTTTTTGCGGTTTCAGTTTGGTTTGCTTTGCTTTGCGGTTTTCTATTGGGTTGGTTTGGTTTTGAACACCCCTAGTTAGAATAAGATTTTGATTCTGCAATATATCTCTAAGTTTTGACGATAACAAAAATGAAACAATTTGGTACCCTAATAATTTTCTGTAGTATGTAGGATTCTAAGTTAAAATGAATCTGAGGAAAATAATATTGGCATCTGACGTAGTTCAGAAAAGATGATTCAGCATGAAGAAATCAAATCTGACTCCAAACATAATGCATCTGAGGAGAAATTACCTAAAGAATATAACATTGTAGTTCAACTCTGATCTCTGAAGACTCACAAGAATATCTGAAGAATATCTGAAGAATATCTGAAGTCTGCAAGAACATCTGAAGGTTAAAAGAATATATAAACTCTACAAAAGAATATCTAAAGACTGCAAGAGATATCTGAACTCTAGCTCAAAGACTCTGATCATGCTCACTCTAATACATGCGCAACCTATCACTTGATCATAAACTTACTCTTGAATTATTCTCATTTTAGCACAATTCCCTTTAAGAAAACTAAGGATTATGTTCCAAGACTGCTATGGAAAGGACAAGAAATTTAATACCTTTAACTCCTATAGCTGGTAAGAAATCTCCATTAATTTCCCTCCAACGGTATCATCTCAAAGTGCTATATAAAGGCCTTCTCACAACTTGCTGCAGAACAACTTGATACAACGAAACAACTTTGCTACAACAACATTCTCATACTTCAAATATTATCACTATCATTGTTGTAAGAAATACTCTCATACAAGAGATGTTGCTCATATTGTGTGGTTGTGTTTCATAGTTTCTTAAGTGTGTTTATCCTGCTTATCTAGAAGCATATAGTCAAACACTTATATTCCTGAAACTCTTTGTAATTCCTCAAGTGACTTGTGTTGGTCTGTATACTTGAGAGGGCTAAGAGGTTGTTAAACTCTTAGACATTTTTGTAATCTGTTAAGATTATTGGATTAAGTCCTTTTTGAAGGAGAAATCACCTTGGCGAGGTGGACTGGAGTAGCTTTGATTTTCAAGCGAACCAGGATAAACTCCTTGTGTTGATAGTATTTATTTTGTGTGGTGTTGCAAAAGTTTTTAAACTATTGTGAAAACAATTCAAACCCCCATTTCTTGTTTTATTCTACCTTCAATTGGTATCAAAGCTTAGGCTATGTTATTTAGTTTTGAATCAAACACTTAACCGTGTAGAGAGATCTAGAGTGAGAAAAACTTCATGGCTAACACAAATGAAAGAGATAGCTACAATGCAAAACCTCCAGTTTTTGATGGAGAAAAATTTGAATACTGGAAGGATAGAATTGAAAGTTTCTTCCTAGCCTATGATGTTAGTCTTTGGGATATTGTCACAAATGGTTATGAACCACCCATTTCTGCAATTGGCATCTCTATTCCAAGAAGCAGAATGAGTGATGATCAGAAGCGTGATTTCAAGAATCACCATAAATCAAGAACCATTCTGTTAAATGCAATTTCTGACAATGTGTACGAGAAGATCACCAACAGGGAAACAACCAAAGAGATCTTTGATTCCTTGAAAATGACGCACGAAGGCAACAATCAAGTCAAAGAGACTAAGGCTTTGGCCTTAATCCAGAAGTATGAAGCCTTCAGAATGGAAGATGATGACGTTGTTGAAATCATGTTCTCAAGGTTCCAAACCTTGGTTGCAGGACTCAAGGTTCTGGATAAAGGATATACTACAGCAGATCATGTCAAGAAGATAATCAGAAGTCTTCCCAAAAAGTGGAGACCTATGGTTACTGCTCTGAAGTTATCCAAGGATCTGAACAACATAAGTCTCGAAGAACTTATGAGCTCCCTCAGAAGTCATGAAATAGAGCTAGAAGAAGATGAACCTTATAAGAAAAGAAAATATGTTACTCTAAAGTCTAGATCGGAAAGAAGAAATCCATAAAGGAACAAAGCCTTTCAAGCTGAAGAGGAAGAAGACGATGACTCTGATAAAGAAGATTATGATGATGAAGAAGAATTAACTCTTCTCTCCAGAAGAATCAAACAGCTCTGGAGAAAAAGACAAAAACAACTTCAGAAGGCCCAGATAGAAGGGAGAACGTCCAGATTCAACCTCCAGAGGCAGACCCAACAAGGAAGTGATGTGTTATGAATGCAAAGAGCCTGGACACTACATAAATGAATGTCCAAAGCTAAATAAGGATAGCTCCATCAAGGAAGGTTTCAAGAAGAAATCTTTCAAATCAAATAAGAAAAGACTCATGGCAACATGGGACGACCCTAAATATGAAGCTTCAGAACATAAATCTGAAGCTTCAGAACCTAATTCTGAAGAGGAGTAAGCAAACATAGCATTCGTGGCCACTGTCTCTGGAAGTTCATCTGAAAGAGAATCTGACTCTGAAGAGGTATTCTCTGACTTTTCTCGTTCTAATTTAGAGACATGTTTGTTAGAATCTCTGAGTTTGTATCAGAAGCTTCGAAAGAAATTCAAGAACTTGAAAAAGGTTCATGAAAAGAATGTTGAAGAGTGTGATAAGCTTGAGAAAGAAGTTTTTGAACTTAAAGAAAATAATTTTATTCTGAAAAAGAAAACGAATTTTCAACCAAGAAATATTCAAAACTTGAAGAAACTCTTTCTAAACCTCCATCCGCTTCTGACACTATCAAATACAAATATGAAAAAGCTTTTCAGAAATTTCTGAACAACGGTCTAGAAAGAAGAAAAATGGCTTCTATGATCTATGGTGTAAGTCATAATAGAAAAAGAGGAATTGGTTATGACTCCGATGAAGATGATCTAAAACCTTCTATAGAAAACAAATATAAATCTCCTTTTTCTTATCATTATACACCTGTACAAACACATAAGTTTAATAACGCTAGAAAACCCAAAGTTTTCATAAACTCTTGGAGAACTAATCCTAAAGGACCTAAAATATTCTGAGTACCAAAAGATAAAATAATGTATGTTGCATATATTCTGTGCAGTAGAGTTAAAACACCAATTATGGTACCTGGACTCTAGATGCTCGCGACACATGACGGGAAGAAAGCATATGTTCCAAAACCTGGAACTTAAAGATGCTGGTTTCGTAGGCTTGGAAGGAAATCAGAAAGGGAGAATCAGAGGATCTGGAACAGTTGGTAATGGATCTCTTCCCTCTATTTCTGATGTTCTCTATGTTGAGGGATTAATGCATAACTAGTTATACATAAGTCAATTAAGTGATAACAGTTATGATATATTCTTTAGTCAAAAAACATGCAAATCTGTTAATCAGAAAAATGACACAGTCCTTTTCATTGGAAAGAGGAAAAACAACATCTACAAAATAAAACTTTCAGATTTGAAAAATCAAATTGTAAAATGCTTGATGTCTGTTAATAAAGAGCAATGGGTGTGACATAAACGCTTGAGTCACATTAGCTTGAGGAGGATTTCTCAGCTAAATAAACTTGAGTTAGTCAGAGGCCTACCTAAGCTGAAGTTTTCTTCAGATGCTCTTTGTGAAGCATGTAAGAAAGGTAAATTTTCTAAAACCACCTTCAAAACCAAAAGTGTTGGTTCTACCTCCAGACCTCTGGAACTTCTACACATTGATCTTTTTGGACCTATTAAGACAACGTCGGTCAATAGTAAGAAGTATGTACTTGTCATTATTGATGATTATAATCGTTGGACATGGGTAAAATACTTAAGGCACAAGAATGAGTCACATTTTGTGTTCACTAGCTTCTGTTCAAAAGTGCAAAATGAATTTGACTCTAAAATCATCAAAGTCAGAAGTGATCACAGTGGAGAATTTGAAAATAAACTTTTTGAAGAACTTTTTGACTCTAATGGAATTTCCCATGATTTCTCATGTCCTAGAACTCCACAAAAAAATGAAGTTGTAGAAAAGAAGAATAAGACTCTCCAAGAAATAGTCAGAACCATGATCAATGAAACTAATGTAGCTAAGCACTTCTGGGCAGAAGCTGTGAATACATCATGTTACATTCAAAAAAGAATCTCTATCAGACCTATTCTGGAGAAGACTCCTTATAAACTGTGCAAGGGAAGAAAACCCAACATTTCTTATTTTCATCATTTTGGATGCTCTTGTTTTATTTTGAACACTAAAGATAATCTGAACAAGTTTAACTCTAAGGCACAAAAGTGTATTATGTTGGGATACTCAAAATGTTCTAAAGGATATAGAGTATATAATACAAAAACAAAAATTATGGAAGAATCAATTCATGTCAAATTTGATGATAAGCTTGACTCTGAAAAGTCAAATCTAGTTTAAAATTTTGCAGATATTGAGATCACGCTTCCAGGTTCTGATGAAAAGACAAATGATTCTGAAGAAACTGAAAGAGGAACTTCAGGAGCACCTGAAAGCACAATCAATCAGAAAAGACAAAGAATTAGGCAAAATGTTTATGAAGAACCGATTCTAGGAAACAAGGATGAACCTGTCAGAACAAGATCAATATTCAAAGTTTATGAAGAAACACTTCTAGGACTAGTATCTCTGATAGAGCCAATATCATATGAAGAAGCTCTTCAAGACAAAGAATGGATTCTGGAAATGAAAGAAGAACTTGATCAGTTTTCCAAAAATGACGGTTGGGATCTTGTACCAAGATCAAAGGGAACCCATGTGATTGGAACTAAATGGGTCTACAAAAACAAACTAAATGAAAAGGGTGAGGTTGTCAGAAACAAAGCACGGTTGGTAGCACAAGGTGTCGCAACCTGCGAAAACAACCGGCGAAAAAAGAAAATGACAGAAGAGTCGCCACCTTGCGTTATTTATCCCAAAGGAGGGAAAGGAAACGCTCGAAGTAAACCTGGAAAAAGGAAAGGAAAAGACAAGGTCTCGCAACCAAATCTTGGGTTCGGGAGTCGATTATGCGAAGGGAAGGTATTAGCACCCCTACGCATCCGTAGTACTCTACAGGATCCACTCTTGTTGTTCTTGTCTAAAAGGGTGTGGGTTTATCTCAAGTACTATTTACTAAAAGAGGGGGCAAAAGAAAATGACTCGCACGGATGTCGCATCCACTGTATACGTATCTCATATGAATATGAGAATCAGAGTCTTTGTAGCTCGGCTACCTATGGGTTAAAGAGGAGTGTGTTCGCTAAGACATCGCGTCTTATGCCTACGTATCTCATCTGGAATGAGAATCAGAGCAAACCGTAGTTCGGCTAACTACGGGTTGAGGGTTGTGTTTTTTAGGTGAACGACGTTACTACGCAATCTACCGGATGCTCGACCTTTGGAGACTTACTCGCCTGTAGTAGAAGGAGTTAACGTGTTCTTAGGAGAAGAAAAATCAATGAGTTTGTTTGTGTTTTTAGGAATGCTCATGCAAAAAGGAAGTCCTAGACGAAGGAACAGTGCTACCTTAATTGACATGCAAACGAGAGACTATACGAAGCCTAGCAATCCTATGGGGAGACGATCGCACCATACAAAACAAACATTCATAAAGTAAACATGCCAACAAGGGGGCTCAAATATACGTGGGTAGGGATTTAGTCAAGAGGGGTCATATCAACCTCGACAAATAAGCCATGGAAAGGTAATCAAACGGGCTCTTAACCACTAACACTGAACGTCAGGGTGAGCAGATTAAAAGAGTAATGAGGATAAGACCTCATAGCTCTTAACCCTGGACAGGGTGAGCTCATGACAAAAAGTGGGGATTCAGAAAGGTGGAACCCTTTCCACTGACTGACCGGACAAAAGATCTTAGGCTTTTGTTCTGAAGCATTGACACGTAGTGTGAGCATAAAGAACGACACACTGAATAACGGGGGATTGACTACTAATCCCTTTTATCTGTCAAATGCCTCTTCATGGAGGTCTTTAGAATTGGTTCCTCTTCTTGGAGGTCTTTAGGCACAAAAGTAAACACACAAAAACATCGCCTCCCATCGAGGTCTTCCAGCTAAGAAAGCGGTAAAATTGCGGGAAAGATAAAGGGGTCAAGAGATCTACCACACGGATGAAAATCCGAAGTAACAGCAACTAAAGAAATAAGAAACCCAAAGATCTCTCAAGTTGGCACCATTAAAGAAAACAAGTCAGCAAGGTAATCATGATAAATCTCCAGATGGCATCCCACAAATAAAGTGGAATACCAAGCAAGCTATCTCTTCAAGAGTCATGTGAGCCCTCACAAAAACTTTACAAACAGGTTAGAATAACAAGATGGGGTGAAATCAAGAGTTGCACCAAATCGGGATGTAACCACATGAATCATGCCATTAAAGTTCACAAAAAGCTCACAAGAAGCAACCAAGGGTAGGAGGCCTAAACCTCTTATCAAACAAATGCATCAAAAGGGTATCAAAACTCAAAGTCAGGGGGTAAGGATCCACACATCAAGACGTGACATATATACTAAAACATGTGCCCGGAGGCAATAGAAAGCATGTCATAACAAAGCATGAAACAGATTGGAGAGCAAACAGAAAAAAATCAGCTACTGTCGCGATCGCTACTGCTTCGCCTAGCGAAGGCTTAGCGAAGCTTCGCTGCAGGCTCACCTAGCGATGCGGCTAGCGAATGCCTGGGGGTTCTGGATTTTCCATGGATAACAATACGATTTCAGAAATTAAGTGGTCAAACATTCAAGGCATTTTTCTACACATTCATGCATATCTAAACCCATAGGCAAAACCTAACTATATCCACTCTCCCGGATCCAACCATAATTCCTCATACATTTAGAAATTTCAAATTGAAAGCATAAGGTAATGGAAATAGGGCAAACCTGACTGGAGAGATCGAATGAAATTGAATGACACTGTTGGTTTGCAGAACAATTCTTAGGGTTTATATGAGAGGGAATTGGTTCTTTGCAGATGAGTTCCCTTCAGTCTCTGGAGGCTGCTCTGAATTCCGTTAGCTCTTCTCTCCTTGTTCTCTCTCTTCCTGTCTTTCTTGGGAAATGGAAGTCTAGAATTTATAACCTGATTTTCGTGGCTTTGTGGGCTCAAATGAGAGAGGTCCAAGTCCAAGATTTTTCTGTTATTATTATTTCTTTTAAAACGTGTGCGCTTCGCCTAGCGAAGAATTTGCTCGCCTAGCGAGCATGACAGTTCAGATTCGCTAAGCGAACCATGCTGCTCGCCTAGCGAGCATGACAGCTCAGGCACAGACTTTTGCTCCTTCAAGATTAGCGTTTTGAATGATGAATAGACCCCATTTGAACATGTTGGAAGTGACTCAAGTCATTCCCTTGCGTTGACCGATCATCTACGTAGAACCCATGAAGTGTCTTGGATGATGTTCAAGCTTCTTGGAGCTAATTCTGATGGACATGATGAAATGCAATATGAAATGTTAAATGACCTAAAAATGAATGCATGAATGAGGAGGGGAAAATTTGAGGTGCTACAACTGCCCCTATTCAATCAACTGGAGACCCGAAAAGAAGATAGCAACGGCTTTCGCACTTTCGAGGTATCAAGGGATTGAATACAATAAAAGCCTAAAAATTTACACTGAAGTGAAGTGAAGTAACAATGCCTGTCAGAATCGGCAAAGAGGTGGTCTTGAAAGAAGAATCCGTCTGGTACGGTGAGAGTCGGTCTGAATACCGAAAGAGAATGTTAACCCGGATACCAAAATAAATGGTAACACCGGAATAACCATGGCCTGAATTCCGCTCATCAGTCTGAATACTGGAAATGACTTCGATCTGAGCATCAGAAGATATGAGGTTATTAATATCGGTATGAACACCGAGAGACTGACCTGAATGCCACTTCGGTCTGAATACCGGAAAATCTGGCCTGAATGCCACAAGTTGCATCGACCTGAACGTCGGAAACTTCTTCGATCTGAACATCGGAAAATTGGCCTGAATGCCACTTCGGTCTGAATACCGGAAAATCTGGCCTGAATGCCACAAGTTGCATCGACCTGAACGTCGGAAACTTCTTCGATCTGAACATCGGAAAATTGGCATGAATGCCACTTCGGTCTGAATACCGGAAAATTTGGCCTGAATGCCACAAGTTGCGTCGACCTGAACGTCGGAAACTTCTTCGATCTGAATATCGGAAAACTGGCCTGAATGCCACAAGTTGCGTCGACCTGAACGTCAGAAACTTCTTCGATCTGAATATCAGAAAACTGGCCTGAATGCCACAAGTTGCGTCGACCTGAACGTCGGAAACTTCTTCGATCTGAATATCGGAAAACTGGCCTGAATGCCACAAGTTGCGTCGACCTGAACGTCGGAAACTTCTTCGATCTGAATATCGGAAAACTGGCCTGAATGCCACAAGTTGCGTCGACCTGAACGTCGGAAACTTCTTCGATCTGAATAACGGAAAACTGGCCTGAATGCCACAAGTTGCGTCGACCTCAACGTCGGAAACTTCTTCGATCTGAATATCGGAAAACTGGCCTGAATGCCACAAGTTGCGTCGACCTGAACATCGGAAACTTCTTCGATCTGAATATCGGAAAACTAGCCTGAATGCCACTTCGGTCTGAATACCGGAAAACTGGCCTGAATGCCACTTCGGTCTGAATACCGGAAAATTGTCTTGAATGCCACTTCGGTCTGAATACCGGAAAACTAGCCTGAATGCCACTTCGGTCTGAATACCAGAAAATTCTCATGCCTGTCAGTATCGGAAGAAATAGGGAAAGATAATTGAGGCGGCGCGTGGGCCAACGACCTATGCTGGGGATAGTAGAGATAAGTCATGAACAATCTTCAGTCTGAGCATTGGAAACAATTTCTGGTTTATCACTTGGGATACCGAGAATGTCTTATGCGTACATGCGTATGTTTGAATTTTCAATGGTGTAATGCTCCATGAAAATGGAAGTGCTACGCAATTTGGGAGGATGCAATGCATTATGATTCTATATGCAAGGATGCAAAATGCTTGATTAGAGAGAACGCCAAGCTGAGGCAAGGAATTCTGCTGGGGAAATGATCACAATCTTCTGGACCCTGGCAAGGTTGTTGGAGATGCACAGCACAAAGAACTCTGTGGGGAAATGACCCGCCACACGGTATTCTAGCAATGACGAAATACCGAGACTCTGACTGGGGAGAGAATGGCATTGAGAACTTGCTGTTGAGGAAAGCGACAGTGGTTCTGGCAACCATAATCTGTGAGAGAGACGACTCAGCAGGGGAAGCAAACACTGATACGGTACCAAGACTCTGCTTCAAAAAGGACCATGGATCTAGCATCGAGATCATCGATCTGGCATCGAACTCTGAGGAGCAGCCGCTTCTGCTGGGAAGATACAGTCTGGCACTGTCAACTCCGCTGGGGATATACAGTCTGACACTGTCAACTCTACTGGGGAGTGTATAATCTGAAACAACCGCTTGGGGAAGTATCATAGTGAGAACCTGCTAGGGATTGAAGAATCCAACGCTCGGACCAGCTCTGCAGGGATAAGATACCAAATTCCAACCGTTTGAGGAAAAACATTCGCGATCATTTGATGGGGACCTTAAGGAAATGCCCCGAGTGTACCTGTTCTGAATAGAAGATCCAAAGCACTTAAAATTTACAGCAATTTTAAATGTTTATTGAGCGTGTACCTGTAAAGCTCTTATGCTTCATGATGCAATGCTTATCAAAAATTCGGACGTCATTTTTGCAAACAAAACAGTAAAAAGAAAATAAAAACGGGGATATACTGAATAACATGATTTTATTGACTGAATGGCCTCTGAATAGGCATTTACATCAGGAAGCAATCCCTGGAAAGAGGTAATCGCACAAAAGATAAAAACAGAAATTAATCTAATGGCAATGTGAAATGGATTTCCATCGGGTTCCAATTCTGCTATGACTCGCTCGTCTTCAAGATCCTCCAAATGACCAGCTTTCTGAAAAAAAGGTAATTGGATTGTTTCCTACCTTTCGAAAGTTTCCAGTTATCGACATGGGATGAGATTCAGAACTACTCGGAACGCAGTCATTCGCTTAATCCCTAACTTTTGCCTGGATCGCCCTTTTCGGGTTTTCAATCCACCGGGATACCCATTTTTGCCTAAGTTGCCCTTTCAGGTTTTCAACTTACCGGGTGTAAAATCTTTTCATTTTTTAATCCCTAATTTTTGCCCGAACCTTTTCATTTTCTTGGTTCGTCGGGATGCCCATTTTTTTGCCTGGACTATTCTTTTTATTGTCCAGCGGGTCTATTTTATGTGAAGTATTTTTTAACTGCGTCTGAGTTCACAGGGGAAGTGAAGTTTTCACCATCCATAGTTGCAAGCATTAAGGCCCCACCATCGAAAACCTTGGTGACAATATACGGTCCATCATAGTTAGGAGTCCACTTGCCCCTGTGATCTATCTGAGGAGGAAGGATCCTGTTCAACACCAAATCTCCAACTTGGAAACATCGAGGAGGCACTCTCCGATCAAAGGCTCTCTTCATCTGACTCTGATACAACTGCCCATGACAAACGGCTGCCATTCGCTTCTCTTCGATAAGACTCAACTCATTGAACCTTGTCCGAATCCATTCAGCTTCATCTAACTTGACATCCAACAGGACTCTTAGAGAAGGAATCTCCACTTCAACAGGTAGGACTGCTTCCATACCATACACAAGGGAATAAGGGGTTGCCCCGGTCGATGTACGTACTAAAGTACGGTACCCATGCAAGGAGAAGGGTAGCATCTCATGCCAATCTCTGTACGTAACGACCATCTTCTGCACAATCTTCTTTATGTTCTTATTTGCTGCCTCAACAACGCCGTTCATCTTAGGACGATAAGGGGAAGAATTGTGATGCTGAATGTTGAAGTTCTGGCACAACTCCTTCATCATTTTGTTATTGAGATTAGAACCATTATCAGTAATGATTCTTTCGGGAATCCCATAACGACAAATGATTTCTTTCTTAATGAATCGGGCAACCACATGTCTGGTGACATTCGCGAATGACGCTGCTTCGACCCACTTGGTGAAATAGTCGATGGCAACAAGGATGAAGCGATGCCCATTGGAGGCAGTCGGCTCGATCTTTCCAATCATATCAATGCCCCACATGGCAAAAGGCCACGGCGAAGACATCACATTCAAAGGATTTGGCGGCACATGTACCTTATCAGCATAAGTCTGGCATTTATGGCACTTCCAAGCATATTTGAAACAATCAGATTCCAGGGTCATCCAATAATAACCCGCTCTCAACAATTTCTTAGCCATTGCATGTCCGCCGGCATGAGTACCGAAGGAGCCTTCATGAACTTCCTGCATTAACATGTCTGCTTCGTGTCTATCCACGCATCTGAGCAAAACCATGTCGAAGTTCCTCTTATACAGAACATCGTCTTTGTTCAAGAAGAAACTGCCTGCCAATCTTCTCAAAGTCTTTCTATCATTGTTGGATGCCTCTGCAGGGTACTCTTGATTCTTCAGAAAGCACTTGATGTCGTGGTACCAAGGCTTGTCATCAACTACCACTTCAGCAGCAAACACATGCGCGGCCCTATCAAGGCGCATAACATCAATTCTGGGAACATGGTTCCACCGAATCACTTTGATCATGGAGGATAGAGTAGCAAGAGCATCTGCCATCTGGTTCTCGTCACGAGGTATATGATACAACTTTAATGTTGTGAAGAAAGTCAACAGTCTTCTCGTGTAGTCTCTGTAGGGGACCAGAGTAGGCTGGAGAGTTTTCCAATCACCATTCACTTGATTGATCACTAGAGTTGAATCTCTGAAGATGTCCAGAGTCTTGATTCTCAAATCAATGGCTTGCTCAATATCCAAGATACAGGCTTCATACTCAGCTTCATTATTGGTGCACTCAAAAGTCAAACGAGCGGTGAAAGGCATGTGGGCGCCTTTCGGAGTAGTAATGACAGCACCAATTCCACTTCCTCTAGCATTGACAGCCCCATCAAACAACAAAGTCCACTTTTCATCTGGATCAGGTCCCTTTTCAACAACTGGCTCTTCGCAGTCTTTCATCTTGAGGAACATGATGTCTTCATTTGGAAAATCAAACTTCATCGGCTCATAATCATCAATCGGCTGTTGAGCAAGATAGTCTGACATAATACTCCTCCCTTTGATGGCTTTCTGGGATGTATACTGGATGTCGTACTCTGTCAGTACCATTTGCCAACGAGCAACCCTTCCGGTGAGAGCTGGCTTCTCGAATATATACTTGACTGGATCCATCTTGGAGATCAATAAGGTTGTGTGAGTCAGCATGTATTGTCTCAATCGCTTAGCAACCCATGCAAGTGCACAACATGTCTTTTCAAGCATTGAGTATCTCGACTCGCAGTCTGTGAATTTCTTACTCAGGTAGTAGATGGCATGCTCTTTTCTACCCGTCTCGTCGTGTTGACCGAGAACACAACCCATAGAATTGTCGAGTACTGTTAAATACATAATCAGCGGTCTCCCTGGGACTGGAGGCATAAGGATAGGAGGATTCTGCAAATACTCCTTTATTTTTTCTAAAGCCCTTTGACAATCATCGTTCCACCTGATAGCCTGATCTTTTCTTAGCAACTTGAAAATTGGCTCACACGTGGCTTTTAGGTGAGAGATGAACCTTGCAATGTAGTTCAACCTCCCTAAGAAACCACGGACTTGTTTTTCTGTTCTTAGCTCAGGCATTTCCTGTATCGCTTTCACTTTGGCCGGATCCACCTCAATCCCTTTTCCGCTAACAATGAAACCCAGCAGCTTTCCAGATCTCACCCCGAGAGTACACTTGTTTGCATTAAGCCTCAGCTTGAATTTCCTTAAACGCTCAAACAGCTTTTGCAGATTCACCAAATGTTCTTCTTCTGTCTGAGATTTGGCAATCATATCGTCAACATAAACCTCAATTTCATGATGAATCATATCATGGAAAAGCGTCACAATAACTCGTTGATATGTTGCCCCAGCATTTTTTAGACCAAACGGCATCACCTTGTAGCAGAAGGTGCCCCATGGGGTTATGAAAGTTGTTTTCTCCATGTCTTCTGGTGCCATCTTAATTTGATTATAGCCAGAAAAGCCATCCATGAAGGAGAATATCGAGAACTGAGCTGTGTTATCCACCAAAACGTCGATGTGAGGTAATGGGAAGTCATCTTTAGGACTAGCTCTGTTCAGATCCCGGTAGTCGACACACATCCGTACCTTTCCATCCTTCTTAGGTACTGGAACGATATTTGATACCCATGGCGGATAATTGGTAACCGCTAGAAACCCTGCATCCAACTGTTTTTGCACTTCTTCCTTTATCTTGACAACCATCTCTGGTCTTGTTCTTCTGAGCTTCTGCTTGACCGGAGGACAACCTTCTTTGAGAGGCAAGCGGTGTACCACGATGTCTGTGTCAAGCCCGGGCATGTCCTGATAAGACCAGGCGAAGATGTCAACATACTCTTGCAGCAATTCAATCAACCCCTTCTTCACATCGTCTTCCAAAGCAGCCCCTATCTTGATTTCTCTCTTGACGTCCTCGTTGCCAAGATTAATCACTTCAGTAGACTCTTGATGCGGTTGAATGACCCTTTCCTCTTGCTTTAATAGCCTGGCAAGTTCTTCAGGGAGTTCACAGTCTTCATCACCCTCTTCTTCAGCTTGAAAGATTGGATTTTCAAAGTTGAAGCGAGCCATAGCAGAACTGTTATCAATAGGATCCGGTGACGTGCATCTGCATGAGTGATGGTATGTGCTTATGAGTGTGAACAAGGAGTGAAAGCTAAACAAAACATTGCCAAATGTATTTTTTTATTTATTTATTTTGGATTTTTGAAAACTACAAAAATAGAAAGACAGTGAGCAAAATATTTGAGTGCAAAAAAGACGTCCTTTATTGATGATAAAAAATGCAGGTATTCGCATAGATAAGCCCTACGATGAGTCATTACACCCTGGGCGGAACGTACGACTTGGATATGCATGAATAAACAAGAAAATTTACTCCTCTAGAAAAGTGACTTGGACAGTCTCCTCAGAAGACCAATTGTTGATGACTTCACCCGGGATCCTCGGACGCACCCAGTTATCAATGTAGCAATCACTATCCCCATCTTCATCGTTGACCGCAGAGACCTGGCCATACTGAATGATGCCAGCGCTGGAGAAAGTAATCGGCCCTTGACGAGTCTGAAGTGTTGAAGTTGTAGAAGTCGGGGCTGGCTGATACCCAATCCCGAATTTGTCGTCTTTCGTTGGTAACACCAACAGATGTCCCCAACCGAGGGCAACACCCGAATCCACCAAGGCCTGTGCTTGCTTGAAGGATGAGATAGAGGCACCCGCTTTAACCTCTTCCACCGGAGCTGCATCCTTAATCTGAACTGCCTCAAAGGCCTGACATAGGGTCTCATGAAATTCACCTTTTACCTCTACATACTTGAATGTAGACAGGTTGCTAACCAGAATGTCCTCCTCACCATAGACGATGATAATCCTTCCATTGACTGGGAATTTAACCTTCTGATGTAAAGTTGACGAGACTGCCCCAGTGTTGTGGATCCAAGGACGACCCAGCAGGCAACTATATGAAGGACTGATATCCATCACATAGAAGACGGTGTTAAAGGTTTGTGATCCAATCTGAATTGGCAATTCTACCTCTCCGAACACCGACCTCTTAGAACCATCAAAGGCTCTCACAATAAGATCTGAAGGCTTCAGAGATAAACCCTCTACTTCTAACCTTGACAGGGCTCTCTTGGGTAGCACATTGAGAGAGGAACCTGTATCCACCAGAACATGAGATAACACGGTGTCTTTGCATTCCATCGAGATGTGCAAAGCCTTGTTATGGTTGCGTCCAGCTGGTGTTAAGTCAGAATCAGTAAAACCTAACCCGTTGCTCGCATGAACATTTGTAAAGATTCCTTCTAGTTGGTTCACCGAGATCTCCTGAGGCACATATGCAGCATTAAGGACTTTCAGCAGTGCCTCCCTGTGCGTCTCCGAACACAATAGGAGTGAGAGAATAGATATCTTGGATGGAGTTTGAATCAACTGATCGACTACCTTGTAGTCACTTCTCTTTATAATTCTCAAAAGCTCGTCCACATCCTTCGCAAAAGTGGGCTCAGAACCAGCCTGGGGTGTAAAGGAACCCTCATTCACGACTTGTTTGCCTTTGGCTTTCACCGCGGCATCAGCATTATAAGCTTGAGTAGCGGGTGGTGAGAACAGTCTACCACTCCTGGTGAATTTCCCGATTCCACCAACATTGTCCACTACGGGACCTTCAACTTCAAGTTCATACTTCTGACCCTCTTCTACCTTTAGTGGCCGTTCTACCCCATGATCGTGCGTGTACACACTCCCCCCATAATGCCAAGGAATGGCCCTTTCGCTGGTGAAAGGTAAAGGACCAGGGGTCGTGATGGTCATGGTGGACGGTCGCGCTGGTGGCACCGACTATGCTTCTGGCACATTGATCTGATTAGTTGGGTAGAAAATGGTGATAGTAGCAACATCATAGTCATACTCTGAAATATCATTCATTGAAATGCAAGCATCGACATCAAGTTCAATTACATCAGAATCAACCCCATTGGAAAAATTACCTACATCATCATGGATTACAGAATCAGTAGGAACAACATCTGCGAATTCATCAGTAGCGTCTTCAAACACCTCTCCCTCAACCCCTTCCACAGACTCTTGGACAGACAAATCTTCAACCTGGAGGATACCTTTGTCGAGCAAGGCCTGGATACCCTGCTGTAGCTTCAAACAACCTCCACCCTGAGTAGCACAATCCAAACAACCCTTCCCACAACCGGGGAAAACATCGGCCTTCAACAAGTAGCCCTTGATATCCGACAACGGAATCTTCAGCTTCAACACATCTTTGACGGGTTTGGCTTCCCCTTCCATCATATTAACATTCGCACCACCATGCTGGGGCATGGGATTGTTGACGACATTCGGAGCCGGTGCAAGGTCAATGGCTTTTGAATCTATGAGGTCCTGAACTACGTGCTTAAAAGCTTTGCAGTTCTCAATATTGTAGCCATGTGCCCCAGAGTGGAAACTACACCTAGCGTTGGCGTCGTAAACTACCGGAAGCCTACCAACAGGAGGGGCCAGAGTGCGTAACTGCACAAGTTGTAGTTGTTGAAGACTAGAAAGAAACTGAGCGTACGACATTGGAAGAGTGTCGAAACGCCGGTCCATCATCCTTTGCCTCTGTTGATAGGCGAGTCTGTTACCCGGTTGTTGTTGGTACTGAGTTTGCTGACGTTGTGGTTGTTGTTGTTGTAGTGGTGCTGCAGCCGGAATGGTCACAACCGCAACATACAGTTGTTGATGATAGTTCTGAAAGTTATTCCTCCGGTTACCCCTGTTTTGATAAGAAGATATGGCATTTGCATCCCCTTCTCTCCTCTTCTGTCCCTGAATGAATGGCTTCTTCACCCCTGATGAAGATCCACCTCCACTCTGGATCTTATATGTCTTCAGGTAATTCTCCACCCTCTCTCCGGTAGAGACTACATCAGCAAAGTTGGAGGCATTGCAACCCACCAGGCGCTCCAAGTAAGGTCCGGGTAGAGTGTTCATGAACATGTTAGCCATTTCCTTCTCCAACATAGGAGGTTGAACACGGGAAGTTGTCTCCCTCCAGCGTTGAGCGTATTCCCTGAAGCACTCATTGCTCTTAAGAGACAGATTCTGAAGTTGAGTTCTGTCCGGAGCCATGTCTGCGTTGTACTGGTATTGCTTCACGAAAGCCTCAGCCAAATCCCTTCAGCAGCGGATGTGGGCTCTGTCCAGCCTCATATACCACTCCAAGGACGCCCCAGCTAGGCTGTCCTGGAAGAAGTACATGAGCAGCTTCTCATCATCAGAATACGCGACCATTTTGCGGAAGTAGGCTTGTACATGAGTTTTTGGGCAAGAGTTGCCATTGTATTTGTCAAATATCGGGACCTTGAATTTCGGTGGAACCCTCACGCCTGGGACCAATCCCAAGTCAGCAACGTCTACTCCCAGAGGATTCTGTCCTTCCATAACTTTCAACCTCTCTTCCAGTCTTCTAAACACGGGGTCCATGCCATGGCTCATACCAAAGTCCTCCTGAAGCAAAGGGAACTGATCCTCCTGGTCATCATGGACGGGTTGTTGACCGGAGGTGACATGTAGGATCGGGGTAGGCCCCGGTCCACTGGGTCCATTAACCTCTCCAGCTGGAGGATCAGTCAACGTCTCTGGTTGAGTAGTGGCGGAATTCCTCTGCATCATCTGCCTGAGCTCTTGCTGTCCCTGAGCCACCCATTGAACCACATCCATGAATTGATTCATGTGAATCTTCATCTCGGCAAACTCTGCTTGTAGGCTTTCCATTGCTCTTTGGTGGTTTCTGCGGGTACCGTACCGGTGAATTCCTGAATCAGCTATCCTGCTAGTGGAACACCAAACAACTGAGAACACTGAAGCAATACCTGTTATGCAAGACATGCTGATGGATATGTAAATGCAATGACATGTTTATCAATTCCAAAGGGTATTCTACCCCTTGATTCCAGTCTCACATTAGATAAAAAATGTAAGAAGATCGAGCCATTTGGAGAACCAGAAAACCTCGATTGGAATCAAGAAGAAGATGTAAACCCCTAGAAATATATAAACATGTGTTAAATGATATGAATGCAACATGATGTGATGCAATGCAGTGACATGGAAATCGAGATTGATGTATTTGCTTGAATATCTGTTGGGTCGCACTGTCTGAAGAGAAACCCACTGAAGAATATAATACAAGATCAAATCTCTGCTCTCGAAAACCGGGTTGGTTGAAGGTTAAGGTTTCCTGAATTTAGCCCGCCCCTCACTGGTAGGTTCTAAGAACAGAAGTTCGTCAGCTTCAGCCCTTCAGTCGAGAATAATACGTTTACCACTGAAGGTTTGGCATTATTACGGGATAAAAGACCTCCACTGACTCCTCTCAACAGGATATCCTAGAGCAAGTTCCCAGTCTCGGGGTCCTCGGATTGAGCAGCGAGAATGCGCCCACCAGAGCTAACATAACCGCGTCTCGGAGGAGAGGCCTCGACTGAGTTCTCGGGAAATGGTCACCAGAGTCGACGATTTCTAAAGGAACATCATGCCGTTACGGAACACCCGTAGGACAGAATATATCCAAAAGAAACCTCGTTTGGAATGTGGGTCTTCATGAACGACTTAACGTAGTAACATGCCACGCAAGCCTCATGACTATCCACTCTAAAACCTATGTGTACGCTCAAGCCTGGGTAGTGGGCTTATCTCTCATGGAACATCCCACCCCAACAAACAAACCACAGAACCCATAGATACAGCAAACATATGTACACAATGCAATAAGATTAAGCAGGTAAATAAAAAACTATACAAAAGAATAAACACCCAACAAACAAGAAGACTACAAAAGCTACGAGGGACTCGCTTAGGGAAACCGGGTCCCCAACAGAGTCGCCAGCTGTCGCAACCTGCGAAAACAACCGGCGAAAAAAGAAAATGACAGAAGAGTCGCCACCGTGCGTTATTTATCCCAAAGGAGGGAAAGGAAACGCTCGAAGTAAACCTGGAAAAAGGAAAGGAAAAGACAAGGTCTCGCAACCAAATCTTGGGTTCGGGAGTCGATTATGCGAAGGGAAGGTATTAGCACCCCTACGCATCCGTAGTACTCTACAGGATCCACTCTTGTTGTTCTTGTCTAAAAGGGTGTGGG
The DNA here is from genome assembly GCF_024323335.1 of Lathyrus oleraceus. Taxonomy (NCBI): domain Eukaryota; kingdom Viridiplantae; phylum Streptophyta; class Magnoliopsida; order Fabales; family Fabaceae; genus Lathyrus; species Lathyrus oleraceus. Next base: position 625,203,117 of record NC_066583.1, on the reverse strand, counting down.
TTTATCTCAAGTACTATTTACTAAAAGAGGGGGCAAAAGAAAATGACTCGCACGGATGTCGCATCCACTGCATACGTATCTCATCTGAATATGAGAATCAGAGTCTTCTTAGCTCGGCTACCTATGGGTTAAAGAGGAGTGTGTTCGCTAAGACATCGCGTCTTATGCCTACGTATCTCATCTGGAATGAGAATCAGAGCAAACCGTAGTTCGGCTAACTACGGGTTGAGGGTTGTGTTTTTTAGGTGAACGACGTTACTACGCAATCTACCGGATGCTCGACCTTTGGAGACTTACTCGCCTGTAGTAGAAGGAGTTAACGTGTTCTTAGGAGAAGAAAAATCAATGAGTTTGTTTGTGTTTTTAGGAATGCTCATGCAAAAAGGAAGTCCTAGACGAAGGAACAGTGCTACCTTAATTGACATGCAAACGAGAGACTATACGAAGCCTAGCAATCCTATGGGGAGACGATCGCACCATACAAAACAAACATTCATAAAGTAAACATGCCAACAAGGGGGCTCAAATATACGTGGGTAGGGATTTAGTCAAGAGGGGTCATATCAACCTCGACAAATAAGCCATGGAAAGGTAATCAAACGGGCTCTTAACCACTAACACTGAACGTCAGGGTGAGCAGATTAAAAGGGTAATGAGGATAAGACCTTATAGCTCTTAACCCTGGACAGGGTGAGCTCATGACAAAAAGTGGGGATTCAGAAAGGTGGAACCCTTTCCACTGACTGACCGGACAAAAGATCTTAGGCTTTTGTTCTGAAGCATCGACACGTAGTGTGAGCATAAAGAACGACACACTGAATAACGGGGGATTAACTACTAATCCCTTTTATCCATCAATTGCCTCTTCATGGAGGTCTTTAGCATTGGTGCCTCTTCTTGGAGGTCTTTAGGCACAAAAGTAAACACACAAAAACATTGCCTCCCATCGAGGTCTTCCAGCTAAGAAAGCGGTAAAATTGCGGGAAAGATAAAGGGATCAAGAGATCTACCAAACGGATGAAAATCCGAAGTAACAGCAACTAAAGAAATAAGAAACCCAAAGATCTCTCAAGTTGGCACCATCAAAGAAAACAAGTCAGCAAGGTAATCAGAATAAATCTCCAGATGGTATCCCACAAATAAAGTGGAATACCAAGTGTTGCACCCCAAAATTTGCCCTCTATTTTTAACTCTAACCAATTTTTTGTTTCACATTCATTTGCATCATCTTCATAGCATAACATTTTTTTTCTATCTTAATATTAGCCGGAATAATTTCTCGGAATTTACAAACAGACTGGTCAAATTAACTTTTTAACTGTGCCTAAAATTAGTCAACGAAAAAATGTCAAGTTTAAGTTTGCAAATGTCGGTAACATTAATCTGCGGTTCACGTGGTTTAATTTGACATGCTAAAAATATTTTTACGACTATTTTTGGTCATATGTTGATCAGTCTGAGCAGTTTAAACGGTCATAATTTTTATCTCAAAATCCGACCAAACGCTGTATTTTTCCGAGTCATTTATTTCACGCTGATTATTTTGACGTGTTCATTTTATTTTTTCGAGCATTTTGGTGCCCGACTTTTTTTTTTTTTTGAGTCTATTTATTTTTATATTGGGTCTAGAATAAATAAATAGGTTAATTAGTTTTTATTTTAATTTTAACTATTTTAATTATTTAACTTTATTCAGTTTTTAATTTAATATTGGGTTTCAAAATAAACTTAGGCCCATTATCATTAACCTAATTTGTTCCTATATATATTTACTAGCATGACTGATAGAGGAGGCCAAAAGACAGAACAAAAAAGAGAAACTGAGAGTGGCTGATCTATACTATCGTACACACAGTTTGGTAATAGTTTATATATGATATATACTTTATCTATTTTGTTGATATATTTGTTACTGTGTTTCAAATACATGTTCATATGTGTGACTGTGTTATGTATTCCAGATACATGCGGTTTGGTTAAATATATCAGGATATCGCCGTTTTGCTTTTTTATGCACATAAGTATAACATGTATAATAATTTGGTTCATTGTATTATGTATTTGATGTGTTTGTTTTATATAAGTTTTACATGTCTCATAATATATAATATAATATAATAATAATTTTGTTGTTAATAAAAATGCATATGGATCATATAATATATAATTTATAATATGTAACTAGTGTGTTAAATATATATATATTTCTATTTTATGTTATAATTTGATTATGTTTTCGGATCGGATCGTGTCAATACGCCGTTTTCACATATACGTGTATGAGGCGTGACATTTGTGTTATCCGATCCAGTTGCGATGATCGCAATTTTGCGCTAGCAACGCCGTTGTTTTTTTTAATTCATATTTTTTTATATACATATATTTAGATCTGCACATTTTTTTTCATAACTAACTACCCTGATTTTTCCTAAACCCTGACAATTTCGCCACAAACTCTAAATTTCAAACCTAAAACTTTAACGGTGTTATTTCCTCTAAACCATAAACCTTGTCTTAAACCTTAACAAACCTTATTATTATTTCCTATTTTCGCTCATATTTATGTTATTCATACACTGTAACTGCTTCATCCTTGTAATATTTTAAGTTTTAACTTGTAATATTTTCAGTTTTACTTTTCGCCATCTTTATTATGTAACTGCACCAAAGCGTTGTAATAATTAGGGTTTTATTTTCTGTCATTTATTTTCTGCCATTTTATTTTTCTGCCATTTATTTTTCTGCCATTTAAATTCCTACCATTGATCCTATATTAACTGCGTGGTTTAGTAATGTAGGGCGTGAAAACCTACTAAATTAATTATTTAATATTTTTCTATAACCTTTATATTTTTTGTAAATAAATAATAAATACTAACTATTTTAATAACTTTTTTTTTATTACTTACTTATAATAATAAATCCTTATATATTTTGTAAATAAAATCTAATTGACCATTTTTCTAATTGAATAATAATAATAAACCTATTAATCTAATAATTTGATATTTTCTATAATCTTTATTTATTTTGTAAATAACTAACTTAATATTTTTCATATAACCCTTTTATTTTATAATTTGTACATTAATGTATTTTAAATTCTTTTATTATTACTAATTTATTTTAAACTCATATTTTTCTAATAACTTCTAAAAAAATCTAACTTGTTTAACCTAAAATAATTTCTTTTAAAATTCTAACCTTTTTATTATCACTTTATTATTATTGTTATTTTATTATTGCTTTATTACCATTGTTTATTTATTATTTTATTATTATTTGCTTTTATCTATTCTATTTTTGCTTCATTATTTTCCTTATTTTAATTTTGTTTTATTTATAATATTAGGAACAAATGTATAGGTTGTAAATTTATTCTTTCTCGCCTGATTATTATGTATCTGTCCCATAGCCATGTAATAGTTTAGGAATTTATTTTTCTTGCTTTTATTTTTGTAAATATTTATTGCGTGGTTAGTAATTTAGGGAGTGCAAAAAACTAACTGTAAATAATTGAACTTAGAAAATTAAATTCAAGACAAATATCTGAAAAATAACACTCACACACGTAAGTCGATCTTTGATCGCCATCTGTACTTCCTAGGGTATTCCTCTTGGTTGCCTTTTTAAATGGTCAAGTCCCTCGAAAATAGGGGTGTCTTAAGCAAAGTCCCTTCAAACAGAAAAATCATCAAGTCCCTATAAACTTAAAAGATCAAGTCCCTACGAGGTTGCCTACGATATAATGATCTTGTCCCTTCGGTAAATATGATGATAGTCCCTACGAGTTGCTAAAGACACCCCTTATGTTGCCTTCATTGACCATACGATGACCCTACGCCCGTCCCTTAAACACATCCAAGGTAATGACTACCTATTCCTTAATAATAGGGACAGTCTTACCATTGAAAGAATATACGAGAACACGAAAGACTTAATCTAGGGTAGGTATCTCATAGTTACTTGCTCACACTTTTCAAAATTACTTTTACACCTCACAATTTCTAAACTAGGCTTTGTATACACCCATACGAGGGTCATTACTAAGTACTTAAAGAAATTTTTCTAATCACACACTACACTCTTGCAAACAAACAAAGTGAGCTAAGTAACTAAGAGCCCATGGATAACCATGGATATAAAGGGTGCTAATACCTTCCCTTTGTATAACCTACCCCCCGAACTCAAAATCTTTTTAAGGTCTTTCCTGTTCTTTTATGTCCTTTCCTTTTGGATAAAATAAAAGTCGGTGGCGACTCTTGCTATCCGCAACATTTAACTAAAGTCAGTTCTCCCACCGTGTTACAGAACTGGCGACTCTGCTGGGGATTTAATAAAAGAGGGGTACCCTTAGGAATTAGATCACTTTAAAATTGTTTGCCTTGTTTGCTTTATACTTATCTGTTGGGTGCTCTTATGTGTGAAAGACCCTAACCCGGATCTAGTGTACCTTAGGTAAATGGCAATAGACCAAGGAAACTGTACGGCGTATATCGATATGGTTGATCTGGTGGCCATAGTTAGTGTGACTTCTTGGTTGGTGCTTATGTTCCTTAAGCAAGTTGAGGATAATATGAGGCTGCCATATGTTGTCAATACACTAACTGACTTTTAGAACCCTAGTCATCCCATCTTGGCCTTTAGAAAGTAGTGAGATAACCGGCTTTGGTGAAGACTGAAGTTGGTTGATACTCGATACTACACTCATTGAGATCCTAAACTTGGAGGGTTTTGGTTGGCAAGTAAGTTGCCTACTGAACAACCACCCTTGTGAAGGATCAATGATTTTGAGATCCCTTAGAACCTGGTTACTTTTGTAGGACAGGATGAATCAACTAAACTTCAGGGGAGGGTACTTACCTTTAAACCTCATGCAAGCCTTCAAACCTAGGGCTATTGTGTGACTTGTTTGTGTGTGCCACATGTTTGTGATTGAGCATAACATCATAGCATCATCATGCATCATAAGCATAGCATTTTCACTAACCATTTCAAGGACCAAAGGATTTATCTTTGTTCTTTGTTGCAGGTCATGGCTTCTGCTCGTAGGAATACTATCCGGATCAACTTTGTAGGAATACCTCCTAAGCTTAAGGAATTGGTCTCTCAAGTTTCTGAAAACTCCCAGTTCATCAAGAGGCATGGTCACCTACTGGATCTAGTCACTTCAGGGTTCAATGAAGACATGATGAGTGTCCTGTTTCAGTTCTTTGACCCTAAACATCATTGCTTCACATTTCCCGACTATCAGCTGGTTCCTACAATGGAAGAGTTCTCCAAGCTTCTGGGTATACCTATTCTTGATCAGAAACCCTTCACAGGCTTGGAAAAAGAGCCTAAACCTGAAGTCATTGCTGCAGCCTTACATTTAAAGAAATCAGACATTGTCCTAGAAACAAGGAGTGGAGTTAAGGGTATTCTTGCTAAGGTATTGATGGAGAAAGCTCAAGTATTCCTGAAGGCTATGAGTTATGATGCTTTTGAGGAGATCTTAGCCCTATTGATTTATGGCTTAGTACTGTTCCCCAATCCAGACCAGTTCATAGACGTACACGCCATCAACATATTTCTGACTCGCAATCCAGTGCCTACATTACTTGGAGACATCTTACACTCTCTTCATACCCGTACTACGAAGGCACGAGGAACTCTGATGTGTTGCATACCTCTATTATCTAGGTGGTTTATTTCTCACCTTCCTCGATCAGTGATGAAGAATGAACAAGGGTTCAGGTGGTCCAAGAGGATTATGTCACTTTCTCATTCAGATATTCATTGGTGCTCTAGATCTATGGAGAATGTTACCATCATTGACCGTTGTGGGGAGTTCCCTAATGTGCCACTCCTTGGCATAAGAGGGGGCATTACCTACAACCCTTCTTTAGCTCTACGTCAGTTTGGTTACGCTCGGACTGATGGTCCTCATGACATGCTTATTCAGGGTATTGTGTTCGACTACGACAACGATCTTCAAGGTTACCGTCAAAGGTTCATACGAGCATGGGGTAAAGTGAACAAGGTTGACAGCAAGACTCTGGAACCCAAGTACACTATTCCTATGGAACCATATCTCAGATGGGTACGATCTCGTGCTCAGACTCTTATGATGCCATATCCTGCTATCCTGCCAGTTACCATGGAGCCTGTTGCTGAAGGAGATACTTCTTACATCATTCTTCATCCAGACATGCCCACTGACATGGAAGAGTTACAGAGGTCCTGGATCCAGTTGAAGGAGCAAAGAGATACTTTTGAGACTCATTACAAGGCAAGTCAGGAAAGAATCCTGGAGCTAACAAAACAACTTCACGAGGAGCGGAATCTCAACTCATACCTCAACACAAAGAGGAAACGTCCATGGGAGACTTAAAACCCCATTTTTTGTATTCATTTCATTTTTATTGTAAGCCCAAGGGGCAAACAAGTTTATTACTAATAAAAGTTTACTTTTTGGTGGTTTAAACAAATTTAAATCCTACGGTCCTTGAAAACATTGCATAAGCATCTACATACCATATTATTGCATCACAGGTTTCTTATGAACAGGTATCTTATCTTCTCGCTGTTTATTTCAGCAGAAATGGCTCTTGAACAGACTGTCAAAGATCTCCAGGCTCAGAATGCACAATTCCAAGAGTTGATTCTGAACTTGTCCAAGGGGCAAGATGAGTTGAAGACATTGCTGGCTAAGAAGAAGAAGAAGACTAGAAGATCAGGAGGCCTTATCAATCTGGGAAGAAGATTCAGAGGCCCTATCAAGACAAAGGAACAGGTTGATGATTATGAGTCTGAAAATTCTGAGAAAGAGGGAGGTAGTCTCCATGATACTGTGGGAGATTCTGATTCTGAAGCAAATTATTATCATGATCCTAATGAAGATAAGTACAAGATGCTGGTGGATAGAATGAATGCTATGGAGTTACAAAAATCTTCTGGGCTGGATTTTGAAGATCTGAGTTTAATATCTGGAGTGGTTATACCTATTGGTTTCAAGGTTCCTGCTTTTGTGGTGTATGATGGTGTCTCATGTCCCAAGCTGCATTTAAGATCCTATGTCCGGAGGATTCAACCACATACTGCTGATAAGAAGTTATGGATTCATTTCTTCCAAGAGAGCTTGTCTGGAGCTCAATTGGAATGGTACTATCAATTGGAGAGTGTCAATATCCGTGATTGGAATGATCTTGCTGAGGCCTTCTACAGGCAATACCAATACAATGCTGATTTAGCACCTACTCGCATGCAGCTACAAAGCATGTCAATGGGTGCTAAGGAGAATTTCAAGGAGTATGCCCAGAAATGGAGAGACCTGGCTGGCAGAGTTCAACCTCCTCTGACTGACAGGGAGCTAGTGGATATGTTTATGAGTACGCTGAATAGTCCTTTCTATAGTCACCTCATTGGAAGCTCATCATCTGGTTTCACTGAGCTGATAATGACTGGAGAGCGTGTGGAAAGTGGCATAAGAAGTGGTAAGATACAGGTGGGTGCCTCTTCATCAAGCACTGCAAAGAAGCCCCCTAGTGGAAAGAAGGAGTCTAATGCTGTGTATGGTCAACCTGGCCGTAACAGAAGTCACCAATCCGTAGGAGCAGTTCACATTTCTAATCCTACTCCTGCAACACCAGAGCTACCACAGAGTAATCAACAGAAGCCTAGAAGACAATTCACCAAGATCAACATGTCACTGGCCCAAGCCTTGCAACACATGTTGAAAGGGGAACTCATTACTTTGAAGGACCCTCCTCAGAATCCTAATACTTCCTCTCCTCGGTACAATCCTAATGCACGATGTGCCTATCATTCTAATTGTCCGGGACATGACACCAACAATTGCTGGGTGCTGAAAAATAAGATTCAAGATATGATTGAAGCTGGGGAGATTGAATTTGACCCTCCTGGGACTCCAAATGTGATTACTGCTCCCATGCCCAATCATGAGAAGACTGTTAATGCTGTTGATGAAGTTTCATATGTTTCCTCAGTAGCAGATGTGACTACTCCCTTATCTATTATCAAGAAGAAGCTGGTGCAGGCTGGATTCTTTCCAGGTTGCAACGAAGACTGTTTTTATTGTGCCTACAAACCTGATAGCTGCTGGAAGTTGAAAGATGGTATTCAACGCCTCATGGACAATTACACTATATTGTTTGAGAGAACTCCTTCTGTGGAAAGTATGTGTGAACACCTAACTCGAGGTAAGAAGTTTGAAGATGTGGATATGGTTGATAAAGTGCCAGTGAAGATTACCTCCAAAGGCCCTGTCAAGATCACTTCCAAGGGTCCTATCAAAATTACTGCTGAAGGCCTGGTGAAGACTGTTGCTGAAGTTAGAGTGCCTCCCATGATTATTACCACTCCTGGCCCTATTCCTTATACTTCTGATAAAGCTATACCCTGGAATTACGGTTCTGATGTTTATATCCATGGTGTTAAGCAGGAACCTTTGACTGATACACCTGTTACTGATGATAACCTTGATGTTGATAATATTGCTGGATCTAGTAAGATCACCAGAAGTGGAAGAATTTTCTCTCCTCCAGCTACCTCAAAAAATACAGTTCTTCCAACTACTACCTCCACTTCTGAGCCAAGTACTGATGCTCGAGGCAAAGGTCCTGTGGTTGAACCTGTGCAAGCTGAAGCACCGACTGCTGAAAATCTCTCTAAACAGATGGAAGAAGTGCTGAAGATCATTCGTAAGAGTGATTATGATATTGTTGACCAGTTGGGGCATACTCCCTCCAAAATTTCCATGTTGTCTTTGTTGCTGTGTTTGAGGCTCATGCTAAAGCCTTGATCAAATTCTTAAGGACTGCTCATGTACCAAATGAAATTTCTGTGGATCAATTTGAAAATTGTGTTGCACATCTGACTTATGATAATGGGTTAGGTTTTTCTGATGCTGACTTGACTCCTGCCAAAAGAAACCATAACAGAGCTTTACATATCTCCATTGAATGTAGGGGCACTACCTTGTCTCATGTGTTGATAGACAATGGCTCTTCATTGAATGTACTTCCCAAAGAGGTTCTGAACAAGCTCAGTCCTGAAGATGCTGTGTTAAGATCAAGTAATATAGTGGTGAGAGCCTTTGATGGTTCAAGAAGAGTGGTGCATGGAGAAATAGATCTCCCGATCAAAGTAGGCTCTCAAGTCTTCGATTCTACCTTCTATGTAATGGATATTCGTCCTGCGTACTCTTGTTTGCTTGGGCGCCCCTGGATCCACGGGGCAGGTGCTGTGACCTCCACTCTACATCAGAAGTTGAGATATCCAGTGAAGGGAAAGATCGTAACTGTTTATGGAGAGGAAGAATATATGGTCAGTCATGTGAATACATTTAAGTATGTTGAAGTGGAAGGTGAATATGTTGAGACTCCTTGCCAGACATTTGAAGTAGTTCCTTGGGTCGTTCCCGCTACTGAAGCTCCTCCTGTGGTTAAAAGAGTTCCTGTGGTTACCAGAGTACCTCCTACAATGGCTTCCCTCAAAGATGCTAGAGCTGTGGTTGAAGAAGGTGGTTGCACTATTTGGGGTCAGCTTCCCGACATTCCTTACAAGTCTGACAAGTTTGGTTTGGGTTTCACTGCAGAGTCCCAGAAGGCTGTTCGTCGTGCTCGTGCTGTTCGTATCACCAATCCAGGGAACATGAAAGATCAAATCAATGTTGTGGGTGACTATAATGAAGACTACAATCTGGATAACTGGATTTTTCCTACTGTGGGTGATGGGCTCAACAATTGGAAGACTGAAGACGTTATTCCTATCTCCTTTAGTCAGGAGTAAATACTATTACTGTGTTGTTTGAACAATTAAACTTTTAAGCCTTGTGCCTTACCCGGGGCACAATGGTATGCTTGTTTCGGGATGTCATTTCATTTGCATACTTCATTCAATAAAAATCAATGGACGTTTCGTTTTCGTAAATATTGGGCTCTTTGTTTTTCTTTTATTTTATTTTCATCAGCTATGTGTTCTTACACACACCCACATCACTAAAATGCAGATCCTCATCCACTCTGGATCCTGTTGATAACAGTTCTACTATTGCCAATTATAATTTCGAGAATCCGATCTATCAAGCTGAAGATGGAAAGGATGAAGATTGTGAAGTACCTGTAGAGCTTGCTAGGTTATTACAACAAGAAGAGAAAGCTATACAGCCACATGAAGAGCCAATCGAAGTTGTGAATCTGGGAACTGAAGAAAACAGGAAAGAGGTCAAGATAGGAGCTGAATTAGAAGATGGTGTCAAGAGCAGATTAATTCAAATGTTACGTGATTATGTGGAAATCTTTGCTTGGTCCTATGAAGATATGCCAGGGTTGGATACGGACATTGTGGTTCACCGTTTACCGGTAAAAGAAGATTGTCGTCCAAAGAAGCAGAAGGTTCGTCGCATGCGTCCTGAAATGTCAGAAAAGATTAAAGCAGAGGTAATGAAACAATTTGATGCAGGGTTCTTAGCTGTGACTTCTTATCCTCAATGGGTTGCAAATGTGGTACCGGTACCTAAGAAAGATGGTAAAGTACGTATGTGTGTAGACTACAGGGATTTGAATAAGGCCAACCCCAAAGATGACTTTCCACTGCCTCATATTGATGTTCTGGTAGACAACACTGCTCAGCATAAAGTATTCTCTTTCATGGATGGTTTCTCTGGTTACAATCAAATCAAGATGGCACCTGAAGATATGGAGAAGACTACATTTGTTACACAGTGGGGTACCTTTTGCTATAAAGTGATGCCATTTGGTTTGAAGAATGTCGGGGCAACATATCAGCGTGCTATGGTGGCTTTGTTTCACGATATGATTCATCATGAGATAGAGGTATATGTGGATGATATGATAGCCAGGTCCCAGAATGAAGAGCAACACCTTGATCATCTGCATAAGTTGTTTGAAAGGTTGAAGAAATACAAATTGAGATTGAACCCAAACAAGTGTACTTTTGGAGTTAGGTCTGGTAAACTCCTGGGTTTCATTGTCAGTGGAAAAGGTATTGAAGTAGACCCTGCAAAAGTGAAAGCTATACAAGAGATGCCAGCTCCCCGTACTGAGAAGGAAGTTAGAGGTTTCTTGGGACGATTGAATTACATTGCAAGATTTATTTTCCAATTAACTGTTACCTGTGAAACAATCTTCAGGTTGTTAAAGAAAGATCAGGTAATGGAGTGGAATGATGAGTGCCAGACAGCCTTTGATGAAATCAAGAGATATCTCCTAGAACCTCCAATTTTGATGCCACCAGTTGATGGAAGACCCTTGATTATGTACTTAACAGTATTAGACAACTCAATGGGGTGTGTGTTGGGGCAACATGACGAGTCTGGTCGAAAAGAACAGGCAATATACTACCTTAGCAAAAAGTTTACCGACTGTGAAACAAGATACTCACTGCTCGAGAAAACTTGCTGCGCTTTGGCATGGGCTGCTCGCCGACTAAGACAGTATATGTTGACTCATACTACCTTATTGATTTCGAAGATGGATCCAATCAAGTACATATTCGAGAAACCTGCTCTCTCCGGACGAATAGCGAGATGGCAAATGATCTTAACAGAATATGATATACAGTACACTACTCAGAAGGCCATTAAAGGAAGTGTTGTAGCTGATCATTTGGCTCATCAGGCAGTGGATGATTATCAGTCAATGAGTTTTGAATTCCCCGATGAAGACATTATGATTATTACCAAAGAACCTGGACAATATGACGGACCTGAACAAGGATCCCGATGGACTATGGTTTTTGATGGAGCTTCTAATGCACTTGGTAATGGTGTTGGTGTTGTGATCATTTCCCCTGAAGGTTGTCATACCCCGATTACTGCAAGACTTTGTTTCTATTGTACCAATAACATGGCTGAGTATGAGGCATGTATCCTGGGCATCAAAGCTGCCATTGATATGAAAATTCAGTTCCTGGACGTATATGGAGATTCAGCCCTGGTAGTGAGTCAGATTAAAGGAGATTGAGATACCAAGCATGAAAATCTTATTCCCTACAAAGAGCATGTGTTGTCTTTGAACCCACATTTTGAAGAGATTACCTTTGGACACATTCCACGAGGAGAGAATCAGTTGGCAGATGCATTAGCCACCATGGCATCTATGTTTGAGATTAGCTGGGATGATGAAGCTCCCAAGATTACTATTGATAGATTTGAGAAGCCTGCATACTGCAATGAGATTGATACTGAAGGAGGAGAGGAAAAGCCTTGGTTCTATGAAGTAAAAAGATATCTTGAAACTCAGGAGTTCCCTGAAGGGGCATCTGTCAAAGATAAGAAGTTTCTGAGGAGGTTTTCTGCTAAGTTCTTCTTGAGTAATGGAATTTTGTACAAACGCAATCATGATTCAACTTTGCTTCGTTGTGTGGATAAGAAGGAAGCAACAGAGATTATGGAAGACATGCATGATGGGATTTTTGGCACTCATTCTAGTGGTCATACTATGACAAAGAAGATATTGAGAGCAGGATACTATTGGTCTACCATGGAAGCTGACTGCTATCAACATTCCAGGACATGTCACAAGTGTCAAATCTATGCTGATAAAGTGCATATACCTCCGGCTCCATTAAAAGTGTTGACTGCTCCTTGGCCTTTTGCCATGTGGGGCATTGATATGATTGGTGAGATCAAGCCTACTGCTTCTAATGGGCGTCGTTTCATCCTAGTTGCTATTGATTACTTTACAAAGTGGGTAGAGGCAGCCTCATTCGCATCTGTTACCAAGAATGTTGTGGCTCGATTCATTAAGAATAATCTCATATGTAGGTATGGCATCCCTGAAAGGATTATCACAGAAAATGGCTCTAATCTGAACAATATCATGATTACTGATCTCTGCATGCAGTTCAAGATTAAGCATCACAACTCTTCTCCGTATCTTCCGAAGATGAATGGGGCAGTAGAAGCTGCTAATAAGAACATTAAGAAGATTCTACAGAAGATGACTGTTACTTACAAGGATTGGCACGAGATGTTACCATTTGCTCTTCATGGTTATCGTACTACAATACGTACTTCAACAGGGGCAACCCCATTCTCCTTAGTCTATGGTATGGAAGCAGTTCTGCCCATTGAAGTTCAGATCCCTTCCTTAAGAATCATGAAGGATGCAGGCTTGGATGAAGATGAGTGGATTCAGACTCGACTCGACCAGATAAATTTGATTGATGAGAAGAGGTTGGCAGTTGTTTGTCATGGTCAGATGTACCAGAAACGGATGATCAAAGCTTTCAATAAGAAGGTTAAGCCAAAGGTATATCAGGCTGGTGACTTGGTAATCAAGCGTATCATACTACCACAGGGTGATCCTAGGGGCAAGTGGACTCCTACATATGAAGGACCATTTGTGGTCAAAAGAGTATTCTCAGGAGGTGCCATGATGCTTACTACTATGGATGGTGAAGACTTTCCACAGCCTGTAAACGCAGACATAGTTAAAAAATACTACGCATAAAAAGAGACCCGCTAGGTTGACTGGCCTAGGCAAAAATAAGGGCATCTCGGCAAACCAAAAGGGTTCGGGCAAAAATTAGGGATATATATAAAAAAATGTACACTCGGCAAGTCGAAAACCTGAAAAGGCGGCTTGGGCAAAAAAGGGTATCCCGGTGGATTGAAAACCTGAAAGGGCAATCCAGGCAAAAGTTAGGGATTAAAGCGTATGACTATGTCTCGTTTGGATCACTCATGTAACTTCAACTGATGGTGCTACCTAAATCAAGTTCAAACAGATAAAGATCAATCCAATCGTTTCTGTCTCAACAGCAGAAGATGAGATATTTGAAGATAATGGCAATAGTAGAATTGAAACTCAATAGGATCATTTTTCACATAGCTGTTTTCTTTGTTTTATAAAAAATTTACGACGAATTCCTCTTACTAGGATTTCTGTCTCCTTGTACAAACTTGCCTATGTATAGGTCACTTTGTGATATAAATAAAATTTCATCTTTGAATCCAGATTTACTTTTACTCTATTTACATAAGTGAAAACGTCCATTGGTTGTGTTTGAATGTATGTATGCTTTTGAATACGATTGATGTTTACCAGAAATGCATAAAATGCAGTAATAGTATTTACTAAGGACGAACGAGGGTAGTAGTTCAACGAAGCTTCGCCGGTTCATCCCCACTACAAATCCCCAGTAGAGCAAATCTATCTTTATAGATGCTTCGAATTACGTCTCCCCTTGAATTTATGTCCATCTCTTTTATCCTCAGTCGGGATACTCAGGAACTTATTCCTTCAATAGAAGTACGACGAACGAATACGGGAAGTGACAAATAATATACTATCAAACAAGACGGGAACGAGTTCCTCATATTCTTCAGCAACGAATCGGGGTTTATTTTCCCTAGCCAGTAGTTGTTATACAAAGATATCCGGACGCTTCAGGCCGCATGATTCATACATACATCATTTACATCATACCATGGCATATCCATAAGTGCATAATACATTTACTTAGATGCACCATGCCATGCATGCATACATATTGCATAAACTAACCTTTTCCTTGCAGGATGGTTATATACAGATAAAATACTATCAACAATTCACAACAGGTCAGAAACGATCTATACGAAGATCTAGTGCTGATACTTAATCATCACTCAAGGTGTCCTTGAATAGTAGGCAAACGGTCTATACGAAGATCAATTCCCTAGTCCAGGATGTTTTCAGGAGATTTCATCCTGACACTCTTTTGTTCTTGGATATTAGGCAAACGGTCTATACGAAGATCTATTCCCTAATCCAGGATATTTCCAGAAGAGATAATCATCACGAAGATTTATTTCTACTGGTCTATTCAACAATTCAAAACAGTTCAGAGACGATCTATACGAAGGTCTAGTGCTGATACTTAGTTCAGAAAGAAATCGCCACGAAGATTTGATTCTGACACTTAAATTAAAAGTATGTTCTTAGATACGATTCAGAGACGGCCTATACGAAGACCTAGTACTGATATCCAGTATCAACATCAAGATATTATCACCTCCTGATATTATGGATGGCATCTATAAGCCCATCTCCAGTTCTTCCAAGTGGCATCTTCAAGCCCACTTAAGCATATACAACCAGTCATCAGTGTTACTTTACGCACCGGCGAGTGCAAATTTTTGGGCTTTTGTGTTCAATCCCCTTCAACCTTCCAAGTCACGAATGGCACACAGGCCAATCTAACTCCTCAGGTTTCAGAAAATTGAACAGGGGCAGCTGTTGCACCCCAAAATTTGCCCTCTATTTTTAACTCTAACCAATTTTTTGTTTCACATTCATTTGCATCATCTTCATAGCATAACATTTTTTTCTGTCTTAATATTAGCCGGAATAATTTCTCGGAATTTACAAACAGACTGGTCAAATTAACTTTTTAACTGTGCCTAAAATTAGTCAACGAAAAAATGTCAAGTTTAAGTTTGCAAATGTCGGTAACATTAATCTGCGGTTCACGTGGTTTAATTTGACATGCTAAAAATATTTTTACGACTATTTTTGGTCATATGTTGATCAGTCTGAGCAGTTTAAACGGTCATAATTTTTATCTCAAAATCCGACCAAACGCTGTATTTTTCCGAGTCATTTATTTCGCGCTGATTATTTTGACGTGTTCATTTTATTTTTTCGAGCATTTTGGTGCCCGACTTTTTTTTTTGAGTCTATTTATTTTTATATTGGGTCTAGAATAAATAAATAGGTTAATTAGTTTTTATTTTAATTTTAACTATTTTAATTATTTAACTTTATTCAGTTTTTAATTTAATATTGGGTTTCAAAATAAACTTAGGCCCATTATCATTAACCTAATTTGTTCCTATATATATTTACTAGCATGACTGATAGAGGAGGCCAAAAGACAGAACAAAAAAGAGAAACTGAGAGTGGCTGATCTATACTATCGTACACACAGTATGGTAATAGTTTATATATGATATATACTTTATCTATTTTGTTGATATATTTGTTACTGTGTTTCAAATACATGTTCATATGTGTGACTGTGTTATGTATTCCAGATACATGCGGTTTGGTTAAATATATCAGGATATCGCCGTTTTGCTTTTTTATGCACATAAGTATAACATGTATAATAATTTGGTTCATTGTATTATGTATTTGATGTGTTTGTTTTTATATAAGTTTTACATGTCTCATAATATATAATATAATATAATAATAATTTTGTTGTTAATAAAAATGCATATGGATCATATAATATATAATTTATAATATGTAACTAGTGTGTTAAATATATATATATTTCTATTTTATGTTATAATTTGATTATGTTTTCGGATCGGATCGTGTCAATACGCCGTTTTCACATATACGTGTATGAGGCGTGACATTTGTGTTATCCGATCCAGTTGCGATGATCGCAATTTTGCGCTAGCAACGCCGTTGTTTTTTTTAATTCATATTTTTTTATATACATATATTTAGATCTGCACATTTTTTTTCATAACTAACTACCCTGATTTTTCCTAAACCCTGACAATTTCGCCACAAACTCTAAATTTCAAACCTAAAACTTTAACGGTGTTATTTCCTCTAAACCATAAACCTTGTCTTAAACCTTAACAAACCTTATTATTATTTCCTATTTTCGCTCATATTTATGTTATTCATACACTGTAACTGCTTCATCCTTGTAATATTTTAAGTTTTAACTTGTAATATTTTCAGTTTTACTTTTCGCCATCTTTATTATGTAACTGCACCAAAGCGTTGTAATAATTAGGGTTTTATTTTCTGTCATTTATTTTCTGCCATTTTATTTTTCTGCCATTTATTTTTCTGCCATTTAAATTCCTACCATTGATCCTATATTAACTGCGTGGTTTAGTAATGTAGGGCGTGAAAACCTACTAAATTAATTATTTAATATTTTTCTATAACCTTTATATTTTTGTAAATAAATAATAAATACTAACTATTTTAATAACTTTTTTTTATTACTTACTTATAATAATAAATCCTTATATATTTTGTAAATAAAATCTAATTGACCATTTTTCTAATTGAATAATAATAATAAACCTATTAATCTAATAATTTGATATTTTCTATAATCTTTATTTATTTTGTAAATAACTAACTTAATATTTTTCATATAACCCTTTTATTTTATAATTTGTACATTAATGTATTTTAAATTCTTTTATTATTACTAATTTATTTTAAACTCATATTTTTCTAATAACTTCTAAAAAAATCTAACTTGTTTAACCTAAAATAATTTCTTTTAAAATTCTAACATTTTTATTATCACTTTATTATTATTGTTATTTTATTATTGCTTTATTACCATTGTTTATTTATTATTTTATTATTATTTGCTTTTATCTATTCTATTTTTGCTTCATTATTTTCCTTATTTTAATTTTGTTTTATTTATAATATTAGAAACAAATGTATAGGTTGTAAATTTATTCTTTCTCGCAGGATTATTATGTATCTGTCCCATAGCCATGTAATAGTTTAGGAATTTATTTTTCTTGCTTTTATTTTTGTAAATATTTATTGCGTGGTTAGTAATTTAGGGAGTGCAAAAAACTAACTGTAAATAATTGAACTTAGAAAATTAAATTCAAGACAAATATCTGAAAAATAACACTCACACACGTAGGTCGATCTTTGATCGCCATCTGTACTTCCTAGGGTATTCCTCTTGGTTGCCTTTTTTAAATGGTCAAGTCCCTCGAAAATAGGGGTGTCTTAAGCAAAGTCCCTTCAAACAGAAAAATCATCAAGTCCCTATAAAATTAAAAGATCAAGTCCCTACGAGGTTGCCTACGATATAATGATCTTGTCCCTTCGGTAAATATGATGATAGTCCCTACGAGTTGCTAAAGACACCCCTTATGTTGCCTTCATTGACCATACGATGACCCTACGCCCGTCCCTTAAACACATCCAAGGTAATGACTACCTATTCCTTAATAATAGGGGCAGTCTTACCATTGAAAGAATATACGAGAACACGAAAGACTTAATCTAGGGTAGGTATCTCATAGTTACTTGCTCACACTTTTCAAAATTACTTTTACACCTCACAATTTCTAAACTAGGCTTTGTATACACCCATACGAGGGTCATTACTAAGTACTTAAAGAAATTTTTCTAATCACACACTACACTCTTGCAAACAAACAAAGTGAGCTAAGTAACTAAGAGCCCATGGATAACCATGGATATAAAGGGTGCTAATACCTTCCCTTTGTATAACCTACCCCCCGAACTCAAAATCTTTTTAAGGTCTTTCCTGTTCTTTTATGTCCTTTTCTTTTGGATAAAATAAAAGTCGGTGGCGACTCTTGCTATCCGCAACATTTAACTAAAGTCAGTTCTCCCACCGTGTTACACCAAGCAAGCTATCTCTTCAAGAGTCATGTGAGCCCTCACAAAAACTCAACAAACAGGTTAGAATAACAAGATGAGGTGCAATCAAGAGTTGCACCAAATCGGGATGTAACCACATGAATCATGCCATTAAAGTTCACAAAAAGCTCACAAGAAGCAACCAAGCGTAGGAGGCCTAAACCTCTTATCAAACAAATGCATCAAAAGGGTATCAAAACTCAAAGTCAGGGGGTAAGGATCCACACATCAAGACGTGACATATATACTAAAACATGTGCCCGGAGGCAATAGAAAGCATGTCATAACAAAGAGTGAAACAGATTGGAGAGCAAACAGAAAAAAATCAGCTACTGTCGCGATCGCTACTGCTTCGCCTAGCGAAGGCTTAGCGAAGCTTCGCTGCAGGCTCACCTAGCGATGCGGCTAGCGAATGCCTGCGGGTTCTGGATTTTCCATGGATAACAGTACGATTTTAGAAATTAAGTGGTCAAACATTCAAGGCATTTTTCTACACATTCATGCATATCTATACCCATAGGCAAAACCTAACTATATCCACTCTCCCGGATCCAACCATAATTCCTCATACATTTAGAAATTTCAAATTGAAAGCATAAGGTAATGGAAATAGGGCAAACCTGACTGGAGAGATCGAATGAAATTGAATTACAATGTTGGTTTGCAGAACAATTCTTAGGGTTTATATGAGAGGGAATTGGTTCTTTGCAGATGAGTTCCCTTCAGTTTCTGGAGGCTGCTCTGAATTCTGTTAGTTATTCTCTCCTTGTTCTCTCTCTCTTCCTGTCTTTCTTGGGAAATGGAAGTCTAGAATTTATAACCTGATTTTCGTGGCTTTGTGGGCTCAAATAAGAGAGGTCCAAGTCCAAGATTTTTCTGTTATTATTATTTTTTTTAAAACGCGTGCGCTTCGCCTAGCGAAGAATTTGCTCGCCTAGCGAGCATGACAGTTCAAATTCGCTAAGCGAACCATGCTGCTCGCCTAGCGAGCATGACAACTCAGGCACAGACTTTTGCTCCTTCAAGATTAGCATTTTCAATGATGAATAGACCCCATTTGAACATGTTGGAAGTGACTCAAGTCATTCCCTTGCGTTGACCGATCATCTACGTAGAACCCACGAAGTGTCTTGGATGACGTTCAAGCTTCTTGGAGCTAATTCTGATGGACATGATGAAATGCAATATGAAATGTTAAATGACCTAAAAATGAATGCATGAATGAGGGGGGCAAATTTGAGGTGCTACACAAGGTTATAGTCAACAAGAAGGAATTGACTACAATGAAATCTTCGCTCCAGTCGTAAGGTTAGAATCTATTCGTCTTCTTGTATCATTTGCTGTAAATTATTCCATTAAATTATATTAGATAGACGTCAAAAGTGCGTTTCTGAATGGTTATATTTCTGAAGAAGTTTATGTCTACCAACCTCCTAGCTTTGAAAACTAAGAACTTCCAAAACATGTTTTTAAACTTAAGAAATCTCTTTACAACCTGAAACAAGCTCCTAGAGCTTGGTATGAAAGACTCAACTCATTTCTTTTGGAAAATGATTTTATCAGAGGCAAAGTGGACTACATTCTCTTCTATAAAAACATCAGAAATGATATCATGATTTGTCAGATTTATGTTGATAATATATTATTTGGTTCTGCTAACCCCACTGTTTGCCAAGAATTTTCTGAGTTAATGCAGGCAGAATTTGAGATGAGCCTAATGCAAGAACTAAAATTCTTTCTCGGAATTCAAATCAATCAAACATCAGAAGCCATGTATGTCTATCAAAGCAAATACATAACAGATCTTCTGATAAAATTTGACATGTCAGAAAGTAAGCAAGCCAAGACTCCCATGCATCCAACCTGCATTTTGGAGAAGGAAGAGGTGAGTCAAAAGGTTTGTCAAAAACTCTATCGTGGTATGATAGCTTCTCTCCTTTATCTGACTGCTTCGTGTCTAGATATACTATTTAGCGTATGTCTATGTGCGATATTTCAGTCAGATCTAAGGGAATATCACTTATATGTTGTTAAGAGAATCCTTAGGTATCTGAAAGAAACACCTAACCTTGGCCTGATGTATAAGAAAACATCATAGTATAGGCTTTCTGGATATTGTGATGTAGATTACGCTGGAGATAGGTTGGAATGCAAAAGCACATATGGGACCTGTTAATTTCTGGGAGGAAACATCATCTCATGGGAAAGCAAAAGACAATCAACCATTGCACTGCCAACTACATAAGCAAAATAAATCTCAGCTTCACTGTGCAACACTCAGATGCTTTGGATGAAGAATCAGCTGGAGGAATTTCATATTTATGAGAGTAACATCCCTATCTTTTGTGATGATACTGCTGCTATATGCTTAAGTAAGAATCATATTTTACATTCTAGAGTGAAGCACATAAAATTAAACACCACTTTATCAGAGACTATGTTCAGAAACAGGTAATTATTCTAAAATTTATAGACACAAACCATCAATGGGATGATATCTTTACAAAACCCTTAGCTGAAGATAGATTTCTTTTCATTCTGAAAATTTTTAATATGGCTGATTGCCCAGAATGATTCTGAACATGTGCTTTTCATATCTGATGTTAAATTAGACTCTGACTCAAGCATATAATGTTTATCTGATTCTAATTCTGATACTTCTATAAGTTAGAAGATATCTGGATTAGAGACCTTCTGAGTCAGAAACCTTTTGGTATTCTTGACTCTAGGAACATCAACATATTGTCTCTCAAACACGTGGCTCTGGATCTTCTAGACACCTGTCTAGATCATAACTCAAAGGCCAAACTATTGAGATCCCCTCGAGCAGTGTGCACATCTTGATATTAGACACCCATCATTAACTGCATTTAATACTCCCTACGCTTGTCAACTCAGATTTTAGCAATCATAATTGCTTTTGTTCCCTATCTAGCTAACACTGTCATTTCGCATGTGTTTTGAAATTGTGTATATATATTCCCACTATTCTCACATTCACACTTTTAACACTCACAACTTACACAAACCCTTAAACTCAACCTCTCTCAATTTTCTCTGCAACTATCTTCATCTTCTTTAACAACATCATTAATCCCCAACAACAACAAGTGTTTGAATACTCCCAAGAGATGAACACCATTGAACAAGCTTCTCCTTCACAACAAGTTGCAATCCCTATTGATGCTCCTTAAACAACCTCATATTAAGAACCTCATGTTCTTGATTGTCCTGCTCATATCAACCTATCAATGCCTTTTAATAAGCTTGAAGTGCTTTGTTAGTTGTTGGTTGATTTTGACAACCTCAAAGCAAATGGAATGGATTTAACTCAAGAACTAGAAAATCAAGGGTGGGCTAACTACTTCAATCGTCTCTATGGCCCCATCTACACCTTCTTGGTCAAGGAGTTTTGGATATTCACAGATTGTGATGACCACTACATAGTGTCTCACGTTCTGGGAGTCAAAATGGTGATTACTAAGAAGTCAATAGCAACTCTCATGAACATGGAAAAGGTTGGGGAAAATGATCTACAACATTAACCCTGGGGCTAAGTATATGTCCCAGGAAGTTATCCCCATTATCTTCTCTTAGAACCCAAAATGTAAAACCTCTAAGAACAAAGAGCTTCACCAGAATCTGAGGGTGTGGCTCAAGATCATTCTGGGAACCATTAATCACCGTCCCTCTTACAGCTCCTCTGACTACATTAACACTGCTCAGAAGTGCATTATGTACTGTCTGCACAAAGGGCTGAAGTAGAATCTTCCCTTCCTTCCCTTTAGGTATCTGAGGGATTCCATTAGAGACACAAGAAATAACATGAAAACCAGAAACTACATCCCTCTAGGAAGACTAATTTCTAATGTTCTGGTAGATAGTGGTATGGTGAACCATCTCATCTCATAAAATCGGATGGAAGACGTCACTGTGGACGTGGGGAAGCCTCTGAACGAGAGGAATTTGAAGACCATGGGTTTGATAGACAAGGTCAGAGTCAAACCCTCTAAGGGCACCTCCTAGGAAGCTCTGAAGGATTGAAGGGAGATATCTAATAAGATTGATCCCCAAAGGTCATTGCGTGCTATCTGCATGATCTGGAAGCCTAAGGATATGACATATTTAGCTTCAGCTTGGACTGGCTCCCAGATCAACCCCCAAACTTCATGAAGAGAAAGAGGGAACCATTTGAGAAGAATAAGAAGAAGAGTCTCAAGCTGAGAAAATCTTCAGCGACTCAGAAGCAACATGTGCCTCTGAGCTCTTCAGCACCTGGTAAGTCCCCTATCTCAGAAGCTCCAAATTTTTTTGGTTCTAGGAAAATTGCCTCATCATTACCTTAACCACCCTCACACTCTCAACCATCATAACCACTTCCTCCACTTCACTTTCCATAAAATCCACTTCTCAACAACAAAATCCATCTGAACCAACACCGTCTATACCTATCCTCTCTAAACCAAACCCATTTGATCCCCACACTCTGACCCTATCACATCTTCACCACCACTACCTAAATTCAACCTCACAACAACATATATCCTCATATCTGAAGCCATTATGTTCAATGAACCTATCTCACCACCTATTTTCTCTAACCCCAGTCCCCCTTCCCCGTATTATGACGTATCTTCCAACATTGAACACTCTGACCCAACCTCTCCATCTCATGCAGAACTTTAATCCACTGATGACTCTGAAAAGACTCAGTCTGTACCAGAACCTTCTAAAACCATTCTAGCTCCCTCTGAACCCAATTCTGAACTAATTTCTAAACCTTCTGCACCTATACACAAACCTTTTGAACCCACTCCTCAACCCTCTGAACTTGACCTCACTCTTCCTACCCTTGATGAGGACTTTGCTAAGTTCTTAGAGAACTCTGCTTCAAGACTCGGGAAGCTACCTGACGAATCCAGGGTCAGTGATAATCCTTCTGAAGTAAGGACTCACTGGAACGGGTTTATCAGGTGGATGACTTCTGAAGTCTTCAAGCTGAAGGGACTTTCTGAACAAGTCAGAAATGACTACATCGGAAGTGCTAAAGAGAGGCTGGAGGATCTTCTGGCTCAGGAGGCTGCTGAAAGGGTACAGAGAGAAGTTGAAGAAAAAGATGTTGCTGAAGCTGCTGCCAGGGAGGCAACTGAGAAAGCTACTGCAAAGGCTGCAGCTAGGGAAAAAGCTAAAGCTGAAGCAGCACTAGCCGCTGAAGCTACTCAGAAATATGCAGAAGACGTTGAGAAGACAATTGAGGTTACTCTAACTCGAAGTGAGTCATCAACATCTGACCTAGCACCTCTAGTCCTCAAGACTCTAGAAGAGCTACAGAAAGAATAGCAACTGGTCAGAGCCAAACTCGACCAGCAGGATCAAGTCAACTCCAGCATCCAAAATCTTCTAGCTCAGCTATTTCAGAGGATGCCTCCTCCTCCAAACCATTAGGCACTCTAGGAATATTTCTTTGTATTTTTTTCTAAGAGTTTTTGCCTCTAAGGCCTTTTCTTCTAATTCCTTCTGAATTGTATCTCTCTTTCTTATCAATTAAATTTTGTTCCTTCTGTGAACTTATTACTTGTGAGTTTATTACTTTTTAGTCTAACAAAAAGGGAGATAAATAAATAGAAGTCTTTTTAATGAAATAACATATCTAACTCTTAGAATTCACTACTTACATTCCGACATTAAGTTATTGCGCAATCTAAGTCTTTTTACAGGATCCATCTGAACAAAGAAAATATAAATCTCTATCTGAGAAACAAATAAATCAAGGCAAGCAACCTAAGAAGATCTGGTAAGAAATTATCTACCCCAAAAACCCTTTTCTGATACTAATGCCTTTAAAAAATTTCTAAGTATCAGACTTTGGGGGAGATTGCTAATCTCAGGGGGAGTCATTCTTTATCTGACTCTGATTTATTTAAATCTGTACCTCTGAAAGTGCTTATTGTTTCATAAAAAATTCTATGTTTTTGTCATCATCAAAAAGGGGGAGATTGTTAGAACATGATTTTGATTGTGCAATATATCTCTAAGTTTTGATGATAACAAGAATAAAACAATTTGGTACCCTAATAATTTTCTCTAGTATGCAGGATTCTAAGTTAAAATGAATTTGAGGAAAATAATAGTTGGCATCTGACGTAGTCTAGAAAAGATGATCCAGCACGAAGAAATCAAACATGACTCCAAACAGAATGTATTTGAGGAGAAATCACCTAAAGAACCTGACATTGTAATGCAACTCTGATCTATGAAGACTCACAAGAATATCTGAAGTCCGCAAGAACATCTGAAGGTTACAAGAATATTTGAACTCTACTAAATAATATCTAAAGACTGCAAGATATATTTGAACTCTAGCTCAAATACTCTGATCACGCTAACTCTGATACATGCGCAACCCATCACTTGATCAGAAACTTACTCTGGAATATTCTCATTTTAGCACAATTACCTTTAAGGAGATTATTGATTATGTTCCAAGAATTCTATGGAAAGGACAAGAAACTTAATACCTTTAACTCCCATAGCTGGCAAGAAATCTCCATTAATTTCCCTCCAACGGTATCATCTCAAAGTACTATATAAAGGCCTCCTTACAACTTGCTGCATAACAACTTGATACAACGAAACAATTTTGCTATAACAACATTCTCATACTTCAAATATTCTCACTATCATTGTTGTAATAAATACTCTAATACAAGAGTTGTTGCTCATATTGTATGGTTATGTTTCATAGTTTCTTAAGTGTGTTTATCCTGCTTATCTAGAAGCATCTTGTCAAACACTTATATTCCTGAAACTCTTTGTAATTCCTCAAGTGACTTGTGTTGGTATGTATACTTGAGAGGGCTAAGAGGTTGTTAAACTCTTAGACGTTTTTGTAATTTGTTGAGATTATTGGTTAAGTCATTTTTGAAGGCGAAATCACCTTGGCCGGATGGACTGAAGTAGCTTTGATTTTCAAGTGAACCAGGATAAACTCCTTGTGTTGATAGTATTTATCTTGTATGGTGTTACAAAAGTTTTTAAACTATTGTGAAAATAATTCAAACCCGTGTTTCTTGTTTTTTTTCTACCTTCATTAATACCTTCCCACCGCATAACCGATTCCTGAACCCATATTTGGTTGCGATGACCATTAAATCCTTTTTCTTCCCCTAGGGTTTTATCGTTATTCACAATTTCCTTAAGAAGAAATAAAATTTGGTGGCGACTCTGTTAGTAATCCTTAAACGTGTGATATGCCCATGAGGTTATATTTTTTGAGATGCGACACTCGCCGTCTAGGTTCACCAAAACCATGAGGTTATCCATAATCATTGTTATCATCTGTAGCCGATGAACATTATCCACACCATGTAGAGGCGGTGGAGGCGGTGACACATCATCAAAATGTACTCAAACATCAAACTGAAAAGATCCAACATCATCTCCATGTTGCCCAGGTGGGATGATGCGAGGGTGTGATATCATAAGGTACCACTCCAAATACCTATCCACACACCCCACAGGGAACTAAACCGCCACTACAGGATCTCTAATGGAAGGTGTAGAACCCATAATGTTACCACGAAACCAACTATTAATGCCCTAAGATGGAATAGCAGGGTCTGATTGTGGGATGTCCTAGACGTATCCTTACTAGTGTAAACATCTCTTAGGTAAGTGTCTAGCCATTAACCCATCCCATTGCAGATAACTAGAAAAATTCATAGTTTCATAGATCTCCTCATCCCTTATATCCATTGTATGGCCTGTGTAGGCCCCCCATATGACATCGTCTATAATCAGAGCATCAATCCTCTTCCTGTACTTCATAAAACCTCTTGGGTATGCATGTATTCCCCTCCATCTCATGGCCCGTAGGGACCCAACAGTGGTAGCAATAACCCACCTGTCACAAATGGACGTGAAATGCTCGTATATCCAACAACACATAATAACAAAAACTCATATAATAAGAAATAATGTCATAAATAGAACTAAAATAAATTGAATTAGTAATGTTGTCATACCTAAAATAGACTTATATAATCGACAAGCTGCCTAGTTCAAATCGCCTCTCCAATGGTAGCATATAGAATAGTCAATGCAACACACCCACATGCCCAGATGCATTTCTCAAGACTGTTAAGCAGTCACATGTACTTAGCATTGATATATACATGAGACTTATTTGCTAAGATACTACATTCTACAAGGTGTAACATGTATACCTTAGTGGTTTCCTTATACATACCCTGACATACTAACTATTTATGCCTATCCCAGAGCCAAGATAGGAGAAAATGAGCATTCCTCATAAACCTAAACTCATCTATCACCTGCAGCTCAATAACCCCCAAGTACTGTGCAAGTGCCATGCGTGCAGTCTCCTAACTAATGATATGAGCAGTGTAAGACCCTAATTTTGACCCTAAGATCCCTCATGGCATCATGTTATTGCACAAGTGTATTGCCTCAAGGATCATAGCATGTTTGGCTCCTTAACCCTAGGGTTGGGACTTGTTTGAGTGTTTTGAGATCACCAAGCATGCTTGTATTGCATATTATTGATTTTCTTATTTGATTACTAACCAAAATCACAAAAATATGTCACTAACTTTTTTTGTTTTGAAGCTCAAGTGATCATGTGCTCCAATGCTCTTAGGAGGCTCTTAGTCCCAATGAAATGGCTAGATGAAGATGAGGAAAAGCATGACAATGGTCCACAAAGTTCCTAATAGTCATATATGTCTCCCAAGTATCTCAATTTGCCAATTTGATCAAGATAACCCAAAGGGCTTGAGGATTGTTTCCCAAGGAAACCCTAATTCAACTATGCTTTGACTGTGCATTGCCCATGAAGCAACCTCAACCTATGATCAAATTTAATCAAGTGAAGTTATTTCATTCATAATTTTATGCATATTTGATCCTATTTGAGGCCCCTCAATCATCTATTCCTCAAGATTGGAAGTTTGGCCTTGAAAAGTTGACCAGTCAAGTCATCTGACTAAACTGAGTTCCATTGAGATACAACTTTTGATGTGTTTGTCAAATGAATATGACCACAAGAGAAAAACTATTCCTAGGAACCATATTAACAACTTTCATGTTCATAAAAAATCCATTTGAAACTTAGAAGGTCATCATTCATTTCAAAACAGTATAGGTCATTTTGACTGAAACCCTAATTTTGGGTCAACTTACCAAGGGCATAACCTCCTTAATTTTTATGATTTTTAGGTTAGACCAAATGAATTGGAAATATTGATATGTTTCCTTAAAATGTTATGTTGGACAAAATTCCATAATTCTAAAATAAATACATGTGATAATACAAAACATTATAGGTCATATTGGGCCTAATTCATTGAATTTTAAAAAGTACCCAACTTCAAATGCCCATAACTTTGTCATAAAAATCCAAATGGTGCAAACTTTGAGTCTAAATTGATCATATTGAAAATATATACAACTTTGGTGTTTGAGGTTTTTCCATTTGAAGCTTGTATCATGAAAACATAGGGGTTTGATTAAGCTTGCTTTTGGGAAAAAATTTCAAAGTACTTTGAATATGTTTTTTACTTGGATTTTCACAGCCAGTTTTCATCAATTTCCAAATGCCAAATGAATTTTTTCCCAACATAACTTTTGTTCCTTATTTCGAGGGTTTTCCAACCATTACTCACAATACTCTTTTGGACTTACCATTTGAGAGTTTCGAATTCATTTCCATTTAGGTGCATTTTGGTATTTCATGATGAAACTTGAAAATGCAAGCTAGTTCCCTCCAAAATGCACGTCCAAATACTTTCCAGGTGAACTCAGCAAGCTTTTGCATCCATCATTGGGCCTTCCACACGCCTGTACAGGCCCATGCATATCAAAGCTCAAATTTCATGCACACGAGAGAAGTGTGTGATCAGCCACATTTAGCTATAAATAGAGGTTCCCTCTCACTCATTTGGTAACCTTTTGGAGATCTAAATTGCTACAGCATTGAAACCATAGCCATACCAAAGGAATTTTTCAAAAAAAATTCTCACTTTCGAGCTTGAAATTCAACATCATTAACTAATCTTCAAAGCCTAATTCCTTAGCCTTTCATTTCCCCTACATCCATAGATCAAAGAGGAGCAAGGAACTTGAAGGAATCGTGACCTGAAGTGCTTCAATTCAGAGGTACACATTCAAACTTTTTGGATCTAGAACTCTCAATCCGATGTAGCATTCTTGTGTTTGTATGGTTTTCTGAAGTCCTCACACTTGAGGCAAGTCATTGGTGCTTTCAATTCATCATTTCGTGAGCAAACAGTTGGAACACCATGATCTTCCACTTCATATTTCTCTCAATATAGGAAGAGTGAGGAAGATCCATTGGTATAGTGTTGATCTCCAGTACACGAGCTTCATTTCCATGGCCTTGTTTTTAATTTTTATTGAGTTTCATTTTCCTGCAACTGGTGGCCGGAATTTGTTGTCTGGCCGGAGAAAATGGTGGTTTCCACCACCACCACCATGTGTGCATCCTCCTGGCCCTTGGATCTGGTTTCCACGTTTTAATCTTGTTCATCCATTATGTTTACTTCATTTAATACATGTTGCTACGCGTTTGACTTGGTTGTATCGTGCGCCCTCACATCTGGACCGTCTCTTAATGCCACGTCAATTAATGAGCTCCATCGTGTGGCTGTGGTTTTTTCCATTTATTATATTTTCTTTTATTTTCAGTTAATTCATTTGATTTTCAAAAATTCATAAAAAATTCATTTGAAGTCATAAAAATATGAGACCAATTCCAAAAACTTTCTTGAAAAATCTAGTTTCATATTTTAATTTTTAATTATTTTTGTGCCTTCATTTGATATTTTTCATGGATTATTTGATTTTTAACAATTTTAATTCATTTTAAAATACTTTCTGACTTTTGAAAAATCCAAAAATATTTTCATAGCATTTATGGATCATGATAAGTCAATGAAAAATAGTCTCATCAATTTCTTATTTGATTTGAGATTTTTTGAGATTTTAATTCATATTATGCTATTTTTAATTGTTTTAATTGTTTTTAAATACTTTCTGGTTTCAAAAAAATTATGAGAAAATTAGTCAAAGGTTGTTAGACCATGTTGAACCTATGAGAATTTAATTGGACTTTTTGAAGTTGATTTGAATTAAATTTGAGGTTTGAACTTATTTGTTTATATTTTATTTGCATTTTATTTTAATTCAAAAAAAACCAAAAAAATATTGTTGACTAGTTGACTTGTTATCTTCATTTCTTTTCTGTTTTGTGTTGATTGATGATGATTTGATTCACATTTGATTAATTGGATTTGGTGGTTGTCTTCTTTTCCTCTCCATTTCATCTTCATCCATTTCTTTCCATCAATGGCCAATGAGTTAAATTCTTATGGTTGATCTTGACAAATGAGAGGTTTAACCTTCTTTGATCCAAACCAAACTCAACTTGATCCATGATCAAGTGAGTTGTTTTGTGTCCAAGATAGGTTGCTTCTTGGTCAAGCAAATAACCTAAAGTCAATACAAGGCTCTTCCCCTTTTGTCTTAGCATGGCAAGTTTATGGAGCTTGGCTTACTAGTCATGATCTCTAACTTGTGTTCTTTGCCTATATTTTTATTGACCGGCCTCAGATAGGTGTGATTACTACATTAGTCCACTTACGATTGCTTAACATAGCGCTACATTGTCTTATGACAAGCTAACATAACTTTACTAACTACTAACTTTAATTTGAGCATTTAATTTCTTGTAATTTACTTTTAATGTCATTTATTTCTTGCTCATCATTCATATTGATTTTCACTTTGCTCACTTGAGCACATATTTTATGTTTATGTCATTTTTCTTTTGCTCATTTGAGCCCATTATTGTATATAAATATATTTCTATCTTGTGTTTGCTTTGTGTTTGTTTTGTGTGAACCAAATGCAAAAAGGAGAAAGGACTTAGAATTAGGACTTACCTATGCTTAAAGGAGTTCAAGAGCAACTAGGCCTCATGCCTTTAGAATGCTAGAATGTGTTGAAGAGAAACTAGGCCTCATGCCTTTAGAATGCTAAAATCCAAAGTTGACTTCAAAGGACTTCTCTACAAACTTATTCTTTGTCCATTCCCTTTATTGTGTTGTGAACTTTTTGATGTTTGTTCTTGTGTGATAGGGATTCCATCTTGAGATTGTGAAAAGAGGACCATTGTCATGAGTAGCCAAATTAAGAGACAAGCCAAATGGAGATCCTATGGGCTTGAATTCAATTGTGTGATTGTTTGTTTGTTTGCTAAGTCCAAAGGAAATGAGCATCTTGAGTCATCTCTATGACTTCAAGAAAAGGAACTCCAAGGGGTTTTCTTTCCCCTCTTATCTTTATATGCTTTAGGACTAGCCCTTCTCTTCTTCTCCCCACTCTAACCAAGCCAAAAATCTTTTTCTTCAAACTTTGACTTTGTTTCAAATTAGAAACCTAGGCCTTAAGCCTTTGATTTTCAAACTCTTTTCATAAATACTCATTGTGAATGAACTTTAATCCCCACTTTGACTTCATTTTTGTAAATAATCTAACTTGTAAATATAACTCATTTCAAGTTATTTTGTGGTTCCAATGGCCACTTGTTAAAACTTTTCATAAACATTAGTCATAGGTTTGAGTTATCATAGTGGTTGATATAAATCTCACCTCATCCTTAGTGGTTGGATTATAAGTCTTCCATGCTTATTATAGGGTTAACCCCTCACTAGTATGTTGAAGCCTTCCTCACATGGTGGATTGTTGGTTTAGGTTGAGTTTTCTCCCTTTGATAACAAAAGACCTTAAGGCTTTTGGTCAAATCAATTCACCAATCTTTGAGATTTTTACCCCGAACTACGAGGTTTTGATCCTCCTTTGTGATGGTACGTAGGCAATGAGTTCATCCATTCAAACAACAAAAGTTGTAAATATAATCTATTCTCTTCTCATCCCTCCAATCTTTTGCACAAATCTTTTCACAAATACCAACCTACAACACATATTTGCAAAAAGGATTCCCTTAGAGTACTAAGGATGTTTTTGGTGCGTAAAACCTTCCCATTTCATAACCAACCCCCTTACCCAGATCTCTGACATTTTTATTAGTTTTTTATTTGAAAAACTTCTTACTTGGCTTTTGTTTACTTTTTAGCCTTTTCTTTGGACAAATAAAAGTGTGGTGGCGACTCGAATTGTATGTTGACTTTTGGTTTAATCAATAAACCTAAAGGTAACGAAAACCCCGCTACAAGCAGTGAAGAAACTACCTTCCAGCGGAATATGGAAAAGCGAGGAGACATCATCAAATGTAATCGTCATCTCACCAAATGGAAGATGGAAGGAAGATGTCTCCTTGTGTCATCGCTGAACAAAGGATGTCAATGGTTGACCTTCGAGCATGGTAAGAAAAACAATCCACCAATCGAAGGAGACCGCACTCCTCAACTATCTCCTTCACTTGCGGTGGCATCTCGACATCAGAGAACTTCTCCAGCTTCAACCCATGGGTGGGCACCTTAAGCATAATACGATCCTGTAACAAACAAAGTTAAGAAGCATCAGTTAATTTCATAGTATTAATAAATAAATTCATATCATCGATACATAATAGACATACCTCTCCCTGCCATAATCTGAATGCCACATGATCTGTGTATCCTGTGAGAATAGAATATACACTAGGCCTACCAGGGAACCCTTTATCGTGTGTATAGACGGATCTGTCGAAGTAGGAGTTGTCTCATGAGGATCAGTGACATATGTCTCAACAGGAGGAGTAACCTCCATATCATGAGTAATTGGCGCCTCAGTAGTCGTATGCGAAGTAGGCGCCTCAATAGTCGTATGCGGGGTAGGTGCCTCAATATTGTCTTCAGAGTAACCTCTATAGTAGCTTCCAGATGGGGAACCTCTATCTATGCTGGATGAGGACATCAGTCTTTGCCACCATTTTCACGTCATCATGAACTGGTGCCTGAATATCACTTGACTCATCATCATCATCGCTCGCCCATCTAGGAGCAGATCTAGATCCTCTACATCAGATAGTGTGGGGTGGACAAAACTAAACCTGATTGGCTAGCCCCCCTGTGAGAACTAGTCGATGCCACTCTCCCCACCCGAAGATGCAAGTCATCGACGTCACCTACCCTCTATTGAGCCCTTGCAACATCAACTCTATCATGTTGTCGACCAGCAAACGTACCATCTTCGCCTCTGATCTTCACTGCAAAAAAGAAAAAAACATTTTTTTTTAAAATTATCGGATTTTACAAAATATCTGGAACTTAGAGTTACCGCATGTTTGAAATATTCGATAAAAATATAAATTTCTTCTGGATTTTTCAAAAAATGTGGTTGAACATATGGATTTTATCCAGATTTTTAAAAAATGCGGAAAAAACATTGCATTTTTATTTTGGATTTTTTTGGAAAATTCATAAACATTTATGCAGTTTTACCACATTTTAAAAAAAATCCAGAAAAATGTATGCATTTTTCAAAAAAATTCGGCCAATCATATGAATTTTTTTTTCAAGTTTTTCAAAAAATGCAGAAAAAACATTACATTTCTTCCGAATATTTCTAAACATTCAGTAAAAATTCAAGAAAAATACTAAAAATACGGCAAAAACACAAACTTACTTGTCATCAAAGAAAATATCAAGTAATGTCTTTGAAATATGCGGAAATTTACATAGCATTTCAAAAAAATCGAAATGTTCCAATACTTTTGAGACTGAAATTATAATATTATGCAGGGTTAATATGGTAAATACATAGGGGATGTGGGGGTTAAATTTGGCGGATGTCAGAAAGAAACCTCCGCAATTGGCCAAGATAAGCCCAATAACAAGCCCAAAAGAAATGTGAAGCTTCCTATCAGACTTAAGGGTTGTGTGCTTCACAAATGAAGTCCTTTCAGAAGTCTCATTCGAAAAATTCTAGTGCTTACCAGGGTGAATTTGTTGCAAGAAATAATCCCTTATTTTGTGGAATTTGTTAGGATCTAGAATTTTCCCTTTATAAACATCGTTGCATAGGTACGGGTACTGATACGGAGTACGACATTTTTAGAAAAACTAAGATATGAGTACGTCAGTATAATTTTTTTAAATACAATTATAAAAATAACAAAGGTGTTATATTGTTTAAATAACAACAAAACATTAAAATTATAAAATAATTTGCTTAAAAAAAGTTAATATTTGCGCAATAACATAAATAAATTACACTTAAAAAGTATTCATAAATCATGATATCATTAAAAAGAACGGCTTCTAGTTCAGGTTTATCGAGAGAAAGACTAACACCTTCAAAAATATCAACTACATCAAATAGATCTCATTCATCTCCACCAATATCCCACATTTTTGTTACTCCAATATTATAAATTTTAATATGAGAAGACAAATATTTGTATGAACAAAAACTAAATCTTCGGTCCTCTTTGAATTGAACTTATTCCTTTTTAATGAGTAAATAAATTTAATTGTGCTTCAATTTCTCTCCATAGAAGATGAAGAATTTGGTTGTGAAAGAACTTTTTTATTTCTAAATATAATAATTAATCTAACTTTTACTTAGAAAAAAAAGTTCAAATCATACTATTTGAAAAAAATTTGGATACGTAGTACCAAATATATACCGGTTGGTGTACCAACTTAAAAAAAAATTGGTACGGTTTCGGTGTCTACCATACGAATACCGGTACCCGGTAAGTATCTGGTAGCGGTACTTTATCTAAAATAGAGTACACGTGCTTCAAAGTTTCTAAGCATTGTACTTCTTTCATATTTGGGCATCAGTATATAATTCTCTGATTTCTTACTCTTTTTCTTAAGGAGGTTTCTTAGTCCTCAAATTCTAAGAATCGTAATACATAACATTGGTGCTTTCATTAAGAGATCTCCCTAACCAACATCCAAATGGACACAGCACATGCTTCCTCCAACGAAAGAATTGACGAACTAGTACAACAGTTGTCAACCGTGTTGATTCGTTTGGAGGAATCAACAACCAGCTGGAGGAGCCACCTTAATCCACAGTTCGGTCGTCTGTTTCCTCACCCACTCCAAACAACAACCATCATCCAGGCTTGAAGTTAGATTTTCCTCGTTTCAATGGTGGCGAAACACATGGATGGATCTTCAAACTACCCTAAGTTTTCATCTATCATCAAACACCCGAAGAAGATAGCATCACTGACGCATCTTTCTACCTTGATGGATTCTGCCATTTTTCAGAATCCAAGATGGCAGAGGGACCAGGGAACTTTGTTTCAATTGTGACCATAAATGGTCTCATCAACACAGCTGCGGAGGTCGTGTGTTCATGCTCATTGCCGAGGAAGAAATTAATGAGAAAGAAACTACTGATACACCGTTACAACCACTTGTTCGATGAACCCACACAGTTACCACCACCATATAAATATTAGGCCCAACATCGCTCGGGTAAACGTAAGACCTTACATATTCCCTCGTTATCTAAAACTGAAATTGAGAACCATGTTGCTAAATTGCTGAACACATGGTGGTTTCAACCCAGTACAATTCCATTCTCTTCTCCGGTGCTTTTATTAAAGAAGAAGGATGTCTGGATTTTATCTGGATTTTATCGAAAGTTCGTTCGTGGCTATGCTACCTTGGACCTCCCTTCAACCAATATTTTAAGGAAGGATGTCTTTAAGTGGACTCAAGAAGAAGATTTTGATGAATTAAAACATGCATTAGCCATAGCGCCAGTTTTTGTCTTGCCAAATTTCAAGGAGCCTTTTGTAGTTCTGACTGATACGTCCGGCAAAGCAATGGGTGTAGTTTTGATACAGGGAGATCATCCCATTGCATATTTCAGCAAGTTATTTTGCACTCGAATGGTGAAGGCTTCAATATATTTGAGGGAGTTACATGCAGTGACTAGTGTGGTTAAGCGGTTAAGACAATGCCTTTTGAGGCACTTCTTTATTATCCAAACTGATCATAAGAGCCTTAAGGAGCTACTCACACAGGTGATACAAACTCCTGAGAAGTAGTTTTACATCACCAATATTTTTGGGTATCATTATGAAATTGAGTATAAGCACGGGAGAACTAATGTGGTAGATAATTAGGGGTGGCAAACGGGCATATCTGCCTCGTTTAGGCCCGTCTCATAAAAGCCCGCAAAAAAATGGGGAGGGGCGGTCATAGTTGCAAAATTCACGGGCTTCCATAATGTATTATTTTCGATTGTGATCCTATATTTGTTAGAAAATTAGAGGCTAATTTGTTCAAGTTTATTGGAACTTTACTTAGGAATAGTTCTTCAAATCATATTCAAACCGACGGCCAAATCGAGGTCACTAATCGCACCATTGAGCAATAATTGCGTGAATTTGTTCATAATATAACACTTCCTTCAATACTGTTTCTAGCCTTCCACCATTTCATGTCATGTTTGGGAAACCTCCACCATCGATTTCCTCATCATCATTGTTGGATATGATTGAGGATACGAGTTTGGTTTCAATAAGCTTGACAGTAAGATGAAAAATCCTTGAAATCATCATTGTTGGAGTTGCAGCAGAAATTTGACTTCTAATAATAAAATACAACCCTCACTAAAGTTGGACAAGAAAATAGTATATGAACAATGAATTGTATGAAGAGATATAAATTTCTAAAGAAGAAAGATTGAATTGATTAAAAAGGAAAACTAATAACTTTGTTACATATTACTTGTTGTTCTACCAGACAAACATAAACTTACATTTATATAGTAACTTATGTACAATAACGTGAGTGATCTACATTTCATACAAATAACAACCTTTATCTTCCTATTATTATTCATTATGTTGAATGGAGTATGTTGCATTTACCACACTCAATATTTCATATTTAACTTTGCTTAATATTCTCTTATTCCCTTATTCCCACCATTCTCCACCCTATTCATCATTTAAAACATTCAAATTTTGGACGAATATAGAATAATTTTTAGCAAGTTCAAGCAGGGTTGGAACTTGCTACCTAACACAACCTTGATTAACATGACAGTTGGGTTATCATCAGTATGTATCTTCATAAGAGAAAGATGACCTTCCTCTACGACATCCCGTACAAAATGATACCTTACATCAATATGCTTGGTCCGAGCATGATGAACCTGATTCTTAGCCAAATTAATTGCACTTTGACCATCACACATCAGTCTCACGCATTCTTGCTTAACACCCAAATCACCTAGAAGACCCCTCAGCCACAATGCTTCCTTTACTCCTTCTGCTACGGCCATGTACTCGGTTTCCGTAGTTGAGAGTGACACTGTAGATAGTAACATCGACCGCCAACTAACTGGAGTACCATGTATTTGAAACACATAACCAGTAGTAGATCGTCGTCTATCTAGATCACCAGCATAATCTGAATCAACAAACGCGCTTATTTGACATGCATCTCCACCAAAACACAAACTAGTGTTAATGGTACCTTTTAAGTATCTCAAAATCCATTTTACTTCTTCTCAGTGCACCTTTCTCGGATTCTCCATGAACCTACTGACAACACTTACCGCTTGTGAAATATCTGAACGTGTACACACCATAGCGTACATCAAACTGCCAACTGCACTAGCATAAGGTACATTTTCCATGTATGCCTTATCTTTTGTTGTAGTGGGAGATTGATTACCATAAAGCCTAAAATGTGGAGCTAAAGGAGTAACCACTGACTTAGCACTTTTCATTCCAAACTTTTCAACAACCCGCTCTAAGTAGCCTTTTTGACTCAAGAATAGTCTTCGTTTTGTCCGCTCTCTTCTAATCTCCATACCTAGTATTTTCTTTGCATCGCCCAAGTTCTTCGTCTCAAACTCTTTACCAAGTTTAAACTTCAACTTATTTATCTCCACCTTGCTTTTTGAAGCAATAAGCATGTCATCGGCATACAATAATAGATAGATATAATCACCTTCGTGAAGCTTCTAAATATAGACACAATTGTCATAACTACTTCTAGAAAAACCTTGTTTTATCATAAAAGAATCAAATCGCTTGTACCACTGTCTAGGAGATTGTTTCAACCCATAAAATGATTATCTCAAGAGACATACTTGAATCTCTTTACCCTTAACCTTGTATCCTTCAGGTTGATTCATGTATATCTCCTCATCTAAGTCTCCATGCAAGAAGGTTGTCTTCACGTCTAGTTGTTCCAACTCAAGATCACCATGAGCTACTAAACTTAATAGCACCCGGATAGAAGTATGTTTCACCACCGGAGAAAATATCTCATTCTAATCAACTCCTTCCTTTTGTGCAAATCCCTTGGCCACTAGTCTAGCCTTATATCTTGTACAACACGACTTAGTATCATATTCTTTTCTTTTATACACCCACTTACAATCGATAGCAGACTTTCCTACAGGCAATGGGTTTAATAGCTTTTGACAAAGCTATCAAAGATTTTTCGTCAAATGTAACATCCTTGCTGATCACAAACTTAGAATCTTCTACACTCCAAAGACGATAGCCATTCTCCCCTTTTGCATATCCTAGAAAGATAGATTTTTTGGCTCTTTTATCAAGTTTGTTATCCTTAACGTGATAATAGGTTGTGCATCCGAAAATTTTTAGTCTTTCATAATCAGCATGTTCACCTTACCACACCCTATAGGGCGTGTCTCCACCTAAACTAGAATGTGGGGATCTGTTTACTACATAACGAGCTGTAGAAACCGACTATGCACACCATTCTCGACCTAACCCAGAATTAGAGCGCATACACCTTGCTTTCTCAAGAAGTGTACAGTTCAGTCTTTCTGTGACTCCATTCTGTTGTGGTGTGCCTCTGACCGTCCAGTGTCTAACAATGCCTTCCTGATCACAAAACCTCTTGAAAGCTCTATCTGTATACTCTGTACCATTATCCGATCGCAGAGTTTTCAGCTTTCTACTCGTTCTGTCCTCGACCATTGCTTTCCAACACTTGAAAATATCAAATACCTCACTCTTATGCTTAAGAAAATAAATCCATGCATACCTCGAATGATCATCAACATATGTAACAAAGCACCTGGAACCCCCCCTTAGAAGTAATCGGAGCCGGACCCCAAACGCCAATATGCACGTAGTCTAATATTCCCCTATTTTTATGCTTGCTTGTAGAAAACCGCAACCTATGTGCTTTGCCATACACATAATGTTCACAAGATTCCATGCATGGCCTTTCCATGTTCTTCAGCAAACCTTTCTCACCAAGCAGTGATAGACCTTTTTCAGACATATGCCCAAGGCGCATGTGCCATATCCTCGTACATTCAATCTGGTCTTTACTTCTATTAATTCCAACTGCCAAATCACCTGTGACAGTTTCCCCCATAAGAGGATAAAGATTCCTGTGACGAACCCACTTCATCACAACCAATGAGCCACGAATAACCTTTAAGACTCCATTTTCCAAGATTAATTTGCAGCCATTTTCCTCTAATACACCAAGAGAAATAAGGTTTTTCCGCAAATTAGGGACATGTCTCACGTTCCTCAAAGTCCTTACCGCTCCATCATGCATCTTAATTCGTATTGTACCATACCCCATAATCTTAAAGGCATGGTTATTCCCCATTAAGATTGTACCACCATCTATGCTTTGGTAGGTAGTAAACCACTTCCTATTTTGGCACATATGGTGTGAAGCTCCTGAATCAAGCATCCATCTCCTGGAGATAGCATGGTATTGTCTGAAACCGAGAAGCAATCATCCTCGCCATTTGAGACATAACTCGCCTCCTGCAAATCTTGTTTATCTATGAAGTTGTTTTCGTTATTGGTATACTTCTTAAATAATACCCTCTTATTTGGAAAATTTGCTTTAAAGTACCCAAGCTCACCATATTTAAAGCAAGTTCTTTCCGCATGAGCTCTAGATTTTGATCTAGACTTACCGCCTCTGCCTTGTCCTCTTTCATTGGTCCTCCCTCTAGTAACAAATAATCCTTGTGCCTGTTCGTTATTTTCTCCACCATTTCCAGACATCCCACTAGTAGAAACCTTTCGAAGATCATTCGCTAATAACGATGTTCTAGTCTCATCCATGGTTAGAGTATCACCCACAAGCATCAATGTTTGAACTAGATTTTCATACTTCTTGGTCAATGAAAGAAGCAACATAAGTGTTTGGTCTTCATCATCAATCTTCACCTACATCCTTCAAGTCTGATATAATCCTATCAAACTTGTTGACATAATCCCGGATTAAGGTGCCTTCCTCCATCTTGCATGTATACAATTTGGATTTCAAGTAGATCTGATTTGTTAGAGTATTTGTCATGAAATTTTTCTCTAACTTTGACCACACGCCAGCAACCGTTGCTTCTTCATTAACCAAGAATGCAACATCCCTCTCAAGGCATAAGATTATGGCTGCCCGTGCTTCAAGATCTAACTCTTCTCAATCTTCATCCTTCATACTCTCAGGTTTCTGTTCCGCTAACGCCTTATGCAACTTTTGTGAAATAAGCAAATTTTTCATTTGCATTTTCCAATAGGAAAAATCATTTTTTCCATTAAACTTCTCTATTTCATATTTTACAACCTTGACGGTTCCACTGGTAGAAGCCATTATCTTCGAAAAACAATAAAAAATAATAATAAAGTTTTACCACTCTACAATTTTACAATTGGCTCTAATACCAATTGTTGGAGTTGCAGCGGAAATTTGACTTCTAATAATGAAATACAACTCTCACTAAAGTTGAACAAGAAAATAGTATATGAATAATGAATTGTATGAAGAGATATAGATGTCTGAAGAAGAAATATTGAATTGATTATAAATGAAAACTAATTACTTTGTTACATATTACTTGTTGTTCTATCAGACAAACATAAACTTACATTTATATAGTAACTTATGCACTATAACGTGAGTGATCTACCTTTCATACAAATATCGGCCTTTGTTAGAATATGGGAGGTATGTTCGCCACATTTTTGGTTTGTTCTCATGCGCGACACTGTTCTTTTTTGGAGGTAGTAGAATTAGTTTCTCTATATAAATTCCGGAAAATTAGTTGTGTAAATTCCGAAAAATTAGTTGACCAACCGATTTTATTGTGTGGCTGTTGGTTGTTTTTATTGCATTGCGTCGTACA
Source organism: Lathyrus oleraceus (assembly GCF_024323335.1). Taxonomy (NCBI): domain Eukaryota; kingdom Viridiplantae; phylum Streptophyta; class Magnoliopsida; order Fabales; family Fabaceae; genus Lathyrus; species Lathyrus oleraceus. Next base: position 625,162,552 of record NC_066583.1, on the reverse strand, counting down.
AATTGAAAATGCAAAACTATTAAATTATTGATAATCTTTTTATAATGCAATCAATATAATAAAATCATATTAACATGTTTTAAATAATTTTTTAAAAACTTTAATACTTTCTCCATTAATAAGATACTTCCATTTATTTTTTATCTCACCCTCACTTATAGCCTAACTTCTTCAACAACAATTTTATTAAAAAGAAAATATATATATTTTTTGTAATTTTTCAAAGCCTACATCTATAATAATAATATAGATAATAATTATTTTATAATTTTTCAAAGCATACATCAATACATCAGTAAAAAATAATATAGATAATAATTAAAAGAACAATAGAACTAGGAAATAAAACCATAAAAAAATAAAGAAGACATGTTAATAATAAAGTTATTAAATATGTTTGTATCTCAATCAAAAGATAGCTCTAAAGGTGGGGTTGCCCTCACATATTTTATACATCCAACTTCTCAAAAATCGGATAAGTATGAGATTTTAAACAAACTAGTAAAGGACCCGTGCGTTCGCACGGGTCGCGCAAGTGCAATAATTTATTTAAAAAAAATTAAAATATAATATTTTTTTGTTTATATATATATATATATATATATATATATATATATATATATATATATATATATATATATATATATATATATATATATATATATATATATATGGTTGGATCAACGTACACAAATTTATTGCATAAGAGTTTTTTTTAATGTAATGAATGTTAAATGATCAATAAATGGGTTCAAAAAATTTCCACAAATAACTTTTTCCAGTTTGGGACATAATAAAATAAAACATTATTAATTTATAGTAATATAATTTGCTTAATTTTTTTGTATACTATATTAAGGAAATAATCAAAAAATATAATACAAAAATATTTTTATAATTTATTGATATATTGATATATAATAAACATTCCATTGTTAATGTTATGAATAAACATTCCATTTATCATTGAGATTTTGGACATAAGAAATAAAAATATATTTATTTAGTAATGGATGAAATTTTCCAATCTGTTACTAATTTGAGGTATAAAAGCGCAAATATTAACCTTCATAATAAATGATTATTTAACCAAAATACATAAACCATGTAAAAGAAATACCAGAACCTCATTTGTTTTAAAATATAGTAATGAATACTACCAAATGTTGAAATTAATTGCAATTGATACCGTAAGGTTTAATGCAACAAAAGATATTGAAACAAAAGGTTCACAATTTTAGTTAAAATTGTGAGAAATAAGTCCAACAACAAAAATGATTTAACTTCGTACAATTCTTTGGTCCTTAAAAAATTGGGTTTATACAAAATCTGCCCGCAACATTTTAGGAAGTGATGATTCAAAATCTGTCCGCAACCTTAAAAAACTACAATAATAACTAATTTGATTTCAGGATATTGATTTCATTTTGGAATGATAAGATTGCAACAACAATAAAATAACGGTAATATTTTTTAGTAGTATAAATAGGTAATTTATTTTATCACATTTTTCACTCACATCTAGTCTAAATTTGACCAATTTATTTTATTTAATTTTAATTTTTTTGTGTACACATTTCATTTGAAAATGACCCTCAATCAACATAACACATGCTCCAATTTTATGCAAAATGATGGAAGTCCTCTTTGTATCCCAAATCAACAAAACACCTCATATTTTGGAAATCCACCTCTTATTCCAAATCCACACTATAATTCAAGATTTCAAAATTCTCTTTTTATCCCAAATCCATAAAATAATTCACCCATTGGAAATTACTCATATCATACATCACTTTACCCAATGAAAAACTCTCTTTTAATGTATTTTGATATATTTGAATCAATTTTTTAATTATATTTTATATAATATATAGTGGGATTTAGTGGGGGCCATTTTCTTAGCCCACTTTAATTATTTACAATCATTTTCTTGTACAACTAAATGTATAAAGAATTGATATTCTTATTGATTTATTACAAATCATGCATAACATTAATTATCTTACGGCTGAATTATTTTAATACTCCACTGACCTAGCCAATAGAAAGGAGGCAGTGGACATAATTATTCATTTCAACCCCCAACTATATTTTGGCAAATAAATAATTTAAATATGTTGAGTTATAATACTATATATGATGACGTGAGATTGGTAAAAAGTATAGTTGCATGCTTAACTTAATCATTTCAAACAAACAATGTAGATTTTCCATTACCAATCAAAAGACAATTCACTGTATATGATAATTATACCTTGTTTTTTTTATAAATCTTTAATTCAGTTGAATGCAAGATTCAAACATTGCTCCAACATTTCTGAACTACCTGCAATTTTAACATATGTATTAGACTTTGAAAAAAATTGTAAAAAAATGTGTTTCTATGTGTTTTCTATAATTAGTTTTGAAGGATTTCATAATAAAATTTCACGTAATTGTTTTTTTAATTTCTAACACCATTAGGCATGCTGAAACCAAACATGACATGCAATAATCTATTTATAATTTAGTCGTATACACATATTTCATAAGATGATAACGTATTTTGTTATCAATCTAAAATACTTATTAACATTTGAAGATATGATACTCATATAAATTTTGTAGTTGAAAGAACACACAAAACACAATGTTCAACATAACAACATAGGATTTTGAATAATTTCACACACATGAATTAAATACTCATTATCATCCTTTAAACCATACATGAAATATAAATGTCAATTGTAATCCCACAGAATAAACACTTCAAAAAAGTAAGAACACATCCTACAACCAAAACATATCATGTTCTTAACAACTTCATACTTAAACTCATTATGGTGCTAAAAAGTTCATAAAATATATTTCAATATCAAATTTCCGAAAATTCTAATTAAGAAGATGGTTCTATCTTTAATTTCTTGGATGGTTTGGTGCTTGATAATTGCGTAGCGCCAGTGTAAGACCCCAATTTTGGCCCTAAGATCCCTCATGGCCCATATCATCTCATATCATGACCTCAAGGATCATTGCATACCCTAGCTTCCCTCCTAGTGGGTGGGATACCTTGCGAGTGTGATTTCTTGATCACCAAGCATGTATTGCATTTGTATATCATTGCCTTTCATATGTTTACTAACCAAAAGTACAAAAATATTGTCATCTAACCATGTTGCTTGCAGATGAAGCAATCATCGGTCAAAACAGTCAAATCAGGCCTTGAGCAATAGATGGTGGCCATTCTTGAAGAATTTGGACACCATGATCATTCATAAAGAGTTCATATAACTTGTGATATCATTTGGAATCAAGATCTCATGTAAAAGAGGCTTGGAATTCATCAGAACATGGCCCAGTCAGTCAAAAGTCAACAAAAGTCAACTGTGGTCAACTGTGGATTTAATCAGTGATTTGATGACTAGAATTGGTTAGAAAGACCTCATTCATGTCTATATAAACTTAATTTGGCATTTCAAAGGCCAAGGTTGAAGGAATTGAAGTCAGACAGAAAATTTCCCAAAATGGCAAGTAGACCTGTAATTTCAGCTGCCCAAAATGGAAAGTTTTTCTCCCAAATATTACGTGTCCAAGAAAGCTTCAAATCAAAATTTGTCCAACATGAAAGTTGAAGATCTTGTCCTCACAATTCCAAAAAGTCCAAGAACCTGAAAATCCCATTTATGGTTTGCAAGATATGGCTCAGTGAATTTCAAAAAAGACCCGTAATCAGGAGGGCATAACTCCCACATGGATTGTCCAAATTGCAAGTTCTTTATATGCACAAACTCCATTTGATAAGTACTTTCATGGTGCATAATTGGATTTCTTCAAAAGTGCTCAATGCAAAAGGTCAAATTTCAACTGGACTGTTAATTGAACCAGGGGCAAAATCGTCCAACTTGTGAAATAATTGGAATTTTTGAGTGGGGATTTTTGCAACACCTCACAAATGGCATTTGAAATTTGTTGGAATATTCACAACATGCCTAGGCCTTGTGGTTTGAGAATTGGTTTTGAAAATGAATTGGAAAAATGGACACATAAGCCATCACATGGTGAAATTGGAAAATATTGGGAATTTGAAAATAAGGCTTACACCAACAGCTCCCAAAGGATATTTTTGACTTGTTTCAAGTGATAAAATTCTGCAGAATGTGATTCTAAGTGAAAAAAGAGTTAAAATCCAAATGGCACATAAACCATTTTTCCACTAATTCATTTGGCTTAATTGTGCTTATCATTGGATTAAGTAGTTGATATATAAGAAAAATCCATGACAGAATTTGGGGTCTCTAATCACAATTCTCACCATCATTTTCTGCAAACACGTTCTACACAATCTAACAGAAAGATATAACAGAAAATGCTCCCAAAAATCCTCTCATTTTTCTCAAAAAGCTTCATCACAATTCTTGCTCAAATTGGTGAAGATCTTGTGAACCTTGGTGGAAAATTTCTGTTGATTACCATTTTGCAGGTGTTGATGAACTTCTGTTGACGAAGAACCACGCGAATTGGTGATCGAATCGAGCTGTGGCAAGAATCTTCTTCCTCCATAACAGTCAGCAATTCTTGAAGATCGAAGCATTACCGAGCTGAATCGAACACTCTACGCATCTCCCAAGACACTTTGCAACATCTGTTTCGCCATCTCAAGCTTCATCTCGCGCGGAACCCGTCACTGTTTCAAGAAAAGGTTGGGAATCGAACTTCAAGATAGATTAAATTGTGATAGGGATTCGTTAGATTGCTGTTTGTAGACTGTATATCCATTTGTAGAATTGCATTTCGTGACGAATTGTGTGAGTTCTTGCGAATTTGAGTTTCGACGCCGTCCGTTTCTTTCCTTCGATTCGCATTAGGTAGTAATCTATTGTTGAAATTGATTATGGATTCATGATCCTGAGACGAAACCGGTTCGACCGGTATGTAGATCGCTCGTTTCCATCGCCATTCGCTCGAAACCGCTATCCCCGTCGAAGAACACGCCGGCTGCGCGAGGAAGAAGACGAATCTGGAAATTCTCCAGTGTTGATTCGCCAGAACCAATCCCAGCCGTCCACCTCATCTATCTGCAACGGTGCCGTTTTGGCCATAGCTTAATTAATTACCAACGTGCCATCAGCACCAAATTAAATTAAATAATCCTAATATAATCCTAAATAATTATTAAATAAATATTTAAAAACTTAAAAAATTCATATAATACTCAATTTTAATCCAAAAAATTCAAGGATTTTTTTGTTGATCATCTTTTTTTCTCTATTTTTTTATAGAATAAAAAATAAATTGTTGCTTGGAAAAAATGTAAATGGACCTAGAGATATCTTTAATGTGTACATATTTCACATGAGTTACCATTTTAATTGTAGAGACCACATGCTATATCCAAATTAAGTGAAAATTGGGACATTGATTCTTGACATCCTTCTGGATTTTTTGACATAGATTTCATAATTTTTGAGTCTATGGTTTATTATATGTGAATTATTGAATTTGGATGTGTAAATATGTGACATAGTTTGATAGGCTATATTCCCCTAATTGTTTACCATGCTTCCCTCTGGCCAATGGCCTTGAATTTTTGCATGAAGCTTGTTTAATATGTTAACATCCCCTGTGAATTTTTGTAGATTTTTACAATCCATTTTCGATTTGATTCATATTTTTTCTTGCTGCCTATCATTTTTGAACCTAGCCAGTGACACATTTTTTAGTATGTTGCCATATGCACATACTTTATCCAATGACCATGAAATTTGGTAGGATAGTCCCTAACACTTTAATGTAGCATTTGGCTTTGGTCCTACTGATTTCCCATGTACCCTTGCTGTTTACCATCTAATTGAAATTGGTGCATAATTTTGGACCTCATTTGATGTAGTTTTTGCATGCCTTGTCATGTCGATTAATTCCCATAGTTCCACTAATCCAAATTGCTTGAAAATTGACATGTAGCTTGTTGAATGTCCTCTATTTAGGATATAATTTTTGTGGAATTTACTGTGTTGTTTTGATATTTTTTTTGGATGCAATCATTCTGGTTGTCCATATGTGATTCAACATTGCTCCTTTTGCCTTCCATGTTGCATAAATAGAAATGTGTGCATAGTTTGAATATGGGACCAATTGGGATCCCTTTGTTATTGATATTACTTGAATTTGATCATGAATTGGCTGCTGTTTTAAGATTTTTCCATCTTTTTGACCCTAGGCTAGTCCTAGTGGTCATGTTACTTATATTTGAAGTGAATTGTGCCTTTTCAGGTTAAGGAGTTAATGATTAAGGAATTTGCTCCACAATATGGATTGTGTTACTTGACACATATGACTAATGTATTTGTTTTGTAGGATGTTTGGTTCATGTGAGCCTTGTGCTATGCACATCATTATTTGTATAATTGTACTTTGTTAATTGATTCTTATGTTGTTATCTGTTTATGAAATGGGATGCTGATTTTATTGGATTGTTTCCAGGTACCCTTTAGTTGCTCAGTTCTCTTAAGAACTCGCTTTGCTTTGCTTAAATAGCAACTTGCATTGAGGTATAAAACCTTCTTCTTCATGTAGTCTGGAGACCCGGTTCGTTATTTGACCGGGCAAATTGTCTGAAGTCCTCCTTAAGAGGCATTGCTTGTGTATGTTTATATTTGTCCCAAGCAGGAAAAGTCCTCATTTGAGGCAATTGGTGGAAGGTAGAGATAAGTAGCCTATCTCCCACTATTCAGTGAGTCTTCTCCTTGCTCCCATTACATGGTTGCAGCATTGAGATCCAAACCCAAGATCTATCGAGTCTATATATAGGGGAAAGAGTTCCATCTTTCTGAACTCCCCCACATTCTTATATTTACATGCTCTCTCGGACATGAGATAGAAGCAATGAGGCACACCCCTCATATCCTTTCATCTGCTTCACCTGAGCCCCTCAATGGCCAGGTTAAGAGCGACACTTACCTCTTACAGTGGACTTTCATAGTCAAACCCTTTTGCTTGAGCCTCATGAATGGTTATAGAGTGTGCTACTCGAATTTATGTGATTGATTACTTGACTCATTTATACATGATTACTTGATTGCCATTGTGCATTTACTACCATTGATTGCCATTGGGCATTTATCATCTTTGTTTGCCATTAGTGCATGACCATTTCTTTTGTCATTGTGACATTGTTGTTTTCCCATTGAGGAACCAGTTATAAGTCCCTGTGAGTTGGCATCTGTTCCCATGACATGGAAGGGGTAGAGTGTAAGACCTCATTGGTCACTCATACCCATTGCCTTGAGCATTGTTGTTGTATGTGAGGATCCATTGTAAGTCCCTGTGATGTGGCATTGGTTTTCCTATGATCATACCGTGGAGGTCAACATGAGTCCAGATAGATTGGCAGTTGACTTCCCTGTTTTGTTTTTTTGTCGTATTCTGATGGAGATTAGTGTAAGTCCATAGAGTGGCTTCTGATATCCTTGCTTGTTTTAGGAGACAGGTATAAGACCATTGAGTGGCATCCAGTATCCGCTTTTATTTACTTTCATCTGTTACCATGTTCATTGCTCATTTGTAGCCTATTCCTAAGGACCCACTTGAATCATCTTCTATATGATTTCAAGAGGCGGACCCTTCTAAGAAGTTTTACATACCCACCATTCCGTTCATCTCATTGTGTCCTACCTTTTCACACATGTTTAAAACTTGAAATAAGTGTTGTGCAAACATTCTCACTCCTTCCAAATTAGAAACTTGGACCTTAAGTCCATGATTTTTCCAAACTTCATTTTTGTAAATACTTCATTTTGAATTGACTTTAATCATACTTTGACCACATTTTGCAAATAATCCAAATCAATTAACTTCATCCATTCAATGATTTTTGTGGCTTTGTCCATGTTTGTTAAGTTTCATACATTAGCTATAGGTTTGATTTACCCTAGTTGGTTGATATTAATCTCACCTATTTGTCCTTAGTAGACGAATTGTAAGTCTTCCTTGCCTATTATAGGGTTAACCCCTCTCTGGCAAGTTGAAGCTTTTCTCACATGGTGGACTAGTTGTTATATAAGGTTGAGTTTTCTCCCATGGGTAACGTAAGACCTTAGAGCTCGTGTTTTAAAATTGAATCCACTAACTTTTGGAAGTTTTTAGCCGAACTACGGCGTTTTGATCCTTACCTTTGATGGAAGGTACGTAGGCAACGGGTTCATCCGTTCGAACACAAAAATAACTAACTTGTATATTCTTTTCCCATCATCCCAATCATGTTTGCACATCACTTATGTCATAACAAATAATAATTTTCAAACAACAAAGTGTGAAAAGGGCTCCCTAGGAGTACCTAGGACGCATTGGGTGCCTAACACCTTCCCATTGCGTAATTTACCCCTTACCCCGATCTCTGATCTTTTTATTAGTTTTCTACGTGTAAAACTTCTTAGGTTTTTGTTCGCTTTTTAACCAGTCCTTAGGATAAATAAAAGTGCGGTGGCGACTCTATATTCATTGTATACTTTGCTTGTGATTTAACCAATAGATCATATAGTAACGAATACACCGCTACAGAAAAGTGGCGACTCTGCTGGGGAACATCAACCTGGTGGTATTGCCGACTTTTCACCATTGTTGTGTGATATATTATTATTTGTTATTTGACATATTTTTGTACAATTTAGGATAACTGTATTGATTGTAATGTTTGAATTGCTTGATATACAAATGTTGTTTGCTTTGGTGATCTCTGTGAGATGAGTTCTATACCCGAACTCGAGTGCACTCTAGGATAGGAGAATGGCATAGTCTTGTTGACTGGTGTGGAGTAGTCCTTAGCCAGTTGACTTGCGAGTCCATTCACTTGGTGGAGGTCATGTTGAGCTAATAATGTCACACAAGTTATTTGTGGTTAGGCATTATTCTTTCAATCATGTGCCTTAGAAGCCAAGGACCTTAGTTTACCCAAACCCATCTTGGCCTATTTTAGGACGTAGTGCGGAGGTCGTTCAGATGTAAGTTCTGATGCGATTGTTACGCGATACTACACTCATAAGAGTCTCTCTTGAGAATATTTTTGGAATACGAGTATTCGTTCCTCCGATAATATCCGAGAGATGGGACGATGATTATGGGAACCTCTGATAGAACATGTCTGGCAGGTTTAAACCCTAGTACACTCCCATTGGGTGGTTCTTAACCAAGACCCCATGCTCGTGACTCTCAGCAAACCCGTGATTCATGGTTGAGTCGTTCAAACATCGTTAATATCAATGGATCCCGGATCAGGTGTAAAAACCTAAAATCCACCAAAGCGGCTGGTTGATATTAAGGATGTCTGAGCCGGTTCATGTACCGCTAATATCAATGGAACTTGGGTGTCGATAAGGTGAAAACCTAAATCCACCAAAATGGATGATTGATATTAGGGATACGATGAGCTTTCCCATGACCTTTGTTTGGTGTGCTTTGCTTGATCCTTGAGTGTGATTGTTGCATTCATACATTCATACATTCATCCGCGTCCATGTCATAAAAGAAAAAGAGAAAATTTTCAAGGAACTTAAAAGGTTTATTTGCAAAATTTTCAGACATGGAAAGACCAAAGAGGCATACGAAGAAGTACAGTTTCAAACAGCCTGATGTAAAGGAGTTAAGGAACCTGACATCTTATGTACTAGATCCCTTGGGCTTCAAGGCTCGATATGGGAAGCTTCTACCGCTGTTGACCACTCAAGTTGATGAGGGATTGATGAGCACCCTTGCTCAATTCTATGATCCGCTGTACCACTGCTTCTTATTTCCGGACTTCCAGCTGTTGCCTACATTGGAAGAATACTCTCACCTTATTGGGATTCCTATCCTGGATCTGGTGCCGTTCAGTGGCCTAGAGAGTATTCCATCTGCTAAGGAGATTGCTAGTCTGTTGCATATAGATGAAGCTTTGATCAAAGCCAATCTGATTACCAAAGGTGGGATTAAGGGTTTCTCTTCCGAGTTCCTTGTCGCTCAAGCTACCTTCTATGGAGAAGCCAGGAGTGAGGATGCCTTTGAGGCTTTGTTTGTATTACTCATCTATGGATTAGTGCTATTTCCCAACTTTGACAAGTTCGTGGACATGAATGCTATTAGGATCTTCTCAGTTCTTAATCCGGTTCCGACTTTGTTGGGCGATGCCTATTTCTCTCTGCACCTGAGGAATATGAAGGGTAGTGGAGTCATTGTATGTTGTCTACCTTTGCTGTACAAGTGGTTTATTTCGCACTTGCCGCAGACCATTGCTTTTAAGGAGAATAAGGGATGTCTACGGTGGTCACAGAGGCTTATGTCTCTCACTAATGATGATATCTCTTGGTACGATCGTGTATATGATACTGTGCAGATTATTGATTCTTGTGGTGAATTCCCGAATGTGCCTCTTCTTGGTATATGTGGTGGGATCAGCTACAACCCTACACTTGCACGTCGTCAGCTTGGGTTCCCCCTGAAGGATAAACCCCATAACCTTTTGTTAGAAGGTGTATTCTTTCAGGAGGGTAAAGATCCCCAAGGCTTGAAAGCCAGATTCGTCCGCGCTTGGCGCAATATCCGAAAGAAGAGTAGGAATGAATTGGGTCCGAAGAATTGCATTGCTTTGGAGCCTTATACTTCCTGGGTCAGACAGCGAGCTGCCAAATACCTGATGCCTTATGATTATCCGAGACCTGCACCTCTGGATGTGGCTGGGCCTTCAACCCTCCCTATCCAACGTGTAGAGGAGTTGAGAGAAGAAGACCTTTCACGTGCTTGGATCCGTGAAAGAGAAGAGTTGCTGCAACAGATTAAGGAGAAAGATGCTCTGATCGAGTTTCTTGAGCATCAGGTGATCGATGACCCGAACGACACCTGGACTTCTTTGCTTCCTCAGTCTTCCAAATTCTGGAAGAGGAAGTATGATCAGCTTGCTAAGGCAAAGGCGGATATGGAAGCAGCTTATGAGAGAGAGATCAAGAAGTTGTGCACTTCTCGTCTTCCAGCATCCCGAGCTAATAGGGATCCATAGGATGTTATTTTCCTTTTCTCCTTGTAATTGAATCGAATTGATGTACTTCTTTGTTGAATATATTGAATGAGATTTTCCATGTGAATTAAAAATGTTTAATAATCAAAATATTGCAAATAAAACCCTAAGGGTTCCTTGAAAATAAAATAAAGCATCTGCACAAGCATTCATGCATCATGTTGCATGAGCAGGTACCTTGTTTCTGGTCTTCTTGTCCTGACTCTGTTCTTCATTTATTTTGAAGACAAGCTGACTCACCGGTATTACACCCGAGCCAATTCTGCAAGAGTAATGGATCAGCTAGAACAAGAAAACAGAGAACTAAGAGATGAAGTCGCCAGACTTGGCGCTCTGATGGAGCAACTTCTTGCTGCTCAGAATCAGCCTGCTCAACCGCCTGTAACTCCCGTCCAGGGAACTGTGATTTCAGAGGTTGCTACTTCTGTTGTGCCTACTGCCAATGTTCAGTTTGTGCCCAATGCCATGCCAGTCGGGTACCCTTGGGGCATGCCTCCCGGTTTCATGCCAGACATCCCTGCTCCTACCTTCGTTCATATGCCGGCATCTAGCCCGGTCCTTACTGCTGCTCCTCCTGTTGTGCACGCTATGCCAAGGGCAGAAGAACCCATCTATCATTCTGAGCCATCTGAGGGCCCGGACGTTAATGAGAAAATGGATGCTATGAATGACCAATTCCTTGAGCTGAGGAAGGAATTGAAGACCCTCCGCGGTAAAGACCTATTCGGCAAGTCTGCTGCCGAACTCTGCCTTGTTCCTGGAGTCAAAATACCTATCAAATTCAAAGTTCCTGACTTTGAGAAATACAAAGGGAACACCTGTCCTCTTGCCCACCTGGTTATGTATGCCAGGAAGATGTCGACCCAGACCGACAACGATCAGCTTTTGATCCACTACTTCCAAGACAGCTTGTCCGGTGCTGCGCTCCGTTGGTATATGAACCTGAACAGTGCCAACGTCCAATCCTTCAACGACCTTGGCGAGGCCTTCGTCAAGCAATACAAATATAACGTCGATATGGCGCCTGACAGAGATCAACTCAGGTCTATGTCGCAGAAGGATAAGGAGACTTTTAAAGAGTACGCCCAGAGATGGCGAGAGCTTGCAGCGCAGATCACTCCACCGCTCGAGGAGAAAGAAATGACTAAGATTTTCCTTAAAACTCTTAGCTCATTTTATTATGAGCGAATGGTGGCTAGTGCTCCCTCAGACTTCACTGAAATGGTGAATATGGGGATGAGACTTGAAGAGGGTGTCCGTGAAGGACGTTTGGCCAAAGATGAAGGCTCTTCTAGCAAAAGGTATGGCTCTTTTGCTAAGAAGAAGGATGGGGAAGCACATGCTGTGCAGTCCCATAGATCAAGAAAACCTCCGGTTCAGAGGAAACCGACTCGCCGTGCAGGTCATCAACATCAGGTGGCCCATATTGCTCCAGTCTTCAAAGACAACTCTCAGCAATATCAACCTCAGCAACAATATCAGCAACCTCAGTATCAGCAACAGCAACGCCCACAGCAACAGGCTTACCAGCCTCGTGGGAGCACAACAAACCAGGCTAATCTGAGTTATGACCGGAAAAAGATCAGTTTCGATCCAATCCCTATGTCATACGCCGAGCTTTATCCCTCCTTGTTGGAGAGAAAATTGGTTACTCCCAGGGATCCTCCTGCTATTCCTGCTAATCCACAATGGTGGTACAAACCAGATCAACATTGTGTATATCACTCCGGAGCTCCGGGCCACAATATAGAAAATTGCTATCCACTCAAGACAAAGGTTCAAGACCTGATGAGATGTGGAATTTTGAGCTTCGAAGATTCGGGCCCAAATGTTACCAAGAACCCATTGCCTTCGCATGGGAAATCTGTAAATATGGTTCAGGGATGCTCTGGGAAATATAAAGTCAAATATGTGAGTCATATTCGACAATCGTTGGTGGAGTTACATCGCCTGCTGTGCCAGTATAGCCATATGGTACATGATCATGATAAGTGTCGTATCTGTTCAGTAAACCGTCTGGGGTGCAATCAGGTACGAAGAGAATTGCAAGAATTGCTAGACGAAGGGACCATTGAGATTCTCCAGAATCGCAATGTCGACGAGGATGAACCTGAAGTTAATGTTATATCTCCAGTGTTCAAATTACCAGAGCCTGTTGTTATTCGGTATGATAGCAGCACGCCGAAGACTTCTCCTTCGCTCGTGATTAAACCTGCAGGCCCTGTGCCATATTCATCTGATAGAGCTGTGCCATTCAGGTACAATCCAGTTGCCGTGCAAGATGGGGTGGAAGTGCCTTTGCCATCAACTGCTGTTACCAATATTGCCGATGTAAGCGGCCTGACCCGGAGTGGTCGTGTATTCTCTGCGCCTGTTAAGGCTCCTGTTGCTTCTGAATCTTCTGAGCGTCCAGTTGGGACTGCTGTCAATAGTCAGAATCCGGCACTTGATGTTGCCAGACCCTCCATACAGAAAACTCCTACTTCTTCAGCTGGCCCGAGTGGCATCTCGAATGAAGAAACTGATGAGATGCTGAGGCTCATCAAGAAAAGCGAGTATAACGTTGTAGACCAGCTGCTACACACGCCTTCCAAAATCTCCATATTATCCTTGCTGATGCATTCAGAACCCCATAGGGAGGCTCTGCAGAAAGTATTGGACCTGGCGTACGTTGATCACGACGTCACGATCGAACAATTTGACAGTATCGTTGCAAACATCACCGCTTGCAACACTTTGAGTTTCAGTGACGCTGATCTCCCTGAGGAGGGAAGAGACCACAACATGGCTCTACACATATCTCTAAATTGCAAATCTGATGCTATGTCCAACGTGTTGGTGGACACCGGATCATCTCTTAATGTGTTGCCTAAATCCACACTCACTCGATTGTCATATCAAGGTCCTCCTATGAGGCAGAGTGGGGTTGTTGTGAAAGCTTTTGACGGGTCGCGCAAGACCGTGATTGGGGAAGTTGATCTCCCTATCAAGATAGGCCCAAGCGATTTCCAGGTTACCTTCCAGGTAATGGATATCCACCCATCATATAGCTGTCTCCTTGGCAGACCATGGATTCACGAGGCTGGCGCCGTGACATCCACCCTACACCAGAAGCTGAAGTTTGTTAAGAATAAGAAACTGGTTGTGGTAGGGGGAGAAAAGGCTCTCCTGGTTAGCCACTTGTCTTCCTTCTCTTATATCGATGCCGAGGATGAAGTTGGAACTCCATTCCAAGCTTTATCTATTGATGAACCGATTGAGAAGAAGTCTCCTTCATTTGCTTCCTACCGTGATGCAAAGCTGGCCATTGAATGTGGTGCAGTCGCTGGTTTAGGGAAGGTGATCGAGCTGGAAGACAACAAATCCCGGGCTGGCATTGGCTTTTGTTCTGGGGCATATAATGAGCACGGTCTGTTCACGAGTGGAGGATTCATCCATGATGATCAGTCTGTCGAAGAGGAAGCTGCTGCTATCATTGAAGAAGATGCAGAGGATACGAGCAATTTTGTTATTCCTGGTGGTGTCTGCCACAATTGGGTCGCTGTGGATGTTCCTACAGTTATCCATAGATCAGAGTAAATATGCTCACTTTGTTTAAAACCCTTCTCCCATGCCAAAAGGAGAAGTGATGACATTGTTTGGCTCATATATACAATGATATTTTCATTCAATTAATGCATTGTTAAACATTTGTTTTTTCATTGTTTTCACTTTTTGCTTTTTCATGAAATCAGTGATCACAAAAAAACCCATAAAGACAAGAATAAAAGCAACCTTTTCATCTGCATAATGGTTTGCTTGTTTAAATGCCAAAAGTTTTTCATTAACCAAAATCATTATGCAGGTTGATTCTAAAACCCATTGAACATAATGATCCAATGCCATCTCCCAACTTTGAATTCCCTGTATTTGAGGCAGAGGAAGATGACGTTGAAGGAATTCCTGATGAGATTACCCGTCTCCTTGAGCACGAGAAGAAGATCATTCAGCCGCATCTTGAAGACTTAGAAACAGTCAACTTGGGGTCTGAGGATTGTGTTCGCATAGTAAAGATTGGGGCACTTCTTGAAGAGTCTGTCAAGAAGGATTTGATTGAATTGCTACGAGAATATTCAGATATCTTCGCTTGGTCATATGAAGACATGCCAGGTTTAGATACGGATATTGTGCAACATTTCCTGCCTTTGAAGCCTGAGTGCGTGCCTGTGAAGCAGAAGCTCAGAAGAACTCATCCAGATATGGCAGTGAAGATCAAAGAGGAAGTTCAGAAGCAAATTGATGCGGGGTTTCTGGTGACTTCCACATATCCTCAGTGGGTGGCCAATATTGTGCCTGTTCCTAAGAAAGACGGAAAAGTCCGTATGTGCGTTGATTACAGAGATTTGAATAAAGCTAGCCCAAAAGATGATTTTCCTCTACCACACATTGATATGTTGGTAGACAATACAGCTAAATTCAAAGTCTTTTCCTTTATGGACGGATTTTCCGGATATAATCAAATTAAGATGGCACCAGAGGATATGGAGAAGACAACATTCATCACACCTTGGGGAACATTCTGTTATCGAGTGATGCCCTTCGGTTTGAAGAACGCCGGAGCCACGTACCAACGAGCTATGACTACCTTGTTTCACGACATGATGCATAAGGAGATAGAGGTCTATGTTGATGATATGATTGCTAAGTCCAGAACGGAAGTTGAGCATGTTGAGCATTTGTTGAAGCTTTTTCAGCGTTTGAGGAAGTTTAGACTCCGCCTGAATCCTAACAAATGTACCTTTGGAGTCCGTTCCGAAAAGTTATTGGGTTTCGTTGTCAGCGAGAAAGGTATTGAGGTTGATCCTGCAAAGGTCAAAGCAATACAAGAGATGCCTGCACCCAAAACTGAAAAGCAAGTCCGAGGTTTTCTTGGCCGCTTGAATTACATTTCCAGATTTATATCCCACATGACTGCCACATGTGCGCCGATATTCAAGCTCCTCCGGAAAGATCAGTCCCTTGATTGGACCGAAGATTGCCAGAAAGCTTTCGACAGTATCAAAGAGTATCTGTCTGAACCTCCGATTTTGTCTCCGCCTGTGGAAGGAAGACCTCTGATTATGTATCTGACAGTTCTTGAAGACTCAATGGGTTGTGTACTCGGTCAGCAAGATGAATCAGGGAAGAAAGAATTTGCTATATACTACCTCAGTAAGAAGTTTACTGATTGTGAGTCTCGGTACTCTATGCTTGAGAAGACGTGCTGTGCTTTGGCTTGGGCAGCTAAGCGTTTGCGCCAGTACATGATAAATCATACAACTTGGTTGATATCCAGAATGGATCCAATTAAGTATATTTTTGAGAAGCCTGCTTTAACTGGGAGGATTGCCCGTTGGCAGATGCTGTTGTCTGAGTATGATATGGAGTATCGAGCTCAGAAAGCTATCAAAGGTAGTATCTTGGCTGACCATCTAGCGCACCAGCCGATTGAAGATCATCAGTCAGTTCAGTATGACTTCCCTGATGAAGAAATTCTGTATTTGAAGATGAAAGATTGTGATGAGCCTACACTTGATGAAGGTCCAGAACCTGGTTCCAGATGGACAATGGTGTTTGATGGCGCTGTTAATCAGTATGGAAATGGAATTGGGGCAGTGATTATTAATCCCCAAGGTTCTCATATTCCGTTTACAGCAAGGCTAACTTTCAAATGCACGAATAATATGGCTGAGTATGAAGCCTGTATTATGGGACTTGAAGAATGTATTGATTTGAGAATCAAACATCTTGATGTTTATGGTGATTCGGCCCTAGTTGTTAATCAGATCAAGGGTGAATGGGAGACGAATCAGCCAAGTCTCATACCATACAGAGATTATGCAAGAAGGATTTCAACTTTCTTTACAGAAGTTGACTTTCATCATATTCCTCGAGAGGATAATCGGATGGCAGATGCGCTTGCTACGCTTGCTTCCATGATTGTGGTCAGATGGTGGAATGATGTCCCCAATATTACTGTGATGCGCTTGGATAGACCAGCCCACATATTTGCAATTGAAGAAGTCAATGACGACAAGCCTTGGTATTTTGATATCAAAAATTTCCTCCAGAACCAGGTCTACCCGCCGGGGGCATCTGTGAAAGATAGGAAAACTTTGAGAAGGTTGTCAGGCAGTTTCTACCTCAGTGGTGAAGTGCTGTATAAAAGGAATTTTGATATGGTTTTGCTCAGATGCGTGGATAGACACGAAGCAAACCTATTGATGACTGAGGTCCATGAAGGTTCATTTGGTACTCATTCCAATGGACACGCTATGGCAAAGAAAATGTTGAGAGCAGGCTACTATTGGCTGACAATGGAGTCTGACTGTTGCAAATATGTGAAGAAATGTCACAAGTGTCAAATTTATGCGGATAAGATTCATATTCCTCCGACACTTCTGAACGTGATTTCATCACCATGGCCTTTCTCTATGTGGGGAATCGACATGATCGGCATGATTGAGCCGAAAGCATCCAACGGACACCGGTTTATTCTCGTAGCAATTGACTATTTCACCAAATGGGTCGAAGCCGCTTCGTATACGAATGTGACTAGACAGGTGGTTGTGAAGTTTATCAAGAACCAGCTGATTTGCCGCTATGGTGTGCCAGAGAAGATCATTACTGATAATGGATCTAATCTGAATAACAAGATGATGGATGAGTTGTGCGCTGAATTCAAGATTGCACACCATAATTCCTCTCCCTACAGACCCAAGATGAATGGGGCTGTTGAAGCTGCTAATAAAAATATCAAGAAGATTATCCAGAAGATGACTGTCACGTACAAAGATTGGCATGAGATGCTGCCATTTGCTTTGCATGGATATCGTACGTCTGTACGCACTTCAACAGGGGCAACCCCTTTCTCTCTTGTTTATGGTATGGAAGCTGTTCTCCCAGTAGAGGTGGAGATCCCATCAATGAGAGTCTTGATGGAAGCCAAGTTGACTGATGCTGAATGGGTTCAGAGTCGTTATGACCAACTGAATTTGATTGAAGAGAAGAGATTAACTGCCATGTGTCATGGTCAATTGTATCAGCAGAGAATGAAGAGAGCATTCGATAAGAAGGTCAAGCCTCGTGTGTTTAGAGAAGGTGACCTTGTGCTCAAGAAAGTTTTGTCTTTCGCGCCCGATTCCAGGGGCAAGTGGACTCCAAACTACGAGGGTCCATATGTTGTTAAGAGAGCCTTTTCAGGCGGTGCTTTGATGCTTACAACAATGGATGGGGAGGATTTCACTCGTCCTGTGAATTCAGATGCAGTCAAGAAATACTTTGCCTAAAAAAAAAGTATATGCAAATGAAAAACAGAATATCTCGCTAAGTTGAAAACCCGAAAGGGCGGCTTAGGCAAAAATGAGCGTCTCGGTGGAGAACCCGCAAGGGTAATCCAGGCAAAAATTAGAGACTTGATAAAAAAGCATATTTGCATCCCGCTAGATTGAGTACCTCATCCTGGGGCAATCTAGGCAAAAATTAGGGATCAGGCAAGTAACTGCATCCTGACAAGACTTTCTGTTCACCAGCTGTCGGTTCGTCAGAGGATTCTCGATTCGTCGTCAACTGAAGCTTCGAATACATCGAGATTCAAATTGGTAGAGAAAGGATCATTATGTTCAATGTAGCCCTCTTCCAATATATATCACTGATTTCAAATTTGTACAGATCTATGGAGTCTTGCCATTTGCAGACTACCATTCCATCAAATAAATTTGAGCTTTTATCCGATTATTTGCACTCTTATTTGTTTCAATTCAACAAATGTTTTGCATGTTTTAATTGATAAAATATCATTGTTTTAAAAACAAAATTTTTCAAAGATTATTGTTTTAAACAAAGTGAACATCCACAATGATAAGAGGATACCAAAGAATTTCTCAGTGCTCTCCCAAGGGTGGCATGGCTTCCAACAGGTAAGGCATTTGTTCACACTCCTGGTTTGGTTTGTATCCTTCTTCTCCAGATTTTGTTGTTGGGGTTGTCCCCCAAGCAGAGATTAGGTTGTTGGGGTTGTTCCCTAAGCAGAGCTTCTGTGGATTTTGACTCCCCGAAGTAGAGGGGTGTATTGAAGACTCAGTCTGTTCTCCAGCAGTAGTCTCTCTCCGGCTTGATTGCTCAGGTGTTCGGGATAATTTGTGGTTAGTGGGTTGATATCCCCGTATCTCGTATTTCTCCCCAAGTGAGTTACCTGCATGATCGTAAGTCGAGTTGTTGGTGGGGTTATTCCCCAAACAGAGTGTTGTTGAAGCCTCAGTTTTCTCCAACAGCAGTTTTCCCCAGTATGGATGCTTTCCTTGCGGAAGATTCGGCGGTTGATTGGTTTGTCACCTTGGTGTCTCGCCACTTTCTCCAGTGGGTCGTTATCCCCAGACTTTATTTGTCTCCTTGGCACAATAGAACAGTTATTGATATCCCCATCGAAGTCGCGAGCAGAGTTGTTGTCACTCTCCCTAGCACAGTTGCCCGCGGATTTGTCTGTTTTCTCAGCACGGTCGCTTTCCTTTTGGAAGACTCGGTAAGTCAGTGGTTTGATGCCCGGTACTTTACCTTTTCCCCGGAAAAGTCATCAGTGGATGCGTTTACTTTCTCTCTATCAGAATGATTGTTATTCTCAGCAGAGCAGGATTTATTTTCCTACTCCGTGGTTGATTGGGTTGATATCCCAGTATTTTCATCCATCTTTCTCCAGCATTTGTCTGCAGAGCGGTTGTTGTGGCAGTATTGCCTGTTGAACCTCCTTCAATCCCCGGTATGGTCGGTCGATAGCTCCGTCATCCGGAGATGGTATTGATTTCCTGATCACTTTTCGATCCTCAGTAGAGCGGCTCTTATTGCAGAACCTACTGATGTGATCCATCAGATGTATTTTCGCCCCGAGTAGAGTGGTTTGTTGCAGAATCTACTTGTTTGGTGCTTTCCTTCCTCAGTGGGTTGTTCCCCAAGAGAGTAGTTGATGATATCCCCAGTAGAGTTGCTTGTGCAGCCAAACTCTATCCGGATGACCTTTACTCCCTCAGTGGGTTGTTCCCCAATGGAGTTATGTTGGATCCGTTTCCGTAGCAGTGTTTGCTAGGATCCCCTGCAGGATTTTGAGATTCTTCTCTTGTTCCCCAACAGATCTGTCTTTGTGGCTCTTTGCCTGTTGTGACTTTCTGTGCCCTAGTTGGGACGATCGTTGATCCATTATTCAGAATTCGGTATTCTCTAGATATCTCTGATTCTTTTGCTTCTGCTTCCCAGCAGTACCCGCAGATTTTTGCTTTATAGCATATAGATCTCCGGCAGATTGGCTTTCCAGCTGGTTTTCCCCTGGAAGTATAATACCGGGCGTTTGATTCCTGGACCTGTTGTGTTAGAAATGTCTGTTTTGTCAGCATTCATCAAACATAAATCACGCATATTCATGCATATTCATAAACATTCAGATATTCATGTTGCATTTTTGCCATATATCCTTTGTTTGTTGTTCCCTGCTATGGTGATATGGATCTTTATAGATCTTCCTAAGCAGATGTCGGGTGTTAAATCTCTCCATATAGAGTCAGCCCATAAGCAGAAAGTGTTTGTCTTTCCTTCTGCAGTTCCCCACTGAGATATACCCTCGTGGATGACGGTTTCTTCCGTTTCCTCCCAACACATATATTGGGATGGAGGTTCCTATGTGAGTTATATCCTCATTAGGACGTGTCTTGATTCAGTCTGTCTTTTCGGATCTTTCCTGAATTGACATTTGTCGTCTGTTCATCATGCTTCCCAGTGGTGATTTTTATCCCCAGCGGAGTTTTCGGGCCTCTACCCTTATACCGGTAGTTGTAAGTCCTATTGTTCCTTGTCCTCTTGGCGGAATTTGTGGTTATATACCTTTCATTCCCCCGCAAGAGTCGATTTTGGCCTCTATCCTTATACCGGTAGTTGTAAGTCCCATTCTCCTGGCTTTCTTGGCAGAACTTGTGGTTATACACCTTTTATTCTCCAGCCAGAGTTTTGGTTTTCTACCCTCATACCGGTAGTCGCAAATCCTAATTCCCTGCTCTCCAGCAGAGTTTGCGGTCTGTTATAAACCTCATTTTTGGTCTCTCGTGTGGATTCGTGATTTATTCTATCCCCACGCAGAGTTTTTGGTTTTCTACCCCATATTCGGTAGGTGTAAACCCTAATTTGTGGTTATTCCCACCAGAGTATGGCTACTGCCCTCATACCGGTAGTCGTAAGTCCTATCTCTTTTCCCCTAGCAGTGGTAACCTTTGCGGTTCGATCTAGTTGTTGGTGAATTTTCTGTTGTTGTGGTGTTATCCCAAACAGAGTTTTGTTCCCTGTGGTGATTTATATCCCCAGTGGAGTTTGTGGTCTTCTACCCCGTTTTCGGTAGGTGTAAATCCTATGTCGCTGTGATTTGTCGCTCCAGCGGAATTGTATCTTATGATACATGTGGATAATTGCCGGTTGCTAGCAATTTTATCCTCAGCTGAGCCTTTGGTTTCTTACCCAGTAGTCGGTATTGTTAAACCCCTTGTTTCCTCAGCCAGATTTTTGGTCTTCTGCCCCGTATTCGGTAGATATAAACCCTAATTTCTCTCTTTGTGGTTATCTTCATTCAATATTCGATGTTGATATTCCTTCCTGCTTTGGGTAGTTGCTCTTGAGTAAAGCACTTGTATTCCCAGCAGTCTTCTGGATCATTGCCGGATGCTTGCAATGTTATCCTTTTGAAGTCGCCAGTGGGTCTTTTCACCGGTTGCTAGTGATTAGTTCCCCGGATCGTTGATTGTTTATCAATGTACCTCCAGTGCGGATAATTGCCGGATGCTTGCAATTTATCCCCAGTGAGTCTTTCATTTACCCTTTTGTTGGTAATGTTGTTACTCCCTTTGATTGGTCATCATTATATGCCTGTTTGGTATCCCGATGCCTTTCGTTTCGGACGATTTATCCTTCATTAACCCTTATACCGGTTGTGGATAATCTTCCATGCGAGTATACTATCCACGTTCTGACGGTAATGGATAATATATCTCATGCACTCTTCAGTTGAAGCCTTTTGTGTTTCCCTGGTCGAGTAAGGTTCGTTATTTCCCTTTGCGGAATCGAATATTCTTGTTGTTGGATAATTGCCGGATGCTTGCAATTTATCCTCTTTGAGTTGTCTTTCGTTTACCCGGATGCTTGGTATCGATTGTCTCTCTTTTTGGTTAGTCACCTATTATATACCTCGGTATCTCTGGTGTCTTTTCCTTTCGAGTATATTATTCACGGTCTGCCGGTAATGAATAATATGTCTCATGCGCTCTTTAGTTGGAATCCTCTGTTGATTTTCCTCAACTGAGCAAGATTCGTATTCTTTGTAGAATCGAATATTTCATCCTTTAACCTGTTTGTGTTTCGGATGTGTGTTTTGGCATATATACCAATTCACGTTTTCGGTAGATCACCTATTATATATTTCGGTATCCCTGGTGTTTCTTACCATGCGAGTTTATTATCTACGTTCTGACGGTAATAGATAATATATCTCATGCGAGTATCTTATCCGCGGTCTGCCGGTAATGGATATTATATCTCATGCATTCTTTGGGTTTGTGTCCCCAGTTGAGTAAGATTCGTTTCCCATTGTGGATTCGAATGTTCCATCCTGTAAGTTGTTTTGCTTTTTCAAGCCATCCTCTCGGATGATGAGTGTCTTGGCATATATACCAATTCACGTTCTGTCGGTCACCTATTATATACTTCGGTATCCCTGGTGTTCCTTCCTTTCTACTCCCTATTATGACCTTGGTCCCTTGTGGAGTCAGATTTTCCTGAGTTTCGTACCCTTTGTTGGTCTTTCTCAGATGTTGGTTGATTGATATCTCTCACCCTTATACCGGTCTTAGATATTCATTCTTCCTGAGTTGGTTACCCTTATACCGGTAACACCTCATTCTTGTTGCTTTTCCCAGGAGAGTCTCTTTGTTAGACAGTCCCCTGCGGAGTTCCTTTGGTGATTTTTACCCCTTTGCTATATGGGTGTTTATTCCCCAGTATATGCATTTCCCGGCAGGGAGGTTCTATGTGAATCTTTTCCTGGTCCGAGTCCGGATTTTTATCCGAAGTATCCTTGATGGATAGTTTGAGTCAGCTTATGTCTTTCCAATGGATTTATTTTCCTCTGGAATTCTTTATCCCCCGGTGTGAGTCCTTTGCTTCCCCAGCAAGCTCTCTAGTCCGATGTCTGTTATCCCTAATCAAAGTCGTGTCCTGCTCACGCAGTCTTTTTCTTACTATCCCCTAAAAGAGTCCCAATAAGAGTCTTATTAGAGTCTCTGTTCCTGGTGAGTGTATTACTCCGATGGATCGTCTTTTCTTCTGTGTGAACCATATTCCCCGCAGAATTTGCTTTTGCATGCATACATCTGCATCATGAGGTCTCTTAGGGACCAAAATTCGTCTCATTACTATTATTTAAGCCCATTCTACCGCGTCGAGATGAAGATTTCTAAACTTCACTTCTCCGGCTAGAATGACCTTAAATAGGGGCATCTGTAAGACCCCAATTTTGGCCCTAAGATCCCTCATGGCCCATATCATCTCATATCATGACCTCAAGGATCATTGCATACCCTAGCTTCCCTCCTAGTGGGTGGGATACCTTGCGAGTGTGATTTCTTGATCACCAAGCATGTATTGCATTTGTATATCATTGCCTTTCATATGTTTACTAACCAAAAGTACAAAAATATTGTCATCTAACCATGTTGCTTGCAGATGAAGCAATCATCGGTCAAAACAGTCAAATCAGGCCTTGAGCAATAGATGGTGGCCATTCTTGAAGAATTTGGACACCATGATCATTCATAAAGAGTTCATATAACTTGTGATATCATTTGGAATCAAGATCTCATGTAAAAGAGGCTTGGAATTCATCAGAACATGGCCCAGTCAGTCAAAAGTCAACAAAAGTCAACTGTGGTCAACTGTGGATTTAATCAGTGATTTGATGACTAGAATTGGTTAGAAAGACCTCATTCATGTCTATATAAACTTCATTTGGCATTTCAAAGGCCAAGGTTGAAGGAATTGAAGTCAGACAGAAAATTTCCCAAAATGGCAAGTAGACCTGTAATTTCAGCTGCCCAAAATGGAAAGTTTTTCTCCCAAATATTACGTGTCCAAGAAAGCTTCAAATCAAAATTTGTCCAACATGAAAGTTGAAGATCTTGTCCTCACAATTCCAAAAAGTCCAAGAACCTGAAAATCCCATTTATGGTTTGCAAGATATGGCTCAGTGAATTTCAAAAAAGACCCGTAATCAGGAGGGCATAACTCCCACATGGATTGTCCAAATTGCAAGTTCTTTATATGCACAAACTCCATTTGATAAGTACTTTCATGGTGCATAATTGGATTTCTTCAAAAGTGCTCAATGCAAAAGGTCAAATTTCAACTGGACTGTTAATTGAACCAGGGGCAAAATCGTCCAACTTGTGAAATAATTGGAATTTTGAGTGGGGATTTTTGCAACACCTCACAAATGGCATTTGAAATTTGTTGGAATATTCACAACATGCCTAGGCCTTGTGGTTTGAGAATTGGTTTTGAAAATGAATTGGAAAAATGGACACATAAGCCATCACATGGTGAAATTGGAAAATATTGGGAATTTGAAAATAAGGCTTACACCAACAGCTCCCAAAGGATATTTTTGACTTGTTTCAAGTGATAAAATTCTGCAGAATGTGATTCTAAGTGAAAAAAGAGTTAAAATCCAAATGGCACATAAACCATTTTTCCACTAATTCATTTGGCTTAATTGTGCTTATCATTGGATTAAGTAGTTGATATATAAGAAAAATCCATGACAGAATTTGGGGTCTCTAATCACAATTCTCACCATCATTTTCTGCAAACACGTTCTACACAATCTAACAGAAAGATATAACAGAAAATGCTCCCAAAAATCCTCTCATTTTTCTCAAAAAGCTTCATCACAATTCTTGCTCAAATTGGTGAAGATCTTGTGAACCTTGGTGGAAAATTTCTGTTGATTACCATTTTGCAGGTGTTGATGAACTTCTGTTGACGAAGAACCACGCGAATTGGTGATCGAATCGAGCTGTGGCAAGAATCTTCTTCCTCCATAACAGTCAGCAATTCTTGAAGATCGAAGCATTACCGAGCTGAATCGAACACTCTACGCATCTCCCAAGACACTTTGCAACATCTGTTTCGCCATCTCAAGCTTCATCTCGCGCGGAACCCGTCACTGTTTCAAGAAAAGGTTGGGAATCGAACTTCAAGATAGATTAAATTGTGATAGGGATTCGTTAGATTGCTGTTTGTAGACTGTATATCCATTTGTAGAATTGCATTTCGTGACGAATTGTGTGAGTTCTTGCGAATTTGAGTTTCGACGCCGTCCGTTTCTTTCCTTCGATTCGCATTAGGTAGTAATCTATTGTTGAAATTGATTATGGATTCATGATCCTGAGACGAAACCGGTTCGACCGGTATGTAGATCGCTCGTTTCCATCGCCATTCGCTCGAAACCGCTATCCCCGTCGAAGAACACGCCGGCTGCGCGAGGAAGAAGACGAATCTGGAAATTCTCCAGTGTTGATTCGCCAGAACCAATCCCAGCCGTCCACCTCATCTATCTGCAACGGTGCCGTTTTGGCCATAGCTTAATTAATTACCAACGTGCCATCAGCACCAAATTAAATTAAATAATCCTAATATAATCCTAAATAATTATTAAATAAATATTTAAAAACTTAAAAAATTCATATAATACTCAATTTTAATCCAAAAAATTCAAGGATTTTTTTGTTGATCATCTTTTTTTTCTCTATTTTTTTATAGAATAAAAAATAAATTGTTGCTTGGAAAAAATGTAAATGGACCTAGAGATATCTTTAATGTGTACATATTTCACATGAGTTACCATTTTAATTGTAGAGACCACATGCTATATCCAAATTAAGTGAAAATTGGGACATTGATTCTTGACATCCTTCTGGATTTTTTGACATAGATTTCATAATTTTTGAGTCTATGGTTTATTATATGTGAATTATTGAATTTGGATGTGTAAATATGTGACATAGTTTGATAGGCTATATTCCCCTAATTGTTTACCATGCTTCCCTCTGGCCAATGGCCTTGAATTTTTGCATGAAGCTTGTTTAATATGTTAACATCCCCTGTGAATTTTTGTAGATTTTTACAATCCATTTTCGATTTGATTCATATTTTTTCTTGCTGCCTATCATTTTTGAACCTAGCCAGTGACACATTTTTTAGTATGTTGCCATATGCACATACTTTATCCAATGACCATGAAATTTGGTAGGATAGTCCCTAACACTTTAATGTAGCATTTGGCTTTGGTCCTACTGATTTCCCATGTACCCTTGCTGTTTACCATCTAATTGAAATTGGTGCATAATTTTGGACCTCATTTGATGTAGTTTTTGCATGCCTTGTCATGTCGATTAATTCCCATAGTTCCACTAATCCAAATTGCTTGAAAATTGACATGTAGCTTGTTGAATGTCCTCTATTTAGGATATAATTTTTGTGGAATTTACTGTGTTGTTTTGATATTTTTTTTGGATGCAATCATTCTGGTTGTCCATATGTGATTCAACATTGCTCCTTTTGCCTTCCATGTTGCATAAATAGAAATGTGTGCATAGTTTGAATATGGGACCAATTGGGATCCCTTTGTTATTGATATTACTTGAATTTGATCATGAATTGGCTGCTGTTTTAAGATTTTTCCATCTTTTTGACCCTAGGCTAGTCCTAGTGGTCATGTTACTTATATTTGAAGTGAATTGTGCCTTTTCAGGTTAAGGAGTTAATGATTAAGGAATTTGCTCCACAATATGGATTGTGTTACTTGACACATATGACTAATGTATTTGTTTTGTAGGATGTTTGGTTCATGTGAGCCTTGTGCTATGCACATCATTATTTGTATAATTGTACTTTGTTAATTGATTCTTATGTTGTTATCTGTTTATGAAATGGGATGCTGATTTTATTGGATTGTTTCCAGGTACCCTTTAGTTGCTCAGTTCTCTTAAGAACTCGCTTTGCTTTGCTTAAATAGCAACTTGCATTGAGGTATAAAACCTTCTTCTTCATGTAGTCTGGAGACCCGGTCCGTTATTTGACCGGGCAAATTGTCTGAAGTCCTCCTTAAGAGGCATTGCTTGTGTATGTTTATATTTGTCCCAAGCAGGAAAAGTCCTCATTTGAGGCAATTGGTGGAAGGTAGAGATAAGTAGCCTATCTCCCACTATTCAGTGAGTCTTCTCCTTGCTCCCATTACATGGTTGCAGCATTGAGATCCAAACCCAAGATCTATCGAGTCTATATATAGGGGAAAGAGTTCCATCTTTCTGAACTCCCCCACATTCTTATATTTACATGCTCTCTCGGACATGAGATAGAAGCAATGAGGCACACCCCTCATATCCTTTCATCTGCTTCACCTGAGCCCCTCAATGGCCAGGTTAAGAGCGACACTTACCTCTTACAGTGGACTTTCATAGTCAAACCCTTTTGCTTGAGCCTCATGAATGGTTATAGAGTGTGCTACTCGAATTTATGTGATTGATTACTTGACTCATTTATACATGATTACTTGATTGCCATTGTGCATTTACTACCATTGATTGCCATTGGGCATTTATCATCTTTGTTTGCCATTAGTGCATGACCATTTCTTTTGTCATTGTGACATTGTTGTTTTCCCATTGAGGAACCAGTTATAAGTCCCTGTGAGTTGGCATCTGTTCCCATGACATGGAAGGGGTAGAGTGTAAGACCTCATTGGTCACTCATACCCATTGCCTTGAGCATTGTTGTTGTATGTGAGGATCCATTGTAAGTCCCTGTGATGTGGCATTGGTTTTCCTATGATCATACCGTGGAGGTCAACATGAGTCCAGATAGATTGGCAGTTGACTTCCCTGTTTTGTTTTTTTGTCGTATTCTGATGGAGATTAGTGTAAGTCCATAGAGTGGCTTCTGATATCCTTGCTTGTTTTAGGAGACAGGTATAAGACCATTGAGTGGCATCCAGTATCCGCTTTTATTTACTTTCATCTGTTACCATGTTCATTGCTCATTTGTAGCCTATTCCTAAGGACCCACTTGAATCATCTTCTATATGATTTCAAGAGGCGGACCCTTCTAAGAAGTTTTACATACCCACCATTCCGTTCATCTCATTGTGTCCTACCTTTTCACACATGTTTAAAACTTGAAATAAGTGTTGTGCAAACATTCTCACTCCTTCCAAATTAGAAACTTGGACCTTAAGTCCATGATTTTTCCAAACTTCATTTTTGTAAATACTTCATTTTGAATTGACTTTAATCATACTTTGACCACATTTTGCAAATAATCCAAATCAATTAACTTCATCCATTCAATGATTTTTGTGGCTTTGTCCATGTTTGTTAAGTTTCATACATTAGCTATAGGTTTGATTTACCCTAGTTGGTTGATATTAATCTCACCTATTTGTCCTTAGTAGACGAATTGTAAGTCTTCCTTGCCTATTATAGGGTTAACCCCTCTCTGGCAAGTTGAAGCTTTTCTCACATGGTGGACTAGTTGTTATATAAGGTTGAGTTTTCTCCCATGGGTAACGTAAGACCTTAGAGCTCGTGTTTTAAAATTGAATCCACTAACTTTTGGAAGTTTTTAGCCGAACTACGGCGTTTTGATCCTTACCTTTGATGGAAGGTACGTAGGCAACGGGTTCATCCGTTCGAACACAAAAATAACTAACTTGTATATTCTTTTCCCATCATCCCAATCATGTTTGCACATCACTTATGTCATAACAAATAATAATTTTCAAACAACAAAGTGTGAAAAGGGCTCCCTAGGAGTACCTAGGACGCATTGGGTGCCTAACACCTTCCCATTGCGTAATTTACCCCTTACCCCGATCTCTGATCTTTTTATTAGTTTTCTACGTGTAAAACTTCTTAGGTTTTTGTTCGCTTTTTAACCAGTCCTTAGGATAAATAAAAGTGCGGTGGCGACTCTATATTCATTGTATACTTTGCTTGTGATTTAACCAATAGATCATATAGTAACGAATACACCGCTACAGCCAGACGCTTCAAAATCAACTTCTTCACCCTTGTCAGCAATTACAACATCCTTAGCCGGAGTCATTAGAATGATTGGTTCTGGATCATTTTCACCAGATGCAGATAATGTTTGCTTGCAATATAAAAAATTAATTGTCAGATATAAAATGAATTATAATAATACAATATTTATCATAGAAAATTATTATGTTAACAAATGAAGATACTTACTGCGGAAGTTTCCAAATTTTCTTTGTTAGGAACCAACTTTGCATATTCAGTTTTAGACTGATTCTGCACATTGAAACATCGAATATTTATTATACTTGTTAAATGTTTAAATAATACATGAATTAAGTGAATATTATACGTCTTCTACTATGTAGTCATTTTCAATTTCTTTAACAAAGGCTTCATCATCACAAAGCTTCCAAACAGACGCTTGGGAAAATGTTGGCTGCACCTTAACTCTAAAAGTCATTTTCTTATTCAACAACATTTCAAGCTCATCAGGATAAACCATTGGATCATCTTCTCCATTTTAATGGAAAAATAAAATATCAACCATGAGTGATAATCTGAACTTTACAACTCGATAAACTATTAACATTTTAACTTATGTATAACAATGTACCTCCACCATAGAGTTATGCATAAATTCAGCAGTCATTCCAAGTATAGCAGCACATTCGGAATCCCAGAATACAAATCGATATTTTGATTCACCATTGCTAACATATATCTCAATCTTGTACCTATAGTATTTTAAACGAAGAAAATAATATGATTAATAACAAATCCATTACCAAATTTATTTGCAATTCATCTAGATTATATGTACCTTGGTATAGGCTGTTCGACTTTTTGCCCCCATGAACATTCATAAGCTTTTTCAGGATTAGGTGCCTTCGAAGAACACCTTGTGCAGCCATAATAAAACCATCCATACTTTGAGACAGCAAATTTCAATGTGGTTGCTACAGTAACACATAAAGTTTCCTAAAAGCAAATCAAAAATGATATTAATTTCAAAAAGCAAACAATATAATTGTAATAGTAAAGATAAATTCGGCTCTATAGTATTCAACTTACATGTTTGATTTTGCAGAATTGACTTAAGGACATACATTTCGCATTATGAACAAACCTTTCTACTGGCGAATACTGAGAACCACCAGACCAATTAGAAAGAGATTTTGCAGATTGAGTAGGCTTCTCCTTCTGTTCATTAGTAGGCAACCTATAGAAATAAGATTGTTTTTTAAATTAAAAATTATGTATAATAATCTGAATATAAATAAATAAATAAAATCCATACTTAGACATAAAATCTTGAATTTCAGAGATGTCTTCATTTATCAACAATTTGGAACCACTTCATGCATTTGACACTGTAAATTGTATAATTAATATAAAAATTATTGAACGTATAATGAAAAATACAAATCAGCTATGTATTTATAAAGTCTGATAGTGTAATACCTTGGCCATCTTTTACCATTGCATGAGTGAGCAGAATTACAATAGCTCCATTGTTTTTAGGATCATTGTAGTAAGCCAAAAATTTTGATCCATAGATTTCCCATAAATTGCAATTTATGCAATTACCCCTATTTTGCAATATAAATAAACAATATTATATGATGGGATTCAGTGATGCAAAATATATAAATTTATCAAATACATAAGTTATGAAAACAATGCGCATTACTTCAAATCTTTCAGCACAACAGAAATAACAACTTTCTTCCCCGGAGTGTTGGATTGGATATGGTTTATCTCACTAACAACACCAATAATATCTACATTAAAGTAAGGTTCATTATTGAATGTGTTTGCAAATATATAAGTTATAATAGAATTTAAATTACCTTCTAGTCTATCGGTTTTGCATTTGCCTTGAAGTATCTCACCAAAATCTTTAAAGAAATATCCTTTATGTGGAATATTTTGAAGTTCGATTGCCTTCATTGTGGTACCACCAAGAAACACAATTTTTTTTGAATGATCACATACCTTCCACTGAAAATCATTGTTATAGACACTGCCATTGTTTATAATGCAGGTCATATTCTCCTTAATGACCTCTTTCCATTTCAGTAAATGGTCATGACGAATAAGGACCTGAATCCGATCACCCTAACAAAATGAAAATAATCTTCTTTTTATATGTTATACAAAAAAGCATTTTGTTGTAATTACTAACTATCATACAAAAATCTATACTTAAAAAAAGAAAAGCAATTTACCAAGGAATCCATAACAATCATCTCCAAATGTTCAATACCCTTATTATTCACAACACTCCAAACATCCATTATTCGAACAGCAAGACGCCAAGTTTCTTTTGAGTCATTGATGTCTTTCACAAAATCAACCTTTCTACTCATTTTCACTGGAAAAAAATTCAAAAATTAATGTAACTGCAAATTTAGATGACTATAAAATTACAAACCTAATAACCTGGAAAAAAAAGAGTATATAAATTTGATAGAGGTGTGTGGCAAAATGCTGAAAAGGATCCAACCTTTGATGTTACACATATATAACATCGTTTTGATTGTATGATTATATATTATTAAATTATAACTTTAAATTAAAAATAACTATTTAATATAGTTGATTAATATTAATTGAGTAATTTAATATTATTGTTAATTTACCTACCAATTAATTATTATTATTGATATTTACCCGCCATATATGATAAGAATATTTTTAAAATTTAAATAGTATATTTATCATTTGATTTGATTTGATTTAATTGAGATCCAAACTCTATAAATTAAAATCGGTTACTTATTATGAACAATAATATAGGGTCATTCCAATGTCAATCTATTATTAATTGAATTTTACATAGATGTAATTTTGCAATAACACGCTGGCATATTGAATCTTATACCGCTGTTATCTTTGCACTAACATATTTTATCCTTTCAACAGAATAATTATAGTAAATACGTACATTCTGTATATCGAATTATAATAAAAATGTATTAAAATCAAAAGCAATAAAACTGTTTACAGTAAATAAAAATATAGTCTAATTTCTTCATGATCATAAATATTTAAAGAAAAATTCATTGAAATAAAAAATCAATAATAAATCAAAAGTTGAAATAAATGCTAATGACACAACATATATTTAAAATTTTATTTGATATATTTTTATATAATAAATAAATTAGTAATAAGTAAATGAATAATCAAATATAATAGAATTTTAAGATGTTATTCTATATTTTTATTTACTGTAAACAGTTTTATTGCTTTTGATTTTAATACATTTTTATTATAATTCGGTATACAGAATGTATGTATTTACTATAATTATTCTGTTGAAAGGATAAAATATGTTAGTGCAAAGATAACAGCGGTATACGATTCAATATGCCAACGTGTTATTGCAAAATTACATCTATGTAAAATTCAATTAATAATAGATTGACATTGGAATGACCCTATATTATTGTTCATAATAAGTAACCGATTTTAATTTATAGAGTTTGGATCTCAATTAAATCAAATCAAATCAAATAATAAATATACTATTTAAATTTTAAAAATATTGTTATCATATATGACGGGTAAATATCAATAATAATAATAACAATAATAATAATTAATTGGTAGGTAAATTAACAATAATATTAAATTACTCAATTAATATTAATCAACTATATTAAATAGTTATTTTTAATTTTAAAGTTATAATTTAATAACATATAATTATACAATTAAATAAGGGTAATATTTTTTAGTAGTATAAATAGAGTTTAGTACGAAATTACTTATAGGAACATGAAAGTAGCTGTATTATGAATTATAATTAGGGTAATTAAATAATTATGGTGGTAATTAACTTTTATATATTAAAAAGTAGAGTTCAACAATATAACTATAACTTAAACAATAATAAAAACATGATTCATAAAATAGTGATTGTGAGAAACATGATTAAGAATTATTAAATTAACAAATAATAAAAAATTGGTAGAAAGATTGTTGCAGAAGTTGAATTATAGAAAGAATTTATTAGAAGATAAAGTAAAATATATATTGTCCCATGTAATTTTTTATCTTTTATTGCTTCAAAGTTTCAAAAAATAAAATCAAGGCATGTGAGAAAATAATAACTGGACTAATAGAAAAATATAGATGTCATAATATTAATAATAGTAGGAAGTTATTAGTGATTTAGTGGGAACGATTATGAGTGAGTAGGTTTAGTAAAAAAAGATATAGAAATTATTTTAGGTATATAGTTCAGAGTAATAAATCATATAAAATCAAAATACTCAATCAATTATTATAAAAAAGTTTAAATTTTTTAAAAACCGGTGCCATGAAAAAAAATTATCCTCCAAAATTTCATAAATGTGTTTTTGGTGTATTTAAAAACAACTTTGATTTTACTTTTTTTTTTTAATAAAAGAGATAAAAATGTCACAAATTAAATGATCATGCCATATGTAATACGCAATTAAATTCCAACCAATTATATATATTAAGTTTAGGTGGAAAAAGAAAAATTAGGAAATATGTGGTAATTGAAAGACACCATTGTCATTGTCATTGTCATTTCTACTTTAGACCTTCTTACTAGTAAGCTAGAGATCCCAAGGGAGTAGTTAGGATGGAATTAATGACAAACTAAGTAAATTACACATGACTGTATGTCGAATTAATCATCTCCCATGATGAGTCTTTTTCTAGTATTCCACCTTACTTCTCTCACTCCTTGTGTTTTCCGAATCAAAACTCAAAGTAAGAGATTTGAGAGAGAAAAAGAGGGAGGACGGGAAAGGATGGGAAGAAGAAGGAAAAAAAGGAAAAGTAAGGCTTGAGTGTGGAATTTTTGAAGTCTTGGTAGGGAGCTTTGAAGTGCTACTCATTTTTTTCTACTCTCAATTTTTACTTTCTTGATATAAAGGTGAGTTTATAATAGTTAGAGAGTTTCAATACTGAAATTTGGGGTTATTTGCATATTTTGAAAAATGGGATTTTCATGAGAGTTTCTTTGAAAATGCATGTTTGATTACTTTTTAGAGTAAAGTTTTATGTTAATTTATAGTATATTTGCGCATTACCATGAAATTTCTTGCGTGTGCCATGTTTGGATGCCGTTATAAACTACATGTGTTGCAAAGAGGTGTAAGTTTGGAATTTTTGGGGTGTGTGTTGCATTTCTGCAAAAGAAAACGTGTTTTGGACACGATGACGGACCGATAGTCATCGCCTACCGCACAAAAGATAGGCGTCGTTGCTTGTGACGACCGTCGGCGATAGCTGATAGGTGCTCTCTCAGACGACCAGATCGTTAGTGTATGCTGATGGGTGACCCTCCTTGTGAGCGTCACAGGATGACAACCGTTATGACCATGACGACCAGATCGTCATCCTCATTGGATCACTGTTGTTTTGACTTTGTTGTTGTGAATTTAGGAAGGCCTCGCCCTTTCGGTGATTAACATGCAATGAAATGGATCATTGAAGTAAATTAGCACGTAGTAAGAATCAAGATGAATTGGAACACTTAGTTCCAAGAGAGTAATTAGATTTTCGGGTGTACCGTTCCTTGAGGGTAGCAGCCCTAAAAGTAAGAAAGGAAAATAAATCTAGTGTATCATACCTTGAGGGTAGCACTGCTACACACTAAACCCCGAAACTTATATATAAAGGATTATTCGACAATTTAAGATCTCACCAACGACACCTCTTCAACAAAGCATAGACATTTTTAAAACACGCAACGGAAAATAAACAACATTCAACACCTGTCATCGCTTTCTCACCTTCACATAGGGTATCTTTGCAGCAAAATCACATTATCACAGTAATAAAACATATCAACTCAAATTGGGTCTTATAAGGCCTTGATTTTTCATAAATGGGTTCAAAAGGATTTCACTATCCCAAATCTCAATAACTTCAAACATCACAACATAATAGTTATTAAATTTCAACGAAACAAGTAAGTCGACATCAAACATAATAAAACGAAAATACTGTTCGCCTCCAGTGTTACATAATCAGGGCTTAATGACTAAAATAAAAGCGATATCTAATGAAAATAAATCCAAGAGTTATTTCTCACTCACATCAACAACTCTACTCCTGAGTATCTGGAAGATGTCCATGGTGGACAACATCAAAATAAAGGGGGTGAGAATTCACATCAATAAGGTATAATTCAAACATCTACGCATACAATAACAATCATACAACATCATTCTCACACTCAATCCATCCATAGACACAAAGTAATCACATATTCATCATTTAAATTATGCAATGAGACTCACAACTTCGACCAGACTCACATGTATGTGGTATCATATCATCATCAATTGGTTCACTCAGGAACCAGGTTCACCTGGCTCGATCTCTGAATCCAACCTGCTCAGGTTCAGGATAAGTCACCAATCCACCCTGCTCGGATCACAACTTATCTCTTTCATCAACAACAATGATATAATGAATGCATGTCATAACGCATCAATGAAACAACATCATAATGTTTAAACTCCCCTCCCAACAATAAACAAACATGCATTGAACCAACGATAATAATTCCTCTTATCATCCCACTATAACATACTCACAACTCATCGACATTCTTCATGAATTTCAAGGTATAACTCCTAATTCTCAATCTAGACAACCAAAATCGATCCAAAGATATTACTCACATATTATATGTTCATCAACAACGTCCAATTTCATTAAATCAATACATTTAGTTCATGTTTTTCATAAAATCATGTTATTTCCAAAACCTTCAAAATAACTACAATGGTGATTATATAATAACATATCAAAACAGAATTTATCACACATCATGGTACACGAGTTGCATCACTAATTCATCATCACAAACACCACCTCAATCACAATTAACAGAATTTCATTAAAACCTCAAAGCCCTATTGGAGGTTAATGACTCTTCAATTCTACCCCTCACGCAAATACCCATTATTGAGATAGTTCTCCCCATTATCTGATTATCCTAACAACAATGAAAATTCTGGTTTGGTTGAATCTTCTTCCTTAAACTCTAAGTTTTACCTCTCCTCTTAGTCTTCTAGCATCTTCCTCTCTAACTCTGTTTTTACGTACTGTTTGGAATCTCTTGTAAGCCTAGGTTATGCCTTAGTTTATATAATTAGGATAATCTAGTTAAAATTATAAACTCACGTCTCCCTTACTAACATTCTCACTCCTTCCTCCCATATATTATTATTATTATTATTATTCTTATTATTATTATTATTATTATTATTATTATTATTATTATTATATATTTTTTAATACACATACAACTTTACTAAAATTTTAGTAATCATACTTGTCAAGATGGCCGAGTTGGTCTAAGGCGCCAGTTTCAGGTACTGGTCCGAAGGGGCATGGGTTCAAATCCCATTCTTGACATATGTTTTGTTAAATTATATTTTTAATAGCCACATCATACTAAAATAATATATAAAAATTATAATCATATTTAAATGTTTTATCATCCACTTGGTAAATTTTTTTTATTCAATTAGTTTTAATGTGATGATGCACATCCAAATTTAAATGTAATAGTAATAGTGTATATTTAAATAATGTTATAACAATTATTATTATTTTAATAATTTTGTATATTGTAAGGGGTATTGGAATTCCTATAGCCTTATAAAAAAAAGCTAATAATAGTTAAAAGTTGTATATGTAGCTAGAATATTGGTGGATCTCGATTTTTTGAATTTCTTTTATCTACTTTTACTTTGGTGGGAAAAAAAAGGAAGGTTACACCTTTAATGTTAATAGAAAAAAAAATATTGTTTAATTGTAACTTTGATACCCCTATTTTTTTATTTGAATTTTGATCCCTCCATTTTATAACCTGTATTTTTTGTCCATTTTTTAAATTTTGTGTTGGATTTTGGTCCCTTTCACTTTCTTTTTCATTGAGACAAAAGTCTCACATTTACTAGTTTGGCTTCTAAGATTATACATTTCATATCTTAGAGTTTAACGGTTAGTTGATAGAAATCCAATGTAGTCTTTAAGATTTATGTTACACTTTTCAATCTATATCATGTTCTTCGATTAACTTAGCGTTTAATATAAAAAGTTACTTGTATGATAAAATTGTTACCTTATAATCATCTTCTTTGTGAGAAACTCTAAAGCAAATTTGTTCATCTTATTTGTTGGAAGAAGATTCTTCAAAGATTATATTAGAGATTGATTCTTTGAGACTTCTTCTTGATGTTGAGTCTCTGAAGATATTGCTCGTTGACGCTTCTTTCTCGTTTTTTCTTTCGAAGAATCTATGGGATGAAACTTCTTCTTTTTCATATCTTCTTGTTGATGATGTTTCTCTATTGAACGTTGAGTCTTCCGAGGATCATTCGTTCATTGAGATTGTCGTTAATGTGGTGACTTACCATATAAGCTACTCATTCTCATTATGAATGGAAAGGTGAAAACTTGCACGAATGAATATAATAATGGATCTATTTATATATAGATTCCAATAAGAAGTTGGTTAGTTAAAAACTTAACAACCAAGTAACCAACTATCTAATAAACTACTTGAACAAAAAGAAAACTTGCATAGCAAGTAAGTAATTAATCTAACATCTGATAACCATGAAAGATATCACGTTTCTGAATCGATACACATGTCATTTTGGTCAGTTTATTCCTATTTTATGGTTTTATATTGGTGTATTGTGTTTATTTCACGTGCTTTCCAAGTAGGACTTTTCGTACAAGAAATCATGACAAGAAGAGTAAAGAACGGAGAAAAAGGACACATATTGCACTCATGACGTTCACCGTGGAGTTTTCCATGGCGATGGCCATGAAGTAACAGTCAAAAGCCACTTCAGTGGGAAGAAAAGTCAAGAAGCGCATTTTAGAACTCATGGCATTCTCCATGGACCTTGAAGACACGTTCACCCACTTTGCACTCATGGAATTCGCCATGAAGCCATGGCTCCGCCATACACTTTGTGACCAGAAAAGTAGCAAAAAATTGGCTCAGTCTCCTCCCACTTCAGCATTATTTTCTTCACGACTCCTACACGATTTCATATCTTTGAGTCTAACGGTTAGTTGATAGAAATCCAATGTAGTCTCTAAGATCTATGTTACACTTTTCAATCTATATCATGTTCTTCAATTAACTTAGTGTTTAATATAAAAAGTTACTTGTATGATAAAATTGTTACCTTACAATCATCTTCTTTGTGAGAAACTCTAAAGAAAATTTATTCATCTTCTTTGTTGGAAGAAGATTCTTCAAAGATTATATTAGAGATTGATTCTTTGAGACTTCTTCTTGATGTTGAGTCTCTGAAGATATTGCTCGTTGACGCTTCTTTCTCATTTTTTCTTTCGAAGAATCTACGGGATGAAACTTCTTCTTTTTCATATCTTCTTGTTGATGATGTTTCTCTATTGAATGTTGAGTCTTTCGAGGATCATTCGTTCATTGAGATTTTCGTTAATGTGGTGACTTACCATATAGGCTACCCATTTTCATTATGATTGGAGAGGTGAAAACTTGCACGAATGAATACAATAATGGATCTATTTATATATAGATTCCAATAAGAAGTTGGTTAGTTAAAAACTTAACAACCAAGTAACCAACTATCTAATAAACTACTTGAACAAAAAGAAAACTTGCATGGCAAGTAAGTAATTAATCTAACATCTGATAACCATGAAACATATCACATTTCTGAATCGATACACATGTCATTTTGGTCAGTTTTATTCCTATTTTATGGTTTTATGTTGGTGTTTTGTGTTTATTTCATGTGGCTTCCAAGTAGGAATTTTCGAACGAGAAATCATGACAAAAAGAGTAAAGAACGGAGAAAAAGGACACTTATTGCACTCATGACGTTCACCGTGGAGTTTTCCATGGCGATGGCCATGAAGTAACAGTCAAAAGCCACTTCAGTGGGAAGAAAAGTCAAGAAGCGCATTTTAGAACTCATGGCATTCGCCATGGACCTTAAAGACACGTTCACCCACTTTGCACTCATGGCGTTCTCCATGAGGCCATGACTCCGCCATAGACTTTGTGACTAGAAAAGTAGCAACAAATTGGCTCAGTCTCCTCCCACTTCAGCATTATTTTCTTCACGACTCCTACACGATTTCATATCTTAGAGTTTAACACTTAGTTGATAGAAATCCAATGTAGTCTTTAAGATCTATGTTACACTTTTCAATCTATATCACGTTCTTCGATTAACTTAGTGTTTAATATAAAAAGTTACTTGTATGATAAAATTGTTAACTTACAATCATATTCTTTTTGAGAAACTCTAAATCAAATTTGTTCATCTTCTTTGTTGGAAGAAGATTCTTCAAAGATTATATTAGAGATTGATTCTTTGAGACTTCTTCTTGATGTTGAGTCTCTGAAGATATTGCTCGTTGACGCTTCTTTCTCATTTTTTCTTTCGAAGAATCTATGGGATGAAACTTCTTCTTTTTCATATCTTCTTGTTGATGATGTTTCTCTATTGAATGTTGATTCTTCCGAGGATCATTCGTTCCTTGATATTGTCGTTAATGTGGTGACTTACCATATAAGCTACTCAGTCTCATTATGATTGGAAAGGTGAAAACTTGCACGAATGAATAGAATAATGGATCTATTTATATATAGATTCCAATAAGAAGTTGGTTAGTTAAAAACTTAACAACCAAGTAACCAACTATCTAATAAACTACTTGAAAAAAAAAAACTTGCATAGCAAGTAAGTAACTAATCTAACATCTGATAACCATGAAACGTATCACGTTTCTGAATCGATACACATGTCATTTTGGTTAGTTTTATTCCTATTGTATGGTTTTCTGTTGGTGTATTGTGTTTATTTCATGTGTTTTCCAAGTAGGAATTTTCGTACGAGAAATCATGACAAAAAGAGTAAAGAACGGAGAAAAAGGACACATATTTCACTCATGACGTTCACCGTGGAGTTTTCCATGGCGATGGCCATGAAGTAACAGTCAAAAGCCACTTTAGTGGGAAGAAAAGTCAAGAAGCGCATTTCAGAACTCATGGCATTCGCCATGGACCTTGAAGACACGTTCACCCACTTTGCACTCATGACGTTCGTCATGAGGCCATGGCTCCGCCATAGACTTCGTAACCAGAAAAGTAGAAACAAATTGGCTCAGTCCCCTCCCACTTCAGCATTATTTTCTTCACGACTCCTACACGATTTCAGCCTATTTTCAGAGTCTCAAGCACTATATATAGCCATAATTTTTAGGTTTTCCAAGATCCAAGTTTTTTTTTTAGAATTATCAGAGTTTTAGAATACTAGTTTTATGCAGAAGATTTACTACTATTATAGTTGCAGTTTCTCAATTTGAGAGACTGCTGCAATTTAGAGTTAGACAATTCTCTGTACTTGGATAATTACAATCCTGCCGGAATCAATTTCAGTTTTTCAGTTTCAGTATCTTTTACAATTTCCATATTTTATTTCAGGTTAATTTCATCACTCTTTATTTTTCTTCTTTATTTATTTCATTTTATTTACTTACATTTTATATTTGTTCCTAATTTCTAGTTGCTTATCATTATTGTCAATTTTATTTTTAGTATGAATTTACACTGTTTTTTTAACACTCGCTGCACTTATTTATTTCAAAGTAGTTTTATGTTCCAATTGCAATTCCGTCCTATTTGTATTTACTGATTTATTAAATATTCAGTCCAATTAAAACTGATATAGTTCTCCCAAACATGTCCGACTAAGCTCCTAGAATTTGGGATGTGAGGACCGTCGTTCTGACGGGACTCGGTAAATTTTATCAGTGCTAATTTTTAACGTTAAATTAGTTTTTTGGTTCTTAATTTTTAGTGTTTAAATTAAAAATAGTTTTGCACGAAAGTGAAAAGACTCAGATAATGGTAAACAGCATGACAGTGTGAGATCGATATCCGATCAATAAAAATTGGATTTTTAACTTTTAAAAACATCGGCAACGCTTTAGAAATTAATAAGCGCTTAGCAGTTTTCAAAAATTGATTCAAAATGATAACTTGTGAAGCGACAACATGACTTGTACAATTTTGAAGCATAACATGGATTGCACGAAAGTGAACAATGTTTTTAAATTAAATATTTCCTCCGAAAAATATTTTAAGCAAAATAAAGTGTCGAGATTTATCTGAGTCCCGAAGGTACACCAGAAATCACATTCCGATCTCCGTTTATTTAATTTTTAAAACTTCTATTATTTTACATCCATTCTCAAACCAACCAAATTCGATTAGCCTTAGATTTACAACACGAAGATAGATCACAATAAGTTGATATTGGTCTCTGTGGGTTCAATATTTTTTATATTACAATTGATTGGTCAATGCACTTGCGGATAGACCACATTAAGTTTTGGCGTCGTTGTCGGGGACCAACAGTCAATATTGTAATTCTGTTGTAGCAACGTATAGACTAAGGTATTTTATTTCTTTTCTTCTATCGATTGTATGCCCAACACTCGCTCAACCGAGGACGAGTTAGAACAAATGATCTCTGAAGTCGAGCGTTACATTCACCTCAAACGCCGAATACATAAAGTTAGAGCCATATTCGATCCTATGGATGAACCAGATAACCATCCACTCAAGGAATTTGCAGTCCCATCTTAAGATGAGCCACACTTAATTATTGTTCCACCTGACACCTGTAATCCAGGCGAACAACTTCGAATTGAAACCTTCTCTATCATAAATCTTGTTTGAAACCTTGGCGAGCACACTAATAAAAGACTAACTTTTTTACTCTTTCTTTTGTAAATTACTTTTATTTTTGCAAATATATTAATAAGTAAAATAAAATAAAATAAACACTTGCAAACATACTCTCAACATACCATTAACCTTAAAATTTGAGGAGAATCTCATTGAGTAAAACAGATGTGAGGGATGCTAATACCTTCCCCTCGCAGAACCGATTCCCAAACCCATATTTAGTTGTGATGACCATCATATCCTTTTTC
Organism: Lathyrus oleraceus; assembly: GCF_024323335.1. Classification (NCBI taxonomy): domain Eukaryota; kingdom Viridiplantae; phylum Streptophyta; class Magnoliopsida; order Fabales; family Fabaceae; genus Lathyrus; species Lathyrus oleraceus. The sequence continues at coordinate 625,120,375 of NC_066583.1, read as the reverse complement.
TTCCCCTAGGATTTTATCGTCATTCCCCATTTCCTTAGGAATAAATAAAATTCGGTGGCGACTCTGTTAGTCATCCACGAGCGTGTGATGTGCCAATTGGACAATAGGAAGCAAGTCAATTAAATTCATCAAGTTAAAGCAAGCTCAAACAAGTCCAAACAAGGCACAAAATCATGCATCAACTTCAAGCAAGCACAAAACAGAGTAGGAACATGATAAATGCACCAAAACAAAACCAAGAGAAGAAAAATGCTATAAAAGAAGAAAAATGTCAAAGAGCAACTAGGCCTCATGCCTTTAGAATGCTATAAAAGAAGAAAAATGTCAAAGAGCAACTAGGCCTCATGCCTTTAGAATGCTTAATGTTGAAGATGAATCAAAAGGACCTAATTCTAAACTCACTCTTGTCTATTCTTTCTATTGCATTGTGGAACTTTTTGATTTGTGTGTTCTTGTGCTAGGGATCCCAAACATTGAGCCAAATAGAAGAACCATTGTCATGAGCATCCAAAGTGAGAGATACAAAATCCAATTGGAAGATTCCTAGGAGCTTGATTGTGTGCTCGATTGCTTGAGTTATTTGCTTATTGCTTGCTATTCCAAAGGAAAGGGAACAACTTGGATCATCACTATGATCTCAAGAAGGGAACTCCATTGTGGTTTTATTTCTCTTCCTTCATCTTTATATGTTTAGGACTTAGTCATTCTTCTTCTTCCCTCCACTCTAACCCAAGCCAAACTTTTGTGCAAACATTAACATTGTTTTCAAAATTTGAAACCTAAGCAATATGCTTTTGATTTTTTCAAGCTTCTTTTCATAATACTTATTTTGAATTGAATCCTAAGTCAACTTTGACCATATTTTGTAAATATTTTTCATTTGTAAATACAACTCACTCAATTGTTTTTGTGGTTTTAATGACCACTCCTTGCCAAAGCTTTTCATAAACATTAGCTATTAGGTTTGAGTTATCCTTAAGGTTGATATAATACTCACCTATATCCTTAGTGATGGACAATAAGTCTTCCATGATTATTATAGGGTTAACCCCTCACTAGCATGTTGAAGCTCTCCTCACATGGTGGATTTGTGGTTTTAGGTTGAGTTTTCTCCCTTTAATAACAAAAGACCTTAAGGCTTTTGACCAATCAATTCACCAACTCGTTTTGAGATTTTTACCCCAAACTACGAGGTTTTGATCCTAGTCTTTTTTAAGATGGTACGTAGGCAGTGGGTTTATCCATTCAAACACAAAATTGTAAATAATTTATACATTCTTCTCTCATCTCCCCAATCATGTTTGCACAAATAATTTTCACAAATACCAACCTACCCTACAACAATTGTGAAAAGGGCTCCCTAGGAGTACCTAGGATGTTTTGGGTGCTTAAAACCTTCCCATTGCATAACCAACCCCCTTACCCAGATCTCTGACTTTTTTATTAGTTTTTGATTTGATAAAACTTCTCGATTTTTGTTTGCTTTCTAACCTTTCCTTTGGATAAATAGACGTGCGGTGGCGACTCGAATTGTATGATTTACTTTTGATTTAGCCAATAAATCTAAAGGTAACGAATACCCCGCTACAGAAAAGTGGCGACTCTGCTGGGGACCTCATTTTCCTAGTGGGTTTTGCCTACTTTTCACATTTGTTGTATTGTATGTTTATATTATTTGTGACATATTTTTGTGCAAATTTGGGATTACTGTATTGTTTGTAATGTATGAATTGCTTGATATATTAATTACTTGTGTGCTTGGTGGTCTTGTGAGATGAGTTCTATACCCGAACTCGAATGCACTTATGATAGGAGAATGGCATAGTCTTGTCAACTTGTGTGGAGTTATTCCTTAGCAAGTTGCCTTGCAAGCCCATTCACTTGGTGGAGGTCATGTTGGGATCAATAATGTCACACGAGTAGTCGTGGTTAGGCATTACTCTTTCCAATATATGCCTCAGAAGCCAAGGACCTTAGTTTACCAAGCCCATCTTGGCCTATTTTAGGACGTAGTGCAAAGGTCTTTCAAGTGTAAGATTTGATACGATTGTTACGCGATACTACACTCATAAGTCTCTCTTGAGAATATTTTTGGAATACGAGTAGTCGTTTATCCGATAATATCCGAAAGATGGGATGATGACTATGAGAGCTTCTTGTAGAACATGATTGTCAGGTTTAACCATAGTACACTCCCTTTGGGTGGTTCTTAACCGAGACTCCGTGCTCGTGACTTGCAACAAACCCTTGATTCGTGGTTGATTCGTTCTTGTGTATCCTTAATATCAATGGAACTTGGGTGTTGATAAGGTGTAAACCATAATCCACCAAAATGGATGATTGATATTAAGGATGACTTGATCCATCCCATGACCTTTGTATGGTGCGATTTGCTTGATCCTTGAGTGTGATTGTTGCATCCATGCATTCATGCATTCATGCACATCCATATCATCAACAATGAGAAAATTTTCAAGGAACTTAAGAAGTCTATTTGCAAATTTTCAGACATGGATAAACAAAGAAGGAATACGAAGAAGTACAGTTTCAGACGACCCGACTTGAAAGAGTTAAGGAGTTTGACATCCTATGTATTAGATCCCTTGGAGTTCAAGCCTCGTCATGGGAAGCTTCTGTCTATTCTTGCTACTCAGGTGGATGAAGGTCTGATGAGTGTACTGGTGCGGTTCTATGATCCCTTGTACCGTTGCTTCACATTTCCGCATTTCCAGCTTTTGCCTACGCTTGAGGAGTATGCCTATCTTGTGGGTATACCTATTCTAGATCAGTTGTCGTTCAGTGGCTTGGAAAGAGTCCCTACTTCTCAAGAGATTGTTGATCTGTTGCATATAGATGAATATATTGTGGGTGCTCATATGACTACCAAAGGTGGAATTCAAGGTCTCCCATCTGATTTCCTCATTGCTCTAGCTACTTTGTTTGGGAAGGCCATGAGTGAGGACGCCTTTGAAGCCATATTTGTACTTCTCATCTATGGGCTAGTGTTATTTCCCAACATCGACAAGTTTGTGGATGTGAACGCTATTAGGATTTTCTCTACTCTTAATCCCGTTTTGACTCTGTTGGGTGACACTTATTTCTCTTTGCATATGAGGAATGCAAAGGGTGGTGGTACCATTGTGTGTTGTTTGCCTCTGTTATACAAGTGATTTATTTCGCACTTGCCACGGACGGTCGCCTTCAAGGAGAACAAAGGATGTCTACGGTGGTCCACGAGACTTATGTCTCTCACTAATGATGATATCTTTTGGTACAACCGTGTAATGATGGTGTGCAAATTATTGACTCTTGTGGTGAATTCTCCAATGTGCCTCTTCTTGGTACATGTGGTGGGATTAACTACAACCCTATTTTAGCATGTCGTCAGGTTGGGTTCCCCTTAAAGGATAAACCTAATAACACTCTGTTAGAAGGTGTGTTCTTTCAAGAGGTTCAACACTAGAGTCTGTCCGAGAAGTTTTCAAGAGGTTGACTTGGTTTTGAAAAAGGTAACAGACATGAAAGCTCTCCCATAACTGGGAAGGACCTTATCGGATCCTACATAAGCTGAATAATTGAGCTTATAAACTTGAGAGTTTGGAAGGAATAGAAATACCAAGGGCTTGTAAGGTTTCCAGCCTATAGTTTTATTATAATTAACATTATGTAATGCTATTATTAAATAAAAATTGGGGGTAGCGTTCTTTTCCCTTACAAGGACAAGGGTTTTTAATGTGGCACCCTCAATTCATATGTTTATGTGTTATCATTTCCAGTCTTTTACAATAAAGTTGAGCTCATCCCGGGAGCAATAAGCGTGCTAGACACTTCCAATGACCTAATAAAATTATCCATGTAAATAACAACCTCTGGTCGGGTTATGTTAACAAAACCTCTGACCTATTTTAATTGGCCATGTAAATAAGAACCTCTGGTCAGGTTATGTTAACAAAACCTCTGACCTAATTGAAGCGAACATGTAAGTAAGAACCTCTGGACGGGTTATTTTAACAAAATATCTCACCTAATTGAAATCGCCCATGTAAATAAGAACCTATGGTCGGGTTATGTTAACAAAACCTCAGACCTAATTGAATCACCCATGTAAATAAGAACCTCTGGCCAGGTTATGTTAACAAAACCTCTGATCTAATTGAATTGGCCATGTAAATAAGAACCTCTAGTCGGGTTATGTTAACAAAACCTTTAACCTAATTAAATCGGCCATGTAAATAAGAACCTCTGGCTGGGTTATGTTAACAAAACCTATGACCTAGTTAAATTGGTCAAGTAAAGAAAGACCTTTGGTTGGGAATAAGTTAATTGAATCGTTTAAAACAACAAGACCATCCAATTGGTAATGCTCATCTCATTAGGGCTATAAATCTATAAGGCATAAAATCTCAACTAAAGATAGGTTAAGAATCATTTGAGACCAACCTTTCTATTCAATTTCCAAATCAGCGACTAACATGGTCATAAAATAAATCTGAGCATTGACGCAGTTGAAACGAGACATAAACAGGCCGAGATCCCACAGGAACTCCTTGACTTATATATACTTATAACCTACTAGGCTCAATGATAACAACAAGTCGATCAATTCATTTAAAGATCTACGACTTATATGGAAAATATCGGGCATAAGACCCGGGACATATCATTGAGATATAAAATCAGATCATTCAAGATGCGACTGGGGTTATACACACAAATTGGGGATTAACATTGTACTCAAGCAAAACGCATGGGAGATAATGTTAATACATTCAAAAAGGGCCTCATAAGGGCTTAAAATATTGTACTTGGAAGAAAAAAGGAATTACCCAAACATTAAAAAGAACAAATTACCATGGATGACCAATGGAAAAAACAATAATCAAAGGTTAAACGTCATGATTCTCCTCCTCTTAAGCATTTGAAGATCAGATCATCGATTGTCGCATCCTTAGAGACCTCGGCTTCAGGAGAAACTTCCTCCATGTTTACAAGTCGGTTATCCACCATTATCTTGAAGAAATACATCTCGGACATATTGAGGTCAGGTTTAAGGCATAGCGTCTGGGCTTTAGCCCTCTCGATCTTTTTAAACATTCTGGATTAAACCGACTGAAGTAGTTTCAAGCTCCAAACATTTAGACTCTATAGCTTCTTTTTGTTTCTTCATTTTCGAAGTTTTCTTGTTCAGATCTTCCATGTTATTATTGTCGACCTTTAAGATGTCTTTCAATTGAGTGATCTCCTTGGAAAGACGAATTTAATCTTTCTCATAGGCATCACCAACTTCAAACAATCCTTGGGTCATGACAGCACACCTCATCAAGTAGGCACCAATGTTTAGGGTTGGAAGTTGTGCCCCAATAGTCTTTACCTTCTCAACATCCTTTGTCGCATTCAGATGATCATAATCAAACTTCAGGCCATCGAAGCTATTGGACAAAAACTTAAATTTAGTTAATAGATTGGCTTTATGGTTACTACCTGAATCATACATCAAGGCAGTGACTTCCAAGTCGGTCTAACTTATGGGATCGCCCATCCAAATCTTCATCTTTTTAGGTGAACCGGGTTTTGAGTCTCTAGGAGGAGGAAGGAAGTCACCTTAGGGCTCCGAAGTGCCTAGGGATGTTTTGGCGATTGTCCCTGCCTTCTTTCTTTTAAGTTCCTGGGTTTGGATACCGGATAAGTCGCTCTTAGAGGAATATTGTTCCCCACGCCTCACCCTCGCTTCATCCATTAGCTTCTTCTGTTACATTAGCTTAAGGATCATCATTTCTGCTGAAAAGAAATGAACAAAATAAATTAAAAAAATAAAATAAGGAAGTCACTAGAAAATAATAAGAGGCATATATAAGCATTACCTAAAAAGTTAGAGATTTGATCCGGATCATCATCCTTTTTTAATAAATCCTTGACTTTTACTACTCGAAAGGCATCCAGAATGGCTAAAGCTCGGGTTTCCAAAGCATTTAGCTTGTCATAGTTGTCGCATCCGCGAAAAACAACCGGCGGGCTAAAACAAAAACAAACAGAGCCGCCACCGTGCGTTATTTATCCCAAAGGAGGGAAAGGAAACGCTCGAAGTAAACCTGGAAAAAGCATGGTCTCGCGACCAAAGAGAATGGGATCGGGAGTCGGTTATGCGAAGGGAAGGTATTAGCACCCCTACGCATCCGTCGTACTCGACGGGATCCACGCTCAAAAGATAGGATAAGGTTGCTAAAACAAACATCACACACACAAACAACACAGGTGGGAGAAGAGGGGAGAGGGCTCGCTAGGATATCGCATCCTATGCCTACGTATCTCGTCTGGAACGAGAATCAGAGCTACCGTAGTTCGGCTCACGCACGCCGAAACAAACACATGCACAGAAAGGCAAACATGGAACCCGAATGCCAATTGCTGGACTTACATCAGCTTCCGAACCAAACAAACCCACACTGGAAACCAGATGCCACTTGATGGACTTATACCGGACTCCAAGCACACAACAATAGGATACGGAATGCCAATCGCTGGGCTTACATCCGTCTCCTACACACACAAGAACAAACAAGCAACAAGTTACTAAGGAGTCGGGAACTCGAGCCTAGCAACTGTCAAGCAAACACACACAAAAAGAAAAAGGGTGAACACACAGACTAACCGGGAGTCGGGAACTCGAGCCTGATAGCTGGCAAGCACAACACACTCAAAAAAAGAAAAGGGTGAACACACGGACTAACAGGGAGTCGGGAACTCGAGCCTGATAGCTGTCAAACAAAACACACGCAAAAAAGAAAAGGGTGCCCGGAGAGATCTCGCACGACCTCCTGCCTATGTACCTCATCTGGTATGAGGATCAGGGCAACGTAGTTCCCCTGAACAGGGGAGAAAGACTAGCCTAACCAGATACAGAGGGAGACACAACTAGGGAGACTATGACTCGAGCCTAGATGTTATCATGCATATCATCCCTAAGTTAAGGTTGGCTATCTATCTTGCTCAGGCAGCAAGCTAATCCTAAACAGGCAAAGCAAAGCATGCAAGCATAATCAAAACAAAGCAAACATTCACAATTAGCACACACTATATACAGACAAGGTGGGCTCAAACAAGGGTTAGACTGTCAAAGCAAGTCAACTGTATCAGGTGATGTTAGCTCTTAACCTTGACATTGAGAGTCAAGGTGAAGCCAGATGAAATGGGAGTGAGGGGTGTGCCTCACAGCTCTTATCCCTGGCCAGGGAGAGCTTCAGACAAAGAAGTGTGGGTTCAGAAAGTGGGAACCCTTCTACACTTATGACACTGACTCAACTGTACAACTGTACAAGGATCTTGGGTTACTGTCCACAATGCATCAACACCAGTTGTGTGAGCAAAGGGACGACTCAACAGAAGAGCAGGAGATGGATTGCACATCTCTTGTGTCTGCCAATTGCCTTAATCAAGGTCTTTTCCTGCTTGGGGACAAAAATAAACAATCACAGGCATTGCCTCTTAAGGAGGACTTCAGACAGGTGCCTGGCCAAGTAACAGGCCAGGTCTTCCAGACTACATGGAGAAAAGAAATTCTACCTCAATTGGTTTATACAACCAAGCAGCAGCACAAGCAAGTTCAAAATGAACTATAGCAACTAAATGTACCTGTGGAAACATCAAACAAATTAGTATGCTATACAGACAATGGTCAACAGTTAACTACACAGTCAAACAACAGTCAATGCACAAAGGTGCAAGCCACAAGGCCTAAGCATAAGTCTCAATGCCTATAAAACAAACTCAAAGTTAGTCATAAACAAGCAACAAGCCAACTCCAATTGAGTGCACATCATCAAGCATAAGCAATTGTGCTTTTAACCTGAAACAAAGCTCAAATGTGAGAGCACAAACCACTAGTACAAGACTAGGGTCAAAATGGGAGCAATAAACCAAAACAGAACATGAAACTTATCAAAAATCAAGATCAATCAATTTAGAAACAAATCCAATTGGTCTCATGTTCATATCATCAACCATTATCATTTCATGAAGCAAAGAGTACAAAGCATGCAATTTAGAACCTCAAAGGACCAAACAGAAAGATCCAATTCAAATCAACTCACAAACATTTCAATAAATCCCCAAAAGCTTCATGGATAAACAGAATTCACAACATGATCTACACACCAAATTTCAGGCCAATTGGACAATGGGAAGCAAGTCAATTAAATTCATCAAGTTAAAGCAAGCTCAAACAAGTCCAAACAAGGCACAAAATCATGCATCAACTTCAAGCAAGCACAAAACAGAGTAGGAACATGATAAATGCACCAAAACAAAACCAAGATACACTTCAAGATGTCTAGAATCACTCCACAAAATTTCAAGTCCATCCAATACATATCCAGAATTTCATAAAACATTTAAGATTATGACTCACAAAAGGTCCACATTTGGTCAAACAGAAAGGAAATTCTCAATCAAATTGGAAATGCATTCAAAATTTCTACAAAAATTCACATGTGAACCTAACATCCAGAAGTATCAACATGCAAAATTTCAGCTCATTTCAAGTTCATATGGCATGGTAACAAAATTCATGAAGTTAAGCAAGAAATGGTGTGACACAAATTGTCACGCCTCTAATGATCATGTCATATCTCACAATCCAGAAACTCAAAAATCACAAACCACATATCAAAATGCTCCTTAAGGTGTCTAGAATATGCATACAAAATTTCAGGAATTTCCAATTAAGCATCATCATTTCATGATCAAAATACCAAGCAATGTGCAAGCAAACACATGTTCATACAAACCCTAGGCCATTCCAAAAATCACACGCGCACAATTTCCACAAAAATCACCAAAAAATGCTAGATATTACAAGGATCATGGTGGAAAAAATTTCAATCAATTTGGATCAATGGTTCATGAGTTATGGATTTTCTAATGTTGAGAAAAAAATAAAAAACATGTTGAATGGCATATGAGCATGGAAGCATATCATGAGAAATAAATGCCAAGCCAAAAGTGGATTTGCTCCAACACGGAATCGAAGCAGGTAAGTATTCAAAAATTGGCGCGCGCAAACATCTCCAAGCATGAACAGTACGCAAAATGAAGATCAAACTACACTTTTCTGGAAATTTTTCAACGTTCATCAATGTTCTTCATGAGTTCATAGGTCCAAGAACAAATCTCCACCAAATCACACAAACTTTATATCAATGGAAAGGTCTCACAATGTACATCATGAATATCACATCAATTAAGCCTAATTCTTGCTAATTTAAGAGAATCGAATCAAAACATATTTGAGCACAAAACTTCAAATCAACATAACTTGTTCGTTTCTCAACCAAATTTAGTGGTTCAAAGTGCAGAATTACCTACTCTCAAAGATCTACAAGAAGCATCAAACAATTTCATGAATAGTTAAACTCGAAAACTCACCTCCTTTGGATGACAGTTGTTGAATCGTGCGTTTTACACCTTGTAATGTGAAAACAGAACTTCTATGATGATGTGGAAGATGAATGGAACAAGGTTTGTTGCTCAATTACGCACGATCTAGCTCAAATCTTGAATTGCCATTGATGACCTTCACTTTAACAGTCCACGATTTGGCTTGCAAATGATGATTCCTTGCTTCAATTAGCTTCCAAAATGCACATGGATCATGGATTGATGAAGAACAATGCTGTGTTTATGCAAATTTTTGGGAAAAAAGTGAGAGAGAAAGATGAAGAGTTTTTGTGATTTTCAGATCTAGAATGCAATTCTGTTATGATTATGATGAAAACAGTTACAATTTAGTTTATATATGTTATGTTAATGATGTTAGTAATCATGATTAGTGAAAATGCAAGTTTTCATGCTAAATGCCAATTGGTCAATTCACCTCACTTATGCAAATCCAATGTAACAGTGTAATTTCTGTTTTGTAGCAAGTTTCAAATGACATTTGTGAGCTAATGCAAGTGGAATGGAGTGAAAACAATGAATATTTCTCAAAATGCATTTTTTCCCTCCTTTTTTTCAAAATTGGTTCACTTGAAAAATGGACTTTTTATGTGATGAGTTTTCATGAAATGTAATGCTTGTTTTGGATAGAGGACATCAAAAGAATTTTGCTCAAAAAAGTCTCACTCCATTTGGCCTTGTGAATCAAAAGTTATGCCACTTTGAAATTCAACTTTTTTGGACAATGATCAATCCATAACTTGCCAACCACAAATGAGAAATTCATGTTCTTGGACTTTTTGGAAAGGTGAGAGCAAGATCTACAACTTTCATGTTGAACAAATTACCATTTGAAGCATTCTTGGACATGTAATTTTGAGGTGAAAAACTTTCCATTTTTGGCAGTTTTGAATTACAAGTCACTTTCTATTTTTGGAAAGTATTCATCTGACTTTATTTTCTTCATTCTTGATGTTTGAAATGTCAAATGAAACTTGTTTGGACATGAATGAAGCGTGTCTAACCCTCTCCCACCTCCAAATCCAACAGTTGACCTTTGGTTGACTTTTCTGACTGATAGATGAATTGGCCATGCACTGATGAACTTGAGCTTCAATCTCCTGATGAAATGGCTCAATGATGAAACCCTAGCTTCCATAAGCTCAATGAAACCACATGATGATCCCCAATCTCAATGAAGACCTCTTCTCCTTGACAAGCCCTGATTGGCACACTGCATATGATTAGGGTTGACCAGAGGTCAAAACCCTAATCCCAAGGTATCTGATCAAGCATAGTGAATCCTTTGGTGATGACAAGACCATGAAGATGATGATGTATCACTTCAACCAAGATCAAGCTCAACCTCCTTGAGGAACCATGAAACCCTAATTTGTATCACACACCCTCAGATGGTTAGTGATCCATTCAATGAAACCCTAGCTTGCATCTTAACCTCTTCATCTTCTGACCAAGACTTAGGAGGATGGCTTGATTGATGTTGCCACATGATATGCAAATATGCAATGACTAATGACCTAAAAATGATATGCAAATATGTTAAGCTAGTCCCAAAAGAGGAGGGCAAATTTTGAGGTGTTACAATAGTCAAAGTCGGACATCAGCATCACGTTATTCATCTAGTAAATCAGGAAGAGATAGCCCATGTCCAACACATACATAACTTGGGGGCACCCTTTTCCACTTTTTACCTGAAGGAACTTATCCTTGAAACCTTTATAGTTAGTACTATAAGCTTGGAGGAAACTTTTCCTCGGATTTCACTAAGGGAAATCCAGCCTCCTTTGTCCGCCCCTTTCAGCTCAAAGAAAAAAAAGAATAAACCTAAAGTAAGGATTACGCCCACTGCCTCGCAAACAAGCTCAAAAGCTTTAATGAAGCCCCAACCATTTAGGTGTAATTGAGAAGGGACGATATTTAAAGTTTTGAGGAGATCAGATTCAAAGTCAGTAAAGGGAATATGGATCTTAAAATCCTCGATTACCCCTGAGTTAAAATAAAAATACTCGTCTAACACTCCCTTTGATCGAGTAATGCAAACCCTCTCACCAACCACACAAGGTTCCAACACGACATCCTCCTCATTCCCGGTAAAAGAATCGGTTTGTAAGAGCAGAGTTTTGAGACATCGTTGTCATCAATGACGTTGTGATTGTAGTTTATAACTTCTTTGTCAATAATAGATCTCGTCATCTCCATCAAAATTCCCATAAAACCTGACGACCAAAAGTCCGAATCTGTTTCACTACAAGGAATGTCACCATAAACTTCCCTAAGGATATGATCGAATTATGCTTGTCCTAGGTGACCATCACATTCTTTCATACATGCATCCCAGAGTTTTCTTCTATCTCGAGCAGTGAAGGGAAACGATACATTCCCTGAATTGTTACACTCACGTGTTATAACCATTATAGAAGAATTAAGTAAGAGTAATCAAGTAAGAATAATTAAGGTAGATAAGTAAATACATGAGATTCGTGCTTGCAAAATGACTGGCAGAATATGTAGAAAATCTGATCAACAGTCTTGAGGAAATGAGGGCAAGGACGAGAGTGATGAGCGAGGAAATAAAAAAAGATGTTGGTTTTTGGAAAGAAATTAAATAATTAGAAAAACCTATCAAACTAGAGTCATGATGATAATTGGTTTCTCCATAAAAACCATCATGACGAAAGAGATAGAATAAATATGACAAGATGATCATCATCATTACCTTTAAAACCCCACGTTCACAAGTTAATGGATCATAAGGTGATCATTGGATCTAAGAATTCTAGGATTCTTTGTCCTAACACTTTAACTCATTAGGCCTCATGATCGGGGGGCTTATGTACATCCCAGAATTCTTAGAGATGACCAGGGCAAGTCGGGATGTCGAGTACCCCATGAAAATAGCATGTGTTGGGTTGTTGCATATGAGATAAAGTTGGAATCTGGGTTACACGGATGTGGGAGACTTGTTTCCAGACGACGTGCATAAGTTACGTGTAACAGTTATATGGTAGCTCCATGGTTGCTTGTGAGTTACAAAAAATGATGAAGAAGACATTACATAATAGTAAAAGAGGGCGAAAGATGTTATAAACACCATTTAAACATGAGATTCGAACGAACACTTCTTAAATGACCCTTGAAAGATATGATAAGTATAAAAGGCTTCCCAACGAGGAAGAGGGAACATATAAGAAGTATTGCCCTACATACAAGACGATTGTGATCTCACTTGACTTACCTCAAGGAGATTAGCCAAATAGTATTTATCAGAAACAAATATGTAGGCATTTATTGACTTGTTTTACAAATAATCAATATAAAACCCCTGATTTATCAATAAAAATGGTTAAAAGACCTATTTGGACTTTTCACTTGCACATTTAACAAAAACTGGTAAAAATGACTGGAAAACCACCAAGAAACACACAAAGACCTTGAAAGACTATTTTCCTACAAGAAAGGATCGATATATCAGGCCCATGGGAATGCTAGGCGAGCACAACTGAGAGAAGACTCCAAGGCTAAGTAACTTCATTGTAAAGTAAAGGTTTAAGCAGTAGAAGAATATGGGTGGTGCAACTAGTGAGCTAGGGCGTCTAGGACCAGTTTCAGGGTGAGTTGGCATTGCTTAACATGGAAGAAAGTAGGCACACTTGGCGAAGATGGGTGATGCGTCTAACGAGCCTACGTTTTGCAAGCCTATAAATAAAAGGGCCAATTTCAATTCAAAATGAGTTTCGATGGAGTAAAGGTAGTACAATAAGATAGTAGGCACACCTTAGTCTCAATAGGATAATAGGATAGGTATATTAAAGGTGGAAGCGTTGCTCGAGAGATCGTTGTAGATAGCCTTCTAAGTTTGCCTTCTAAGGATTACCTGTACAACTACAATGAGTAATCGTAGATAGAAATGTCTTTGTTATGGGTATATGTAGTGATTATATACTCATGTTTTGGACAATGGAATTTAATGTTATTATACTTAAGCTTTAATATTGATTATTCTTCGTTCTTAATTCTTATTTTGGATTAGCTATCTAAAATATGGTTTCATGGTATGACTTGACATACGAGAGGTGATGGTCGTTACTAGATCCAAGTCTCCATCTATTGGATGTTAATACCTAGAGATGGGGTTGGATTTAATATCCATATAATAATGATAATTGGTAATCATTATCTTTAATTCACTATTAGAACTTAATGTTGTTGTGTTCAATAGAGCAAAAGATCATCTATTAAGCAATACAATTGATCTCACATTGTTGAGACAGAGATGAGAAACGATAAGAGTAATAGATGGTAATATTAATAGTTGAGTAGAAGAGCATATTACTGACAAATGGTTATGCATGAGAATAAATAATGATGAAATCTACCCCTAACAAGTTTGCTCATTGTTAACACTGAAATCTCCATTTATTTTTTGTCATTTTCTTTTCTGCGACCAAATGACTACAAAACCTTGCTTAGAAACATAAAAATTGTTGAATTAGTTTTTAAACACAACCAATCATTATGGATACGATAATGTTGCACTTGTTATTTACACTTCAATAAAGGTTCATGAGGGAGATTCTATTCTGGTTGGCATCTCTGCCTCATCATCTTCAATGTGCGAAGAGAATATTAATAAATATTGGGTATGAAATTACTTCAATCAGGAGTTGCTTAGTTGTCTCACCTCTATTGAAAAGCTAACCCTGGAAGAAATATTGGTGAAAGAAGATCTGATGAGCTTCTGGAAAGGCATGGGTTTCAAAGAGGGAAAAGGTCTCGAGGACTTGGGGCCTTCCAAGCAATATAGGCGACTAATTAAGACTCGAGTTATCCTGGATGTTCCTCATACTAAGAAGATAAAAGAACTATTTTATAAGGAAAGGAATTGTATTTTATACTTGTTTTTGATATTCTTTGGATGTTTCGAATCCTTATGCTCTTTTGCAAAGTCTATGTATCCATCATGAGTCTCTTCAATAGGAGAAATACTTGGATTATCCTGGATGTTGCACATACTAAGAAGATAAGAGAACTATTTTGTAAGGAAAGGAATTGTATTTTATACTTGTTTTTGGTATCCTTTGGATGTTTCTAATCCTTATGCTTTTTTGTAAAGTCTATGGTATCTATCACGAGTCTCTTCAACAGGAGAAATACCATGGGGTAGGTGTTGTTCCCTAGACTCTTCCATGTCTTCTAGCCCCCACTTCAATGGAGGCGTCAGGTGGGTAACCTTCAGAAACTATTGTTATTAACTAGCCTTTTGTTGCTACTGAAGCCTTCCCCTTCCCTTAGGCGCCACCGGCTACCTCCAACTAGGGCAAAACACAGAGAAATCGTTCAAACGGTCGACAACCTACTGCGATCGGGGACAAAAACAAGGGAAGCCAAAATAAGACCTTGCCTGAGAAGGAGGACCGATCAAGAAGTCTAATTCTTCTAGATCTAGTGTTGTCATGGTCTCTCTTAGTGTCTCTGAAGTGATTGCTCCTAAATTTCCATATGCTCTCCATCCTCAAGTTCCTCGAACTTCTCAAGAGGGGCAAACTTATTTCATTGAGCATAATGTCACTTATATCCAAAGCCTTTCTAACACTATTATTATGAAACAGACAGCCATTTTAATAATTATTTTGTATTTCATCTGTACAAATTTATTTCACCGTGGTTTTATATATTTTTTTATTTAGTTTAATAATTAAATTTTAAAAATATTCAATTGATTAAATATTATAGATAATATTTATAAAATAATACAAGTAGTATATTTTTCAAGAATTATTAAAAAAAATTATAAATTAATTGTTATGTTTATAATTTTATTAATTAAAAAATAATTTAAATCTTTAAATAACAAAAAACGAAGGAATAAATGGTTTTGAGCCGGTGAATGACCGAAGATTCTCTTTAGAAATAATTCATACATACTCCCGAGTGAAAGAGGGTTTTAAATCAAAATAGAGTATATTGGAAAAAAAAATATCAAAACTATGACATTTGAGACACACACAAAAATTGATTTTAGTTCACTAACAATTCTCTTACATTAAAATATATATTTTAATTCATTTATCATAATAACTAAAATTACTAAAGTTTCTGAAGTCTTGAGTATATGAATCCAGAGCATTGAAAACGATTGATCCTATTAATAGTAGCATATAGTAGATGTCAAATTTCCCACTCTTATACTAAGTCATACATAGCCATAGCAAGGGACCCCCCTAGCAAAAAAAGCTCAAGCTCCTACGTGTTTCCACAAGGCTCACTTGATCACAAATTCCATTTCTTTTATTATTATTTTGTACTTTCCATCTTGTTCTATAGTAGTACATTCTAGGGTAAGTGTGTTACTTGCACTCTTATTTACTTACCTTCCACAACAGTCTCACAGTAATAACTTCTAGGGTTAAGTTTAGGCTTCTGACATCATATGTGACATGGCTTTCACTTAAATGAATTTAGATTTGGACCCCACATTTTGACCCAATAGAGATATGCTTATGCTGACACTTTGTCCATTGCTTCTAGTTGTGCCATTTTTATCCTAACTTTCTATCTTTAAAGCATGTTAACTCTATTGACAAAAACAAAAACAAAAACAAAATAAAGGGTACACTACAGTAGATCATCATCAAGTCCAAAATACTATGCATTTTACTTTTTTTTGCTATGTATAGATTCTCACCAAAATATTCTCATCTCTATATTTATGATTATCATGGCAATTGAAGTGATAGTTTGTTTCATAGAATAGTACTTATTTGAGTGGATGTTTACAAAATTCCCAAATTTTAGCCTTTTTAAAGACTAATAGAGAAAATAAGTGTGAGAAATAATGTGTCAACACATCTCGTCAATCCCCAAATTTTAAACCACAATCCCTAAATCAATCTAATGAAAGACCTAAAGAATCACCAATAAAGTTATATTTATAAAAAAAATATTTTTTAGATTTATTCAATAACTAACCTATCTTATCTATATTTTGTCCTAATATATTATTTATTGAATTAATTAAAAAATAAATATTTTCTTATAAATAGGACTAGAAGAAATATGTCTTTACACCGAAGCAAAGAAGATAGAGAAAATGTATTATCCGTAGACATGTTACCCCACAACTTTGATCTTACTCTCAACCTTCTATATTTTCTAAGTTTGCAAATTGAATACCAACTCCCCTAAGAAATTTTGTAACTTCACAACTTCTCTTCAAAACTTAATCAACATTCTCGTATATGTCAAAGACGTCGATGAATAAATTATTTGCGAAGAGGCACTATACAATCTGAAGATGTATGAAGGATATGATTTGCAACATGTCAATGTCTTTAACAACATAATCAACGGTCTAGTTAGGCTTGGAGTGAAGATTGATTCCAAAGATAAGACAATTATCTTGCTTTGCTCGTTATCAAATTCTTATGACAACTTGGTGATTACTCTTACCTACGATAAATACACTATCAATTTTGATGTGATTACTGGCACACTTTTGTCTCATTCACAATGGAGACAAAGTCTAAAAGAATGAAGTCAATGGATGGTTTGTATGTAAAATATGGTCAAAATCGTGGGCAAAACAAGGGTAACAGAGGTTCTGTAAAGAAGAGGTCCAAATCTAGGAGTCGTAAAATAGATGAGTGTTATATTTGCAAATAAATTGGGCATTGAAAGATGGATTGTCCAAACAGAAAGCAGACTTCATCCAATTCTGCAAATGTGGTTCAAACCAATGATTCTGATAACGAAACAAATATATGGTTTGTTTCATCTAGTAAGTGCGCAGATGCATGAATTCTTGACTCTGATTGTTCTTACCACACGACGTTGCATCGAAAACGGTTCACTACATTCAGATCATGTAATTTTGAATTTATTTATCTAGATGATGATAAATCATGTACTATCACTAGAATGGAATAACTTTAAATTATCATAGACAATTATGGTGTTTGACCATTGAAAATCCGATATAGTCTAGAATTAAATAAGTAAAGAAGAACTTAATGTTCTTAAATAAATACTCTACAAACAAATAGTTTCTCTTACCTAAATAATAAAAAAGATATCATCCGCATATTAGGAATGTGAAAATCTTTATAAGTTGAACCCAAAATAAAACTTTTTAAAAGACTCACTTCACCTACTTTTCTCATAAGGTCAGTCAGCCATAACCACAAGAAGAAAAAGAATAAGACTCAATGTGTTGTTTTTCTTAAGACATTTATTTTTAATATCCGTAAATGTTAGAAAGTAAAACGAGAAGCATTTGGACAAATAGTACACACTATATGCAAGCAAGTTTACTTTACATACATTCAACTATACTCTAATATGTAAACATTTTTGTCTTGATACTTTAAGAAATGATATCATCCAAACATGGCAACATAGTTTATGATTAAGCACAACCATATTTTCTTCACATTAAGCTTTAAAAAAATGAAGTGAATGCTATTCATTTGACTTTACATAACTAACACCAAAATGCAATAAGAACCACCAACATTGAAGTGTTTTTTTTCTCTTTTGAAAAGAGTAACGTAAATCCTAAACCTCACACATAGACATCATAGTATATCACATATCCAACAAAAAATGTCGGTGTCACGGCGCCTCCCATGTTATCAAATGCCAACCATTCATTCAATATTCAATGTGAAATGAAAACACATTAGTTTACGGCAAAACCACACATTTCATCACCAAATATGGACCCTAAATGCTTAAATTACGTCTACTTAACACATAGACTTTTTGTACACACATGCTTCCCTAATTAACACTCAACTTTTATAACCGACTTTTCTTCCCTACCTACCATCTACTTCCATAAATATTCAACAAAATGTCACCCTACAAATTTATCATTTTTCTTTATATACATCAAAGGGTGAGGGTGAATCCATTAACAAATAAAAGCTAATCTAGCTAGCTTTTTTTTTTTTTTAACTTGGTGACCAAATTAAATTATTACAAATCTATACATGGACTAAGAAATTCATTCATTCTTGATGTTATTGTTGCTTCTTGTGTGAGCAAGTGCACTTTGCTTGACAATCTTGAAGCTTCTATACAAGTGTGGAAACAAATATAATTACATAATTGATAATCCATATTAAGATATTGATATTGCTTTTTGAATTACCTGAGCTTGCTTTTGAAGATCTTTGATGTAATCCACAGCCAAGTCTAACATATCTGCTGTATTTGTTTGCTGCAAATTTACAAAAGTTAAAACCAATCCGGAAGCGTTGCGTTTGTTGAGTATGGTTCATAATCGCGGTATGGTTCAGCAATATTATTGTTATATGAACCTTATCCATTTAAATAATAATACGGAATTACTGATATTCTATAGTGGCAGACGTAGACATATTTGGCTGAACTGCGTAAACAAATATTATGTCTTATACCTTATCCATGTTTGGGACGAGATCTTGTAGCTTCCTCATGCGTTCACTAATTTTA
Organism: Lathyrus oleraceus; assembly: GCF_024323335.1. Classification (NCBI taxonomy): domain Eukaryota; kingdom Viridiplantae; phylum Streptophyta; class Magnoliopsida; order Fabales; family Fabaceae; genus Lathyrus; species Lathyrus oleraceus. Next base: position 625,101,451 of record NC_066583.1, on the reverse strand, counting down.
GTCCTTCTAACCTGAAGACATGTACGGAAGATAAGTCATCTGACTCAAATGGTTGAATGAACTTCAGTTAAAATCAAATTGTTGGTGAAAACCCTAATGTCGATCATGGCTAGAACTATTTTTTTTATCAAATTTTACTTATTTCTTGATAAGATAAAAATAAAATTATAACCTTAAACCAATAATCCATACCCTTTCTGCTATGCTTCTCGGGTGAGTAGCACAACCACGCTTAGCGCGAATTTTCATCGGAACAGAATCTGAGAAATGCAGAAACTTCTCAATAGCTGCCATTTCAGATGAAGTATTAGGCATACTCAATTGATGAGCCAATGGAGAAGATGAATGCCCTCCTCCTGTTTCATTCTAATTAACCACAACAAAATCATGTCAAATTATCGTGCAATCTCAGATTAACGGCCGAGATCGTTAAACTCGTGAAAATAATCAAAGATTAAACCATGTTTACATAGTAATAATATCTACCTGAACTGCAGCTGCATTAAAACCTGCAGAAAATTGTTGTTTTGAATCACTATCTCTAAATCTTTTCAAACCACCAACATTTTCAGACATCATTTCGGTATCATCCCAAGTATCAACAACCTGATAATCCACGATATAATCGTTACCGTGACTTTCACCAAAAACTTCACTTTCTAAATTATTTTCTTCATTGCATTTGTCCCCAACTTCAGCTATTGTTGACATTACCCCTGATGAATAGTGTGCTGAATTCTTCAAACTCCTTCCAGAAGAAAATTTTGCATCTTTCATAGAACTATTAACCGCTCCTAAATTTCCCATTCCTCTCATACTAACATACCCTGCCAAAAATAAAGCTTAATAACTAAAATTCCCACTAGCCTTTTTTTTCCACCACTTGTTGTGAACTACAAAACTCAGACACCAGACACGACACTCTGATACGTAATATTAATATTTAAAACAATAAATAAAAATCAATATTGTGTCTGTGTCCAACGTTAACACAGTCGACACAACGTTAACACGACACAGACACATAGACACACATACACGTTTTTTTTCGAGAGATGTTAGGGAAGTTGTGACTACAATATATTTAATATAATGTCAAACATAAAGGTAAATATTAAAAAACATATGCAACCCTAAAGAGATCTTTAAAATATAGCATCATAAATCGCCTGAAGAAAATTTAAAGATTACCATTTTTTTTCTAGGAAAAATAATCTAAAATCATTAATAAATCAGAAATTTGACATACCATTTTCAATGTTGATTTGAGAAAATAATCCAGCTGGTGAACTACTATGTCTAATAAGATTAGAATTATTTCCACTATGACTCTTCATCTGCTGTAACCTATTAACTCCCATTGAAAAACTTCCATCCAAACCAGAAACAACATTCTGGTTTGGCAAAGGTGGCATCACTGAGGTTTGATAAAAACCATGAGAAGAAACAGGGTTGTGTTCATAGTTATTACTCTGATGATGATGAATCATTTGTTCTTGTTCTCGTTCTTGTTCTTGTTGGTTAATGTTAACATTAAGAATCTCTTCCTCTTCTTTTACCGTAGATTCAACTGAGATTTTCTGAGTGAGTAAATCTTCTTCTGAACCTAAACTGTTCATAAACCTTGAAAAAACACGCTCTGTTTCTGGACTTGAAGGTCGATTAAAAACATGTTCGTAGAATTCTTTGTCGATGATGTTGTTGAAATATGAACTTGGTGCTGAACGATACCGAGTTAAACCTGAAGAATTAACCTGTGGTTGTTGTTGTTGATGAAGATCTGACTCCATAGCTTTCTACTCGAATTCTCTTCCTTGAGAATTTTTCTTGTTTCAAAAACTAAACTTTCTTTGACTCTTTTTTCAGATCTATAAGAAGAAAAAAATGATTAAGTTGTTTTTGGGGTTTGAAGTTTGAAGTGTGATGTAGGTTGAGTGCATAAGAAACAGGACAAAACAGAGGAATGGAAAATGAAGAAAAAAAAATATAAAAAATTATGAGAAAAATATGAATATTTATTTTATTAGTTATAGAGAGAAGGTTAAGGGAAGAATAATAATTTTATTTATTTATTTATTTAAAAATAAATAAAATGTATGAAGAGAACAAGGAGAAGAACACGAACCTCTGTTTGAAAAACAGAACACTTTTTATTTCTCTGTTAATGTTGTTGTTGTGGTTTGAGTGGTGGAGATGCTTTTAGCTTTAGTGTGTTGTTTGAAAGAGAAAGAAAGGAAAGAAAAGAAAATATTTTAATTTTTGTAGCCAATGGAAAGTGAAAAACATGGTTGAAGGATTTGGTGTAATAAATTTTACAAAAATGTCCTTGATTTTGGGGACAGAGTGAGGGTGACACGTGAGGAGTTGACAGGGGAGAAAAGGGGAAAAAGATGATTTAGTTTTGGGGAAAGCAATGTAGGTTTTGATAAAATTGGAAGGATACCAGGTGAAGTGGACTTTATTATTGGCTACACAGCTGCATCACACACACTAGAAAAAACTATGATTTACACCAGTAAAAAAGTACTCTGTTCTGTCAAATTGGTATTGGGTGAAATTATATTGTTTTGAAGGTACATCTTGAGAATACTGAAATAAGAAATTCATTTGAAAAAAAGTTTTACTTAAAATAGTTGTCATAAAATAAGAGTTTTTTTATTCAAATATATTTATTTCAAAATAAGAGTTTTTTTATTTTATGTTTCCAATACATTAATTAATTTTTATCAACTTTACTCCTAATAAATATTGTCTGTTGATTCGTTGTCGCATACAAATAAAAAATCAATAATTAAAAACTATAGTTAGGGAAGTGACACTCGAATGTCGTATCACAGGAACTTTTGTATTTAATTTTACCAACCGAAAGAACAATGTGGTTTAAGTTCGATTAAGGAAACAACAACAAATAACTGATTCTGAATAAGTTAAAACGGCTAATCTTATTGATTTGGGTTCCGACTTATCACTGGCTATTATAATTTCAATCTCCTAAATGGATTATCTATTCATAATCGATTACAAAACTCACTGACAAGTGAAATTGATATTGTGTTATGTAAGTTCCTATTATCCGAATTAAACAAACGAATTTAAGCTCTTGCGATTTAAGCAAACACAACTTAGTCAAATATGATAACGAAAAGTTACGCTAATGTGATTATAGTTAAGGATCATACACAAACGAATTAAATTGATATATTCTATGAAACTCGAACTAAGCATGCAAGAATCACATAATAAATTTGAAAGAAATAGAAATTGGATTGAAATTATTATAACCTCAAAGCGTGGAACCCGTAAATCAGCATAATTCGCCTTAGGTATTAGTTTTCCATGAAAATTACAGAGCTAAAGTTAATTTCGTGAATAGTGAATAATGTGGATTCAACAGTACCGCGTGTAAGACCCCAATTTTGATCCTAAGATCCCTCATGCTATCTCATCATATGCATTGGCATTAGGATCACACCTTGACACCCTCCTTACCCCTCATCCATTGGGTTTGCATTGGGAGAGATCACCAAGCACATTTGATTGTACCATACTTCATTTTTCTTTGTTTACTAACCAAAATACCAAAAATATGTCAATGTATAGTTTGTTGCTTTTGTAGGTAGTGTGTATGCTCGCTTATGCTCCATCAAGTTCATATCTAGGGTTTAAGACCCTCAGTGCAAGGAGTGTAATCAAGAATTGATTCACATTGACTATAAACATCATATATGGATCCCCATGGTCTTCACATGTTATTTTGATCAAGAAATAATCAAGAGTTTGGAGTTTGTTTGCCTTGGAAACCCTAATTCATCTGGGTATCTTATGTGACTTCTTCAACAAGTTTCCTCAACAATTGATCAAATATTTCAAGGGATACTTCACATTACATCATTTTATGCATATATTATCCTCCATGAGTCCCAAAAGTCAAGAGAATGTCAAGCTAGCAAGATAGTTCATGGTGGATGACCAGAGGAAGTCAACTAGTCAAAACTGGGGTTCCCTAGACCCTATCTCCTACAATTTTTATCATATGAAAATGATTACAAGAGAAACGTTACTCAAAATAACATTCTAAACAACTTTCATGTTGAAGTCAAGAGCTATATTTTCTTGGAAAGTAATTATTTATGGTGAAAGATTATAGGTCATTTTGTCTGAACCCTAGTTTGGAGGTCAACTTCCCAAGACCATAACTTGCTCAATTTTTATGAGATGAAATTCATTCAAATTCCATGATCAAATTCAATATGTCTACTTCAACTTTTATGATTGGAGTAAGTTCAAATTCAACATGAAAATGCATGTGCCAAGAGGAAAGATTATAGGTTATTTTGGGTCAATACCATTGAACAAGTGATTTTCCTCAACTTCTAAAATGTATAACTCCTTCATGCTAAATCCAAATAAGGTCACATTTAGGGAAAAACTTAAGAGGTTTGAAAGAGCTACAACTTTTATGAAGTAACTTTTCTCATTTGAAGTCCATAGAAAAAGTTATTCAAGGTGGAAGAAGTAAACATTTGACTTGGGACTTAGAAAATTTTCAAATATGTTTGATTTCCCAAACTTCCACCTCAAAATTCATCATGATCTAAGCTTCAAATGAAAAAGTGTTCAACATGAAAGTTATTCCCCTTGATCTCACCTTTCCAAAAAGTCCAAGATCACCTCATTTGGCCAAAGAGTGAAGGACTTACACATGGGTGTAAGTTGAAGGACCATTTGGATGTTTTCCACTTCCATTTTCATACACAATTGCATGGCCTTCCAACATGAATTCAGCATGACTTTCACTCAATTTTGGATCAGATTGCATCACTTGATGGGCCTATCACACGCCCATGCAAGCATACAAAGATAATTTTCAAAATTTGCCAAAATTGGAAGTGTGTGGAAACCAATCTCATGGCCTATAAATAAGACCCTCATTGCTCAGAATTAAGGACCTCATGCCCAAGCTTTGAACCTGTAACCCTAAACCCTCACCATTGAAGGATAAACTTGAAGATTTTCTTTTAAAATCGAGTTTCAATTCTCCATCTGTTTTGAGATTGAAAATCCAAGAGTCTATACATTTCCTTGATCCATTTCACTTCCAACAAGCATCTGAAGCAAGGCCAAGCATAATTGAAAGCAAGAGCGGGTCAATCTGAAGCTCCATTGAAGGTGAATTTTCAGAATTTTCATCTCTTCGATTCTCCCTCAATTCTTCACCATTCTTGTTGATTTTTGGTTATCTGAAGTCCTATCAATGTAGGCAAGAAGATTGAGTTGCTTTGAGGTTAAATCGAAGCAACTCAGTTCATGATCCTCAAAACTCAAATCCCTGTATCTTTTTATATACTTCGAGTTGGAGAAAATTGAGGCCAGATTCGTGCTCCTGAGCATTTTTCCTTCAAATTAGTATACTCACTTTCATTTTCCTTTGAGTTGAGCTTGAATCAAACCTGTGGCTCTCACCGGAGAAGATGATCGGAGTTAGGGCTCCGGTGGTGTGCTGGCTTGTCCAGGACCATCTGATCTGAGTCTCATCTTCTAATCTCACGCGTCCATTGTAATTACCATGCCTGCAGCGTGTTTGACTCATGTGCATGTGGAACGCGCGCTCTTGGCCATCTGATCTACCACCTCAATTAATGAGGGAGATCAGATGGCCCTTATTTTTTTGATTTTCTGTTTATTTCATTTAATCCCTTATTTTTAGTTAATTCATATTAATTTCATTTTTAATCCAAAAAATAGGAACTTTCACAAAAAAAAATCAAATATTTTCCTCTTTCATTTTCTGAATTAAAATTATTTTTTGGGTTAATTTTGATATTTTTCATGATTTAATTGTTTTTATGCATATTTTTAATTGTTTAAAAATACTTCTGACTTTTCAAAAATCATGAAATTTTCTGTCTAAGGTCTTTTGACCTTGTTTGACCTAGGTTAAATCTCTTGGCCATTTATTTGGTGTTTTGAAGAGGTTTTAGGTTTTTTATCAAACATAATTCAATTTAAATGCATTTTTATTTGATTTTTAATTGATTAATTGTGTAGAAATTATGTTGAGCCATTTTTATTAACTTGTGAAGTTTGACTATGTGTTTGGGCCTTGGTCAAGGTTGATTTGACTTTTGTTGGATTAAAATCATTGGATTTAGGGGATTGATGAAATGTACATTTCATCTCCCAAAATGAATGAATGATTTTAATTTGATAAAATTCCTCCCATGACCAATTTGTGTTTCTCTCATTTCCCCTCCCTCTTCATCTTCAATATCATTCTATCTTATCCATTTCATTGACCAATGAAGTCTCAATATCATAAGCCTAATAGGTTCATCAATAACTTTGTGTTAGATGAACTAATACAAGTATGGATGAGATTAAGTCCATCCTTTGATCATTTTCTTTTTGAGTGTGGTATGTTTTAGGAGTATGGTTCATTATACCATATCTCTAACATGCATTAACACCAAAAAAATTATTGTCCGGCCTCAGATAGTTGTGACTTCTAGATAAGTCCAATTACGATTGCTTAACATAGCGTTAAATTTTGACCCAAAGGCATAGCATTCTAGTAAGTGAGATTGTAAGTCTCCCCCCTTTCATGGTATTGTGTGGAAACTTGGCCTTTTTTACTTTCTTTGGAAGATGTCTTGGTTCAAGGATCCATGCTTGTGAATAGAGGGTTGAATGTTCTCCAAAGAATGACTTAATCAATTGAAAAGAAAAACATCGCTAACATCTAATCAACTAACATTTGACTAACCTTTATTAATCTTGCTTTTAATTTCAAGTCATTTACTTTATGCCATTTAAATTTAAGCCATTTACCATTTCATTTGCCATTTACATATCATTTAACTTGTTTATGCTTATGCCATTTTTCACTTTGTTCATTTGAGCCATATATTGTGATTGTATATATTTGTTTGTATATTTTGTTTGTGTTTGTGGTCTTAGGACCTTAAGATACTTAATAAACAACAAGAATCATAAAAAATGTTTGTGTGGACTGTTGGATTTGATCTGAGCTTTGGACTTAGAATTAGGCAACATTCCCTATGCAAAAGGACTTGACCAATGCCAACATTTTTTATACCAAGTTATTGTGATTTGAGTTTTCATCTGATGCAAGTATTGGAATCCACATGAATTCATCTGCTACATGGTCTTGATGCAAATGTTACTTTGAACATGTGTCTAAGGCCTTATTCTGAGCCAATCAAGGACTATGTCATATGATACATTGGAAGATTAAGAAGAAGACTGTGAAGTGGCTTGCTTGGATGTGATTATCTTTAATTGTTGCCTTGATCTTCATATTGCTACTTGCTTATTAATATTGCTTGATTTAAAGTCCAAAGGAAAAATGGGTTTCTATATGACATTCTTGTCTATTGGATTGCATCACATTGGTAAGATCTTTTCAACTCTTAACTTCTTAAATTTTTGCTTAAGATTAGTCTCTTCATCTCCTCCCATTCTCTTAAATTTCAAAATCTCTCCCCCTTTTCAAAAACCTTCTTTGCTTGTGATTTCTAAACTTAGACTTTATTGCAAATTAGAAACTTTGGCCTTATGCCATTGCATTTTTAAACTTTTTTTTTAAATCAAACTTATAAATGAATCTAACCATATTGACTTAAAATTTCAAAAGACAAAAAGAACTAATACTCATTCAAACTCTTTTAGGCCCCTTTGTGACTCTTTTAAATTTTAAATTTTGATTAAAAGCAAATCCATTCACTTTGAAATTGTTACCACGAACTACGAGGTTTTGATCCCTCATTTTTATGTTGGTACGTAGGCACAAGTCCGAAGGTCTTGTCAAACACAAAAATATAATTAATAAATTCTCTTCTCATCCCCACACTCTATTTATTGCAAACATCTTTTATACCAAAACACATACACACATAAAAAAAAGGCTCCCTAGGAGTACCTAAGACACTTTTGGTGCTAACACCTTCCCTCTGTGTAACCAACCCCCTTATCTGTAATCTCTGGCATTTTATTAGTTTTGATTTAAAAACTTCTTATCTTTGGGTTTTGTTCGTACTTTTCCCTTTTCCTTTGGAAATAATAAAAGCGCGGTGGCGACTCTGGTTTTATTGACGTTAAGTTTATCCATAGCTTAATGATCAGGAATTTACCGCTACACTGCGGCTGACTTAGGTTAAACGAAGCGAGGAATTCGAGTTCTAATTCTAATCGGGTCGAAAACATAAAAATCGTCCCAAAACTAATTATTTTATTTAAATCTGAAACTAAAACAATTTATTTGAGTCTTATACACTCTGAATTTGCTTCTGACTTCAACATGAAACTTTTAACTTATTATCTCAACTCTCCAACGCCTATTATAACGCGTCAATCTGATTCTCGTATCCCAAGTTATAATCTACACAACGAGAGGGTATAAATAGTTGTTGATTCAGAAAATACCATAAGAAATTAAAATAAATGTAACAATAAACTAAGTTAAGGGAACACACTAAAATATTAGAAATAACAAAAGACACTCTAGAATTGTTGCAACATGATAGTGAAATAATGTGCATGAAAATACACTGATCAAATTTCCACACACTTCAACTTTTGCACTCTGAGCTAAATTCTAAAATTAAAATTAAAAACAGAAAAATAGGAACAAAACATAGCATACAAATTCAAAGACTTTCAAAATCACAAGGGCGTAAGTAAGATCCTCATTCTAAGCTCCAAGAAATATGGTGTTAGTAAATATAATTCAATGACATTCAAAGGAAGTAAGAAGACATTTTACCAAAGAGTACATCAAAAATAGCAAGATTCTCATAAGATAAAACTCACACAACTCTCAAGTGTTTAGGTTATTGTATACACTCAAAGCACATCATGAAAATTAGTACTCCCATAAGCTTGAAAAGACTCTAACATCCATAATTTAAAATATATCCATACAAAGATCAAAAGGACTGTTATTCGGGTAAGAGTGAGATAAATCCTAAGGGGGTACTAGGCTAAAATTCAAAGGGACAAAAGAGAATTAAAATAAACTGCGGGAGTTAAGCTGAATAAATTAAATTCACTTTCAACAACTACAACTTTTTTCTCTTCTTTTTTTCTTCCTTTTCTTTTCTTTTCTTTTCCAGAAGAGGAATGAATTTTCATCCTTATTTTCTTTTTATTTTTTTTTCTTTTCTACAAACCTTTGAAACATCACAGCTATATTAATGCAACCCCACACAACTTCAAATAATTTCAACCCTTTGAATAAGGTAATACCATTGTTTTTCATTTTTCGCCTTGTAATGAGTTTTAAACAATGAATGAGATAATAGGCTCAAGGGATTTTCAAACAAGGGATGATATTTTCAGGATTGAGTTTTTGGCTAATTGAACAAAAAATAAATAAAAACAAATTGTCTTTATCATATCAGTGTGCACAAGTAAACAAAAGGCTTCAACAAGAGTCAATTCAAGTTCTAGAGACTAACAAGCATAAGTGAAAACACACAAGAAAGAAAAAGATGGATTTTTAAATGTTATCTATTATTATGCTAATCTCACAAGGTAAATGATCTACCATAAATGATGCACAATTTAGAGCTTAGTTCCACTTAACATACTAAGAATGCACAGCAAATCAATCACATCACACCACAAGTCTTTAATCCATAGAAATTACTCACACAACACTTGCAACCCCAAAACCAATGAAAAGACATGTTTTTTTTAAATAAGAAAACTAGTAAGGAAATGAAAATAAGAGAACACACGAGTATATGATTTCCTCCCCCATACTTAAGACACACATTGTCCTCAATGAAAGAAAATAAGTATAAAATAATAGAAAGGAGATATAGGAAATAACACACCCGAGGAGTCAAGGTGGATAGATGGTCGCATAAGCAATCTTTTCTAAAGAGAGCTCTTCTGCAGTCTCTTCTTCCAAAATAGGGCTCTCATGGAATAGCTTAAGGTGATGTCCATTGACTTTGAAATTTTTATCAGTACCTTCACTTTTTATTCCTCGATCAAAGAACATTATTTTATAGGTAAAAGTGTTAAATGGATAAATGAAATTGATTTTATCTTTGTCCTCAGGTGCAATATAGATATCAATTTTCACAACATCTAAAATCAAGGGGTTAAGTGTCCTTTGGGGCTACCTAAATGATTTTTCTCCATCCGCAAGTAAGATTATATGCATACCCATGGACGGACTAATACCAAGAATGTCAGTCAATCTCCATCCAATTACCTTATTATGTTTCTTTAATAACTGCAACACTTTTTGTTCATGTTTAGATTCAAGTTTAGATAAAATATTTACAGGAAAATTTTCTTCAAATTCTAAAAATGTATATTTTAAATTTGAAGGGAGTGACTTAAACTCTAAAGCAGATGATTTTTCAATGGATGACAAAATTTTGGCACCAGGAACTACATTTACATCTGCAACATGAACTTTGTCAGTAGAAATATCATAAGAAATATTAGCATGTAAGACAACTTTAATTTCAGCACAAACGGAACATAAATGACTATCAGTACATAAAGCACAAATATAAGTGTCATCAAAGTCAGACAAAGAAGGAAAATTAGCAAAAAGTGAATCAGGTGAAGCAAATTCTCTTAAGGTTCTAATTTGATCAGGCATGATATAATTATCAAATTAACACATAATCAAATAAAATCACTATCACTAATGAGAAAGTATAATCAAATCAACACAAAATCTAATAAAATCACTATCAAATATGACTAATAAAATCAAAATCAGAATTAAATCAAAATAGAATCAACACAAAATTAAATTAAATCAGAAAGCAATGTAATGCAACAATTACAAAAATGGCAACCATGTCCCTATTGAGAAAAAGAATGAAAAAATAGAAAAATGTTTAAAATAAAATTTAAAAATAATGCAAATATGACAATAAAATCAAATAAAATAAAATAACAAACCTATAATTTTTTTTGGATTTTTTTTAGAATATGAAAACAGAAAATAAATAAATAAAAACAAAATAAAATGCTAACAAGACTCTAATCTTTACCAACTTAAAGAGCAATGGGTTTTTAGTTCGATTAAGGTAATAATAACAAATAATTGATTTTGAATAAGCTAAAACAACTAATCCTACTGATTTGGGTTCCGACTTCTCATTGGTTATTATAATTCCAATATCTTAAGCGGATTATCTATTCATATTCGATTACAAAACTCACTGACAAGCACAATTGGTATTGTGTTATATAAGTTCCTATTATTCGAATTAAGCAAACAGATATAAGCTCTCACGAATTAAGTAAACACGACTTAGTCAAACACGATAACAAAAAAGCTACGCTAACATGATTATAGTTAAGGATGACACACAATCAAATTAAATCAATGTACTCTATGAAACTCAAATTAAGCATTCAAGAATCACATAATAAATTTGAAAGGAATATAAATTGGATTGAAATTATTATAACCTCAAAGTGGTGGAACCCGTAAATCAACAGAGTTCTCCTAGGGATTTGTTCTCCATGAAAATTACAAAGCAAAGCTAATTCCATGAATAGTGAATAGTGTGGATTCAACAGTACCGTGACTGACTTAGGTTAAATAAAACAAGGAATTCGGGTTCTGATACTAACGAGGTCGAAAAACATAAAAATCGGCCCAAAACTAATTATTTTATTTATGTCTAAAACTAAAATGATTTATTCGAGTCTTCTACACTTTGAATTTGCTTTTGACTTCAACATGAAACTTTTAAGTTATCATCTCAGCTTTTCAATGCCTAATAGAAAGCATCAATCCAATCTCTCGTAGCTTAAATTATAATCTGCACATCGAGAGTGTATAAATAGTTGTTTACTTAGAAAATATCATACGAAATTAAAATAAATGTAACAATAAACTAAGCTAAGGAAACACGCTAAAATAGTAGAAGTAACAAAAGACACTCTAGAATTGTTGCAATATAACAGTGAAAGAATGTGCATGAAAATACATTGATCATCTACACTACTTTTAAGTTATTACATCATACTATAATTTATAACAACCAATAGTCATTAAGGATAGTTTTGTAAAATTGTTACATTTAATTATTCAATCATTACATTTCTTAATCTATTTGTGTCGCAAAGGGAAAAATTTGAGATTAAGTTATTGATTAACTTAACTCAGAAAAAAAGAGTCGCCCCTAAACTTTATTATTTCCAAAGGGAATGGGACAAAGGTCGAACAAAATCCACAAAAAGGTAAAACAAAAGAGAAATATGGATACGAGGGTTGGTTATGCAAGGGGAAGGTATTAGCACCCCTCACGTCTATGGTACTCTATAGGAACCACTTAAAAATTTATGTTTATAAAAAGGTTGGGTTGTTTGTTGATTGATTTTAATGTGAAGAGACATTTTGTTATATTCGAGTGGTAAAACTCAACTTACTACCCACGAGTATGAGAAAATAAGCATTTGCACCATCTTGATATAGAGAACTTTTACTTGGATTTTCTCACAAATACGTCTCAACATTCAAGTGGAAAATATCCATCATTTCTTAATATATTGTAGAAGTATAGTGGTTTGCACCACTACAAGAATAGACTAATATCCAGTCTTTTCAAAAAATGGCTCTTAAAGGGAAGTGTGCAAAGGCACAAAAAGAAGTTTGATGGGGTCTGTCATTTTTAGAAGTTTGAAAAAAGAGTTTACGTATGATTAAATGTTTTAGCATTTATTGAGAAAAAGGTTTTCTGGATCATTTAACAAAGTCAAGGTTTATTAAGAAAATAGTGTGAAGTTTTGAAAACAAGAAGTCTTTGAAATAGGGAGAAGTTTTGAGAATTGAAGAAGTGGGAAGGAGAAGAAGAGACTACCCTAAAGTATAAAGTAAATGACGTGAAATAAAAGCTCTTATTGTAAGGTAGCTCAAGAGAAATCCTTTGTGTGTCTAAGTGTACTAACCACAAGATAGAGAAAGCATTTGACATTGGTAAGCATTCCTTTCCCTTTGGATTGAGCCACACGATGAATAAGCACATGATCAGATGAATATCAAAAGATCCAGATGAACAACAAAGCCACAAAGAAACATCCAAATCTTAAATTGAAGAGCAAAGGGTTCGGAGAGATCACAAGGTCTCAGATGAATCACAAAGTGTTAGATGTACTCCAAGCAAGGGAAAAGCACTAAGTCCTAAGGTCCAAAGTCCACGATACTCCTCAAGCAAGGGATAGTAACACAAAGTCCATAAGATCAGATTAAAGCTTTTAGGGTCTTAGCCATTTTATCGTGTTTTGTTCTTTTGTAATAAGAAGACAATAAAAGAATAAAATAAAAGGCAAGAAAGTAAATGACATAAATGTAAGTAGCATAAATGTAAAGTCAGATGTTAGATATTAGATGTAACAAGTTAGTGATCATGAGGCAAACAATGTATATGGCAATCATGTTAGAATGTTGATACAAAGTCAAACTCTCAAGGCATAAATCAGAATTGTTTCAAAACTCAAAGAGAAAAGAAGAGAATAAGACTCAAGATGAAAGCAAGCTCAAGTATTTGACTTAGGATCCACTATCAAACAAGTCAATGGACCCAAACATATGGCACAACCTAGGGATGATCTATCACTAACTCAAAGTACCAAAATTATGATCAAATGATCATTTATCAACATATTGAATTAGAGAAGATTGAATCAACCTAAGAGTCCATATATGGACGACTTGAAATGTAGAAGCATTGATCAACCAAGTCAACAACTCAAGCTCAAACATCAAGTTGTACAAAAATTAATCAAAAAAGATTTTATATTTGATTAAAAAGGGAAATTAAATAGAAATTTTAAATCAAGCACTAAAACGTAAAACAAATGGTTTAAAATAAATAAATTCAAGAGTTGGATCTCAAAAGTTGGATCTCAAAATGTTAAGAAAAATACAAGTAAATAAATCTCAAAAGTTGGATCTCAAAATGTTTGAAAACGGTTGAAAAATAAATTGAAAAAAAAATAAAAATGAAACAAAATATTAATAAATGCAAAAATGATTTTTAAAAATTATGAAAAAAATGTATGTGATGCAAAATATTTTTAGAGACTTTTTGTAAAAAAATTGGATCAAAATGGATTAAAAATGAGTGAGAAATTAAATTGGAAAGAAAAGAAATAAAAGATAATAAAAGAAAAAGAAATATGAGCAAAATAAGGCGCCAACGGCTACCTCGTTTGGAAAACACGTGATTCAGGTTCCCATTGGACAAGTTCAAATGTTTTGCTTCATGGTGCGCGAAACAGACTTCGTCTTCAACCTTGGTTCAATTTTGCAGATTGCATGAACTCGTGTTTTTAGCTACACCCAAACATGGAGTTAGCTTCGCAACACATCATCGTTCATGTCTCTTTTCATCAGAGTCATTGATTGGCTATGAGCAAAGAGAATTTGCTCAAGAACATGAAGAACCCTAGTTCTTCAAAGTAAAATTAAATGAGTAATACGTAATATAAATTCAAGATAGTTGAGGGCTTTTGATAAGTGAATCACGTTGAACACACTGGTAACTTGTTTGCTCATAAATGTAACTTGTATTTACCTTTCCCATTAAAGCTTCAGAGTTCAACAATGGTGGATTTGGAAGTCTAGTTCCAAGGTGTTTCAAGTCAAGGCAATGCTTCAGTTAGCTTCAGAAGGTGCCGATGAATGATTTTGGGTGAAGATTCGAAGCTAACAGAGCTTGAATTGAAGAAATGCTTAACTGGTTTTTTAAGGTATCAGATTCAAATGGTTTCAGAGTTTCTTTAGCTATCAAAGCTTGGAAATGAAGGCAAAAGATTCTTCTATTTATAGGAAATGAGATGAGATCATAGTACATGTGAAATGGAGGTCAATTCGTGTGAATTAGGTCAGAATTTTGATGATTTGCAAAGCGTGTGAAATGAGACATGAAATGCGTGAATTGGCACTTGAAACCATTCATTTTGTGTTTCTTCAGACGCGTTTTGCTTTGTCAAAGAGGCTGTACATGTGCATGTGGTCCCATTTTAAGATTGGTATGAATTTCATGACCTAAAACTTGCGTAAGAATAGAGTTCATGGTACCATGTTGGAGCTTAGGCCAAATGAGATTCACTCGTGCGTTTTGAGATGTTCTTTGTGCCATATGATCTCCTTATGGTGAATAATCAGATGCAAAAAGAATTAAATCAAAAGGATGCTTGAGTTGAAAATGACATGGATGGAAAGTTGAGGTCGTGACCTAAAATTCTAGGTCAGGCATTTGGTCGACCAGGTCTTGGACCTACTTTTGTGCACACATGGGCATCTTAGCTAATTCCAAAATTGATGGACTTAGAGGAAAAAATGATGTTTTGACCTTGAAGCAAAGTTGTAGAGGAGTTCAAATGTGATATTTTGCTCGAAGTAGATTCCAAAAATGTTGAGAAATGGGACAGTTGTGGTGTTTGGACCAAGTGACATGTCATACTTGATTTTAGGTCAACCAAAAACGTACCAACTTGTTATTTCTTACCATTTCTTGCATCCAAAGGCCCAATGATGAACACTTGAATACCAAATGAAGGAAGCTTGATTGTCCTTTGAACAATATTGACTTGAATCAACCTTGAAAGAATTAACAAAACTTGAGCTTCTATTGATCAAATGATGTTGAATGAAGCTTGACATGAATGTGACCTAAGATTATAGGTCATGCCTTGAAGTAAAAGATCTTGTGGACCACTTGTTGACCAAATTTTGACTTTGGTAAGAAAAACCCTAATTTAGGAACCTATCTTGACCCTTTGGTTGCAAGTCCCTACCTTGTATAATAAGAAGGAGGAAACAACACATATTTTTGTATTTTGAATAAGGTTAGCAAAGTTAAAATGCAAGCAAGCAAAAAGGTAAAAAAGAAAATACAAAGGGTACTTGATGATCTCCCACAAAGGCAAACCCAAAGAGGTGGAGATTATGAGGATACCATGCTTTTGATCTTGGTTGAAATGCAAATGATATAGGAGATGGAACCTTAGGGGTAAAATTAGGGTATGAAACTCTGCAACAACCTTAAAGGATTTTTATTTTGAGACAGAGGGAGTACTAGTATTTAATAAAGAAAACTTTTATTATATAAATATTATTTAACTTAAATGTTAGTTAAAGGATCGAATAATACATCTCAATAATGTCTCGTTAAGTCAGCTCAGTTGATAAGGAGATTAAAGATAAGGGTGCGGGTTTGAATTCACGACGTTTCACTTGTTCATATTTAAAGGGTGAACTTCAGCTACTAGGCCACTTGACCAAAAAAATTCCTCTCAACAGTTATTACTTTTTTTAATTGATTGTGCTCAGTGACAATGTTGTTTTTTAATTGTGAGTTCATTAACTACTCCAAAGAGTATTAGGTACGATGTGTGAGATGTGGGGCTACAAAACTATAAAATACATGAAAATAAAGTTAGGTAAAATAAAATGATATGTGTAAAATAAATTGATTTGATTTACTATTTTAGAAATAATTTCAAAGTTTAGTATTTATAAGCAAACACTAGTCTTATTGGTTAAACTGTGACCTACAAAGTTTAGCAATGTTCACCTATTTATGTGGGTAGTGCGTGAATTCCGCTTAGTAGATGGTCATGACGCCCTACGTTAAACTCAGTGCTTCTATTTTTGCAGTATGATATGTTGATCTTATCCCCACGTACGAAAATTTCTTCGAATTATGGTTTTGTAACCTTTGTCCTTTTCTGTTAATGGCACTATCAACATGTGATATGATCATAATGCCTATTTGCAAGGTTCTACTACATTTTGGCCAAAACTAAAATCACTGTGACATTGATAAACCCTAATAGACTTAAGAAAGATTTGGATGACTCGCATTCTATTATGTTCATATTTGTCTGACTTGCTATAGGTTAAAAGGAGTTTGCATATCTATTAATTGATTGTCTTGTCGATTTTGATTGATATGTCATTAATTTTAGGTGTAAAAAAATTCCTCAATGCGTTACATTATCAACTAATCATTGATTTTGTCTAATGATGTGACATAATCAATAATTATTACACCTAGATTGGATCATCATTGTGCCATAAAATAGAAAAATAATTGTTGTAAAACCCTACCTTGGCTTATGAATTATCAAAACCTCCCTTACTTTTGTCAATTCAATTATCCAATTGTAATCTTGACTTCCTAACTACTTACGTTAGTGTCTTGTTTTATCTTTAGATTATTTTCCATATAAATAATCATGAGCCAGTTGGCTCTACTATCCACTTTTGTTATCTATTTTCTTTTGGTCATTGTTTATTATCTTAATTTGCATGGATCATTGTCCAATTGTGAAGCTTATGTTAGGAATGAGAATACTCTTACTACTAAGAAAGATATTTTCTTTTCAGGGATCCAAAAACTCCAGACATCTTTTTGTATATTCCTTTTCCCTTGTAGATAAAACACCTGGTAAGGACGATGAGGCAAAGTCTTGGTGTCGTACTTCGAAAAATATGATCCTTCACGAAGCGTATCTCACGCTCATGGAAAAATGTGTTCGACCAAAGTTGCCACCGAACTTTATTTATTCTAATGAAGGAATAGGAAAATATCTATAAAACCTTTGAAAAGAACATGATCATCGCACCCAAATTTAGGTTCAGGAGTCGATTACGCAAGGGAAAGGTATTAGCACCTCTCATGTTCGTTGTACTCAACGAGAATCTTTTAGTTAAATTTACGATTTGAATATTAGCTTATGTCATTTGTTTTATTTGAGTTATTTAAAAGTGTAAAAAGAGAAAAAGAAAGGGTTCGCAAAATGTTTTTATTAATGCTCCTGACAAGATTGTGGGTCTTGCTCCTACATATCTCTGAATATGATGGAGAACTCAAGGCTACGTAGTTTTAGTTAGAGACTATTTGTTTGTTGGTCGATTTTAGTGAAATCTGTTTTTGTGTGAATCGACGGAAAACATTACTTACCCAAAACAAGTGAGAATCGTATGTTTGGATCACATTGAATGAATTTACAAATCAACATTCACAGGAAAACATCACTTATCTCACTCACACGATTGTAGAAGAAGCATTTTCTAGCATTGTCTCAAGACAAAATACCTTTCATTTGTGAAAAGGGTTTGAGATCACACTGCGGCGAGAAAAAATAAGTTTGATTGGTTAAGTGTTTTTTAAGTGAATGACAAACACTTGGTGAGAACGAGATAAAAGCCTCAGGATCAATCATTCGGGGTTCCACCAGAATGCTAGACTCCAATACTCTTTTTTCATTCAAAGTATTTAAGAAATTTGCTTGATTGACAGGGAACGATTGATAAGAATAAGACAAATTCCTTGGAATCAATTGTTCAAGGGTTACACTTGAATGCTAGATTTCGAGAGTCCATTTTAGTTTAAATTTATTAAGTATTTCAAGAGAGAAAGAAGAATAATCGTCTAACCCAAAACGTGTACTTCAGGACCGATCATTCGAGGATTCTGCTAGAATACTAGATTCCAACAGTCCTTTTCTTTCGTGTTTGTTTAGAAAAGGGGTTTTGATATTGAGTTCTATTTAGGAAAAGGAACTCGATGTTTGATCGAGGTTTGATTCGTATAAATGATTTGAGAAAGACGAGATTTTGAAAATTAACTTGATGTCGACCAAGTGTTTGTACTTGTTTGAAAGATTGATTTTTTAAGCATCTTCGTTCTTTATTAACAAATTAAAAGTCCAATGCAAGATTAAAAAAAGCATACAATCAAGCAATGACATACAAGCATCCAATCAAACCATTCAAACATCAAAGTTATTCCTAAGTATAAGCCTTAAAGAACTTTGAGATGCATGAAAACTATATTTAAAACAAAACAATATTATTGTTATATATTTTTGGTTGTTTTTATAACAAAAATAAATAAAATAAAATAGTTTCATATTTATAAAACTCTTATTCTATTTTAATTTAAATGAGAAAGAAAACAATGAGATAAAAATAGATTAATTATATTTTTTTAAAATATTTAATAAAATGTTTGATATTTCCTCTTTTATTTATTTTTCTTTTAAATAAAATTTAATATAACTAAAAACAAATTGGGCCAGAGGGGGGTTACATGGGTATCAACATAGGTGATGAAGCCCAAAAAAAAGAAAAAGAAAAAAACAAGCCCAGAGTGCTAGGTGCGGGTCAACCAGACCCGGTTTGGGGCATCGACCGATCCAACATGATTACAAGGCCAAAATCAAAACCGGTTCAAAGGCAAAAGAAACCTTAGTGCCTCTTTTCTTCATCCTTCTCAAACCGTCGTCCACTCTCTCATTTTCCTCTAAAAATATTCAATACCAAAAGCAAATGCACAAAGCATAAAGAAAATGGTAAAAGGCAAACAAACATGGCCGGGATTCTTGTCACTACTCCCTAAATCTCGCTATAGAAGAAACATGGGTTTAACGATACCCTGAATCGACTTCTACTTCTTCTCACGACCGACTCCTCTTCTTCTCTCAACTGTAACAAAAAATGCGTAAAACCATGGAAAAGGAACACCCTTAAAGCACAACTTCAATCGAATCAAACAAAAAACTCCTAATTGACATCCATGGATAACGCGTAATCAAACATAATTAGAACCATAAGTTAACGGAAGATCGCATAATGAACAGAAACAAACACATTCCAACACATAACAAAAATACCCTAACCCCAACAATCCCTAAACCCCATTGATTCTTATTCACTTTTAAGTATTGCAATAATGGAAAGTGAAGGAAAGTAAATATGAAGAAGATGAAGTAAAATCAAACTGAGTAGCATACAAAATGTCTTCTGAAAGTAAGTTCCTCGACTTTCCCTTTTGCACTTGTCTTTTGCCTTCTTCTTGTTGATTTCATCGATGTCTTGTCGTTATTGTTGCTTGGGTGTGTTAAATTTATGTGTATCTTTCTTAGTTTATCTTAATGTATATTGCAATGGTTGTTAGGGTTATTTTCGAATTTTGATATGTGTGTGAATATGTGTATGAAATGGTATCAGTGTTGATGGCTAGGGTTTTCACTGATGATTTTTTATGGCTACTAAGATTTGTTCTTCTAATATGTAAATGAATATGATGACTGCTAGGATTTTTGTTTCTCCCCTTTCAGTGTTGTAAATGTGTGTTTTTATGTTGATAATTTAAGGGTTTGATTTGATGTGTGTTGAGGGAAATAGGAAAGGAGCAAAGTTGTCTTTACCTTGCTGCAGAAAAAAATTGGCCATTTTGGTGAAATTTGAATTTACCTGTACGATTTTGTATGTTGTAAAATTATGTTACTGCAGTAAAATATTTTTTCCTTCCCCCTCTTTTTGAATTTGAAATATTTGTTTTTTTTGTGTTATAGGTATTGAATGATTTTTACATTGCACTTTGGAATGGTTTTAATTGATTTTTTTCTATGATGTTAGATCCTTCTTATGATGGTGATGGAAAAGAGCTTGAAGAAGAGCAAGGACCAAACTTGGTATGAATGAGATATGATCATGGAGCCATTGGAAAATTAAAGGGGATTGGGGTTTAAAACTTAGGTCTTAGGCACCCTTTTTATTCAAATTATAGCATAAACCTCAAATGCATCAATACTTGAAATGATAAGTCTTCTTGTAACCTATTGATGCATTATAATTGTGAACCTTTGAAATTATTTTGAAAAATTTGAATGCATATTTTTTATTTCAAATCCAATTAAATCGTTGAATTTTAACATTATGAATGTTCATCTTTCTTCAACAGTCTGTAGAACGACAAGGCGTGTTGAACCGACTACGACATGAACCTATTCATGGCTGATGATATGCCATTCAATTTCATCACTTTTTTATTTGTCTTTGGTGCTCCCATTTAGATGATTGTATCACACTTATCCAGGTTTGATTCTATACCTACCTATTTCATATAAAAACCCATGAATTTTCCGGCCCTAACCGAAAAGGTACACTTCTTATGGTTAAGCCAAATATTATATTGCCCGACTCTTTGAAATACGCGAGTGAGGTATTGATCGCATAGTTCCTCTTAGTCGAACTTAACAGTCATAACGTCCGTATATACCTCAAACGTTTCTCGTACCCCTTCCCTGAAAACTTTACTCTTCATCCTCTAGTATATTTCTTATGCATTCTTCAGGCCAAAAGGCATCATGTTATACTAGTAATTGGCTTGTTCAGTCATGAAGGTCGTTTTTCTCTATTTGGACCTTACATGGCTATGTGATTGTAGTTGGAATATGTTTCTTTAAATGATATAAGCTTGTATTCGACTAAATTATCCACCAACCTATTTATGCTTGGAAGCGAATATGAGTCTTTGGGGCATGCACGGTTAAGGTCAGAGGCCTTCTTCACCAATACAACATTGGACAACCACTCAGTATAAAATTTTGTTCTTCAGGGGACAAATGTCAAACACAATGTCCTAGACAACTAGTTCAACAGGTTAAACTAGAAACATCATAATTAACACATGTTCAATTGTACATAATGATGGAGCAGAAAAGTAATAAAGAACACAATAATTGGTACTTATTTCGATGCAACAACACCTATGTTTAGAGGGTTGGCTTCCAACTCAAGAAAGGAAACCCACTATTAGTAGCTTAGTACATTTAGTCTTACAAGCAACAACAAACTATATGTTGTTCAATGCTTCTTCCTAACACTACCCAATGACTTTCTATTTAGGACTCCCCCTAAATAGGAGAACCCATCTCACTTTCTCTGAATCACTAAACCCTAGTGATTGGTGTTTAAACTAATTATCAAAGTTAAATATTATAATTCAACTAGACAAACCTACAACTATGCTAAGTTACTGAAATATAGTATGGTGTACATAGAGCAATAACAAGGACTCTAAGTCCTAACACTTCAATATCTTCAATGTATTGTTTTCTTTCCAAAGTAGGTTTTGAGCTCCTTATATAGAAAAATTATTGTAGGCTTTTCTCCTTGGATCTTAGCTTTAATTTCATCTAGAATCTTTGCATAATCAGTTGGATATTATTTGTTCCATAAATATCTCCAACATAAATATATGATTTGGTTTAATTCAAATTCAAAGTTAAGCTGCATTTAAACTTAATTTTACCTTTCCATCTGTCCAACAAATCATATAATCATATTGCTAAATAAAAATCAATAAAATATGACTATATCTTAATCAAAAAATCTCCCAAAAACACATAAATATGGCATGTTGAGCAAGGCCTGGATGTCATACCCATATGTTGTGACATTGCGTCCAACATGTGTCACTTCTCCATGATGTTGTTTTGAAAAATGTAGCCAATCCAAAAGGAACAACAATCTCCCCCTTTGGAAAATTGTGGCAAAACAACTCTTTAAGATAGATAACACGTGTTCAATCAGAACAAATGACATTCAATAGGAGACTATCAGAGAATACACTTTCATCAGCAATAACTTTCATCGAAGTTGTAGCACATCAGTGGAAAATCAGTAGCATAGATGCATGCCACACAAAGTAATACTCCAAAGTCAATCATAGAAACCTGCAATAATTCACAACTTAGTCATGCATGGTAATCACTCAGCTCATAGTTAGTAGCATACAATCCTGTGAAGTCATGGCTCCTTGATGATTTTGATGATTACAACATCTCTCGACAATTCTCATGTGAAAAGATCAAAAAGCTGTCAAAGACTTGAAGTGAATTAAAGTGGAGTAAAGATTCAAGTGAAGTATATCATTTCAAAGGATCAAGTATCATCATTGGTATATCTAAAACTTTTACTAATATGATATACAAGTGTTCAAATATTTATTCCATGATATCTTGGTCCATATAGAAAATTAGGATGTATTGCATTTCATTTTTCACATTCTGTCAAATTCTATTTTTCAAAACTGGGCTTCAGTAACCGGTTACCCACCGAGCAGTAACCGGTTACCACTGTTGTTTTTCAAATATTTTTTGGACGTTGGAAGCAAGTAACCGGTTACCCACCGAGCAGTAACCGGTTACTGCTGACGAATTTTGGCAAATTGGTACATTTCTTCATTCAAATGTTTTCTTTGCATTCCTTTGAATCATGGCATCCTTTCATTCATCATACTCTTTCAAAAAGGTGTTTGTAGCAATATATAAACATCATTACTCATTTTTTTATGACTACCTCCTTTCTTGAAAACACTTTCAATTAATCATTTTTATAAAAACTCATATTTTTATCAAGTGTCCAAAAACTTTCTTAAAAAAAGTATTCTTTGCATTAAACATTCATATACCTTGCTAGGAATACATATCATTTGGTTTGAACACTTGTATACTACATTGAGTGATTGATATCCAAAGGGGAAGATTAATCCAAGTGATTAATATATTCAAGATTCATCATCAACTTTTTAATTAAGTTCAGATTTTTGTATCATACCTTGTTGTCCAGGATTGTTGGAAACAAGTGAAGTGTTGAAGAGGATTGTTCTTCACACACTTGATTACCTATAGGTTAGATAGTAAGCATCACCATTGGTGTGAGTAGGCTGTACAATAATTCTAACTATAGTGAAATCTCTTTCGAGTCGAAAGGGGAGTGGAGTACCTTCGGAGTGTGAAGGGAACCATTATAAATTTTCGGTGTCCTTTTACTTTCCGTAATTTATTTTTCAGCACTTAAACGAAAAATAACCAAGAACCGGAAACAAGATCGAAGAAATTTTTTACCACCTAATTCACCCCCCTCTTAGGCGCATTTACAGCTTACATTTGGTATCAGAGTAAGTTATAGGTAACTTGTTCCTAGAGATCCAGCATGGCTTCCGCAAGCATAAACCCGGTTTTCAAAGATGGTGGAAGTAGCAACAAGCCCCCACTCTTCTCCGAAGAATATTTTGATTTCTGGAAAATCAGAATGAAGGCACATCTTGAGGCCCAAGGAGAAGGTATATGGGAAGCAGTTGAAGAAGGTCCACACAAACCGATGAATGTGGTGAATGGAGTTGGTACCGCAAAGTTGAAAAACACCTATGACGAAGATGATAGGAAAAAGATCCTAAATGAGAAGAAGGCAATCAACATACTCCAAAGCGCTCTTAGTATGGACGAGTTCTTCCGTATATCTCAATGTAAATCGGCAAAGGAGATTTGGGACACCTTGGTTGAAACACATGAAGGAACCGCCGAAGTGAAGAGATCGAGGTTAAACACTCTAAGTCAAGAATATGAGATGTTCCGCATGCAGCCCGGTGAATCTATAGTTGCTTTACAAAAGAGATTCGTCCATCTAACAAATCACTTGATTGCTCTCGGTAAAACCTTCACCAATGATGATCTCAACCTGAAAGTCCTAAGATCTTTGACAAGAGAATGGCAACCGAAGGTGACCGTTATTTAGGAAAAGAAGAGTCTCTCAACGATGACATCCGCGTCTCTATTTGGCAAACTTCAAGAACACGAATTGGAACTTGGAAGGCTCGAGAAGCACGAAAGTCAAGAAAAGAAGTCCAAGGGAATTGCCTTGAAGGTTGATTCAAAAAATGACAAAGATGATGAGACGTCCGAAGATGAGAACTTTATGCTTCTTGTGAAGAAGCTTGGTAAGTTTTTTAATAAAAATAAAAATTCCTCTTATCCTAAAAAGAATAAACATTTCAGGAAAAAGGAAGCATCCACATCAATGCAAGACGTCACTTGTTATGAATGTGGAAAGCAAGGTCACATAAAGCCGGATTGCCCGAAACTTGCAAAGAAAGGAGGATTCAAAGGCAAGAAGGAATTCAAGAACAAAAAGGCTTATGTTGCTTGGGACGATAATGAGATAAGTTTATCTTCGGAGTCGGAAAACGATGAATGTGCGAACATGGCTCTTATGGCTTCACATCACTCCGATGAAGAAATCGATGAGGTTAGTAGCAACTTTTCAGTTTATGACAATGACGCACAAGATGTTATAGATGAACTTTTAAAAGAATGCAAGACGTTGTATAAAAGTATTTCATCCCAAAAGAAACGAATTTCATTTTTAGAAGAAAATAATACTGCTTTGGAAAAATATATTGAAAGTGAAAAACAAAAGTTGAAGGATGAAAAATAAAGTCTTGTATGTAAGAATTGTGAGTCTTTATCTTTCCAAATTGTTCAACTTAAAAGAGTTTTAGAAAGATATGAAAAAGGTCAAATTGGCTTGGAGGAAATTCTTAGGCACCAAAGGTATCCTAATGATAAAAGTGGATTAGGATATTCTAAGTTTTCCAAACCAAGCACAAATGAGACCATTTTTGTTAAAGCAAGTGAACAAGTTGTTAAAGAGAAAGTAAACAATTCTAAAAGTGTGCATCAAAGTCATAAAAAGAAAATGATTGCTAAGAGGAAGAATTATGTTCCTAGATATAGAAGTCATTTTTAACCTACTTGTTTTTATTGTGGAATCAAAGGTCACACACCTAATGCTTGTTATGTGCGAAACATTGGCGTTGCAAAAGGGCATTATGTGTGGGTTAAAAAGGGTACTAACTACCAAGGATCCAAAGCAATTTGGGTACCTAACAAAACTTGATTTTGTTTTGTAGGTATGCTTGAAAACAACTTCGAATCAATGGTATCTTGATAGCGGTTGTTCAAAGCATATGACGGGCGAGATCAACAAATTTTCACATCTATCTTTAAAGGCCAAAGGATATGTTACATACGGTGATAACAATAAAGGAAAGATCCTTGGAGTAGGAACCATTGGAGCACCTCCTTTTACCATCATCGAAGATGTCCTTTATGTTGAAGGCCTAAAGCACAACCTACTTAGAATAAGTCAATTGTGTGACAAAGGGTTCCGAATCAACTTCACAAAGGATGAATGTTTAATAGAACATGAAGTCACCCATGACATTTTGCTAAAAGGTAAAAGGTTTAACAATATTTTTATGATTTCATTTGATGACTCTTCCTTGAAGGTAAAATGCTTAATGACGAACAACAACGAGGCTTGGCTATGGCATAAAAGATTCGCTCACATTCACATGGAGCACATGAACAAGTTGATAAAGCATGATCTAGTTGTTGGTCTTCCAAAGATTAAGTTCATCAAGGATAAGCTATGTGACACATGTCAAAAGGGAAAGCAAACTAATACAACTTTCAAATCCAAGAATGTTGTATCTACGTCTAGGCCACTTCAACTCTTGCACATGGATCTCTTCGGCCCATCAAGAACGAAAAGCTTCGGAGGTAATGTTTACGCTTTAGTTATTGTTGATGATTTCTCTAGATATACGTGGACATTGTTTCTAGTGCAGAAAAGTGATGCTTTCAAGGCTTTCAAGAAGTATGCGAAACAAATTCAAAATTAGAAGTCTCTCACAATAACCTCCATAAGAAGTGACCATGGTGGAGAATTCCAAAACACATTCTTTGAAGAATTTTGCGAAGAGCACGGAATTTCCCACAACTTCTCCGCACCACGAACACCACAACAAAACAGTGTCGTAGAAAGAAAGAGTAGATCTTTGGTGGAGCTCGCAAGAACAATGCTCAGTGACTCCAACCTTCCTAAATATTTTTAGGCGGACGCAGTTAGCACAACATGTTTTGTAAGCAACCGTGTCAACATTCGGCCGATTCTCAAAAAGACTCCGTATGAGCTATTCAAAGGAAGGAAGCCCAATATATCTTTCTTTCACATTTTTGGGTGCAAATGTTTTGTCCTCAATAATGATAAGGACAACCTTGGTAAGTTCGATGAGAAATCCGACGAAGGTATCTTCCTTGGCTACTCCCTATCTAGTAAGGCATTTAGAATTTTCAATAAAAGAACTCTTTCTATTGAAGAATCAATGCATGTATCTTTTGATGAAACTAACCCCTCGAAAGAGGATAACTTTATTATTGATGATGATGATATAATAGATATGTCACAACAACAAAAGGAAGTTCCAAATGATCAATCAATACTACAAGGAGATGACTCACCAATCATTAAAGAACATCATGATCTACCGAAAGAATGGAGAACTCATAGAGATCACCCGATCGATAAAGTCATTGGTGATATTAGCCAAGGCGTTGCAACACGACTAAATCTCAAGGATGCTTGTCTCAACATGGCTTTTGTATCTCAAATAGAACCAACCAAAGTCGATGAAGCCTTAGGCGACGATCAATGGATAGTAGCAATGCAAGAAGAACTCAACCAATTCGAAAGGAATCAAGTTTGGAGTCTTGTACCAAGACCGGACAACAAGCACATCATAGGAACAAGATGGGTGTTCAAGAACAAACTTGATGAGAATGGGATCATAGTTCGTAACAAAGCAAGATTGGTCGCACAAGGATACAACCAAGAGGAAGGAATTGATTTTGATGAGACGTTCGCTCCGGTAGCAAGGTTAGAAGCAATTCGATTACTACTTGCTTATGCTTGTTCTATGAACTTTCAATTATTTCAGATGGATGTCAAAAGCGCTTTCCTGAATGGCTACATCAATGAAGAAGTCTACGTCAAACAACCTCCGGGTTTTGAAGACTTCAAGAATCCTTCACATGTTTACAAGTTGAAGAAAGCACTATATGGCTTAAAGCAAGAACCAAGGGCGTGGTATGACCGCCTCAACAACTTTCTATGTGAAAAGGGATTTGTAAAAGGAAAGGTTGACAAGACTTTGTTCATAAAGAAGATCAAGGGTAACACCTTATTGGTTCAAGTCTATGTCGACGACATCATCTTCGGTTCAACGAACAAAGATCTTTGCGAAGAGTTTTCTCTTATGATGCAAGGAGAATTCGAGATGTCCATGATGGGAAAATTGAACTATTTTCTTGGACTACAAATCAAGCAAACAAAGGATGGCATCTTCATCAACCAATCCAAGTATTGCAAGGAATTGTTGAAAAGATTCGATATGGATAGTTGCAAAGTGATGTCCACTCCTATGGGATCCGGAACGTACGTTGATCAAGATGAATCCGGAGTTTCAATAGATATCACAAAATATCGAGGTATGATTGGTTCATTACTATATTTGACGGCAAGCCGTCTTGACATTATGTTTAGTGTATGTTTGTGTGCACGCTTTCAAGCAAATCCGAAGGAATCGCATCTCACCGCCGTGAAGAGGATTATGAAGTATCTCAAAGGAACAACGAACATCGGACTATGGTATCCAAAAGGTAGTATATGTTCCTTGATTGGTTATTCTGACACTGATTATGCAGGATGTAAGACCGATAGGAAAAGCACAAGTGGTACTTGTCACATTCTCGGGAATGCACTAGTGTCGTGGGCATGCAAGAAGCAAGCATGTGTCGCACTTAGCACGGCCGAAGCAGAGTACATTGCAACAGGCAGTTGTTGTAGACAGATTTTATGGCTTAAGCAACAACTTCTTGATTTTGGTGTAGATCTCGGTTGCATTCCTCTTCGATGCGATAACACAAGTGCCATCAACATCACAAAGAACCCGGTCATGCATTCAAGGACAAAGCACATAGATATCCGACATCATTTCCTTTGAGATCACGTGCTTAACGGAGATGTCGAAGTCACATTTGTGGATACTCATAATCAATTAGCGGACATATTCACAAAGCCACTTGCAAAAGAGCCATTTTTCAAAATTCGCCGAGAACTTGGAATTTTGAGCGAAATGGATCTCTGTTTTTTTCATCGAATATTCATGGTACATCATCAAGGATGAAAGGTATGTAATTTATATAATTTTTCGAGTTCGGTAAGTTTCACATTTTATGCATTCTATGTCGAAAGTATGACGTTTTTCGATTTTTCTACAATGTATATTATTTTTCATGATATGTGTTTTTGACTAAAAGTTGCCTTAATATGTGCTTAAACATGTCTAAGTGATAATTTATGAAAATTCCTTACCATACTTGCTGTATCAAGTTACTGTTTTTGCTTTTTTGGCTTGAGTAACCGGTTACCTGCAGGGTAGTAACCAGTTACTGCTGTTCATTTTTATTTTATTTTATTTACTTTTCGTATTTTTGCTTGCATAACCGGTTACCTGCGGGGTAGTAACCGGTTACCACTGAAAAAGTCAAAAAAAAAAAATTTAAAACTTTCACATGTGTTGCACTCTTTATGTGTGTTTATCACTTTGTCTTGGAACACTTCCATCTTCCACCTTCCACCTTCAATGTCATAAACCCATTTTCAAGAACATCACACCCACTTTCTCAAAAATCCTAAATCAATCTCTTAAATATCAAACCCACTCTCTCTTCCAACATCCAACCATATTCACCTCTCTCAATTCAAATTCCATTTTCGGATTTCCCTTTCAAACCCTATCTCTCAAACCCAAAATCATGGCTCCTTCCAAGAAGAACAAAGGAAAGCAACCTATTGGTGAAAGTTCTCAAGCTGATGAAATTAGGGAAGAAACTGTGGACATGCAACCTTCAAAGGCTAAGAAATTCAAATCTGAAGTTGGTAGAAGGGAATTGATGAAGACAAAATATGTGAAGTTCACTGCCTTTCCTGCTCACAGTTTCATTTTTGAGGAGCTTCTGCAAAATTCTGGTGTTAAAGATTTGGTCTCTGAGGTAGGCTTGATTTATCCCGAATTGGTTAAAACTTTTTATCGCAATATTAAGTTTGCACATGATGAGTTTGGTGACATATGTATGGAGTCTTGTGTTAACCATACTAAGATGTCTATTGGGTTAGAAGATATTTCTAAATGTTTAGGAATTCCAAATAAGGGATATGAATTCCGTATCGGATTTATTCCAAGTGAGGAATGGAAAGATTTTGATACTTTGAACTATTTTGTTGAGATTTCTCGTGGAACTCATGATGATTTAATTAGTAGACAATCTCAATCATCTCGTGTTATCAAGTATGCTAAATCCTTGACTGTTAGTGACCGGATGTTACACTATGTTTTAGCATACATTTTGGTGCCTCGACATTCTAATCATGCTCAAGTGACCGACTTTGATGTGTTTTTTATTAAATCCTTGAAAATGGGATGGGATATAAATTGGTCATATTTGTTCTTTTATCATTTGAAACATCAACTTGGTCTCGCCGGAGGGCTGCCATATGCTTACTTTGTCTCAAAATTATTGGCTTATTTTAATGTTCCTCTTGAAAATGAAGAATATCTTGAGATGGATGAACAACTGTGTGAGATCAACAAAACCACAACCACTAAGAATACCGGAATTGTTCTTGCTCCGGATGGCACTTATAGATATAAAGATGAATTGGATGTTGCTGCCCCGGAAGGAGGATATTCCTTGGAATCTCTTCATCATGAGATGATGTCTATGAAATTGCAAATGAACTCCAATCATCATCAAGCAATGCGTGGGATTAACAAACTTCTCAAGCTTTACCGCTCTAAACCGTCCTTTGAAGAAGAAGAAGAAGTGGATATGGAAGAGGGTTCCGGAAGTGATTAAGTGTTATGGTCTTGTTTATGTTCTTATCATATCTATGTTGTAGTTTTTATGTGTTATGTTTCTAATTATCTAGAACAATATCATGTTTTTATGTGTTTAAATGTTGGTTATCATGTTTGTGAATGTATGACTGTTTTTTTTAAGTCTTTTCCCAACCTTTTTGCTAATGACAAAGGGGGAGAAGAATTGCTTGTTGTTTTTGTTTCTCTAACATTTGGTAGGAAAGATACACATTTCCAAAGCTTTGCTCATATTCCAAAAGAAAGGGGGAGCACTTGCATAGGGGGAGATATCCTTGTTTTAGAGAAACAAGTTTAGAATCAACTTTCAAGTAGTGAGTTATCATCATCAAAAAGGGGGAGATTGTGAAGTCATGGCTCCTTGATGATTTTGATGATTACAACATCTCTCAACAATTCTCATGTGAAAAGATAAAAAAGTTGTCAAAGACTTGAAGTGAATTAAAGTGGAGTAAAGATTCAAGTGAAGTATATCATTTCAAAGGATCAAGTATCATCATTGGTATATCTAAAACTTTCACTAATATGATATACAAGTGTTAAAATATTTATTCCATGATATCTTGGTCCATATAGAAAATTAGAATGTATTGCATTTCATTTTTCACATTCTGCCAAATTCTATTTTTCAAAACTGGGCTTCAGTAACCGGTTACCCACCGAGCAGTAACCGGTTACCACTGTTGTTTTTCAAATATTTTTTGGACGTTGGAAGCAAGTAACCGGTTATCCACCGAGCAGTAACTGGTTACCACTGACGAATTTTGGCAAATTGGTACATTTCTTCATTCAAATGTTTTCTTTGCATTCCTTTGAATCATGGCATCCTTTCATTCATCATACTCTTTCAAAAAGGTGTTTGTAGCAATATATAAACATCATTACTCATTTTTTTATGACTACCTCCTTTCTTGAAAACACTTTCAATTAATCATTTTTATAAAAACTCATATTTTTGTCAAGTGTCCAAAAACTTTCTTAAAAAAAGTATTCTTTGCATTAAACCTTCATATACCTTGCTAAGAATACATATCATTTGGTTTGAACACTTGTATACTACATCGAGTGATTGATATCCAAAGGGGAAGATTAATCCAAGTGATTAATATATTCAAGATTCATCATCAACTTTTTAATTAAGTTCAGATTTTTGTATCATACCTTGTTGTCCAGGATTGTTGGAAACAAGTGAAGTGTTGAAGAGGATTGTTCTTCACACACTTGATTACCTATAGGTTAGATAGTAAGCATCACCATTGGTGTGAGTAGGCTGTACAATAATTCTAACTATAGTGAAATCTCTTTCGAGTCGAAAGGGGAGTGGAGTACCTTCGGAGTGTGAAGGGAACCACTATAAATTTCCGGTGTCCTTTTACTTTCCGCAATTTATTTTTCAGCACTTAAACGAAAATAACCAAGAACCGGAAACAAGATCGAAGAAATTTTTTACCACCTAATTCACCCCCCTCAACTAACAATTATCAGCATGCAATCATTCATATACTTAGTCATGCATAAGATAAATAGTTAGTAGTTAATATCAGGATATGCAAAATACTACTAACACAAAAGCTCACTCCAAAAGAGCCATATGTCATGCCTGAAGCTTTAGCATGTAAGCACATCATTAGTACTTACTCAGATGGTCAGTACTAAATAAATACTTGGGTTACCTTAGCAACACCATATTATTTGGAAAACGGTTAATACATCAAATATCACCTAGAGGTCGTCCATGAATAAGTTAGTATGTTAACACATACACATCCAAAACATGAGATGGACAACCAGAATAACATCCAGAGATGCACAAGCATTATACTTCTTTTAATGTACATAGTCTAAATAAGATATAGAGCCTTTAAAAATCCAAAACAAACTAGTATAGATATTGTAAACGATGTTAGAGCATCATGATAATTATTGGCAAAAAAACCCTTTAGGATAACAAGTCTAGATAGGTCCTAAAAGTTAAGGAAATATTACAGATCCATCAAACAACAAAAAGGACTACTTGGAAGCCTCCACATCATCGGGTTCTAAGGCTTAACAAGGAACCCCGATCATTATCTGAGTCACTCTCTTACGCATGATTAGTCTTGTCAGTAGGGATGGCAATTTGACCCATCCTCATAGGGTATCGTAAAAATTACCCATAACGGATAGGGTAAAAATCCTCAAAATGGGTGTGGGGATGGGCACGAGCAATTGCCCACTAATATATGCGGGTACCGGTGCGGGTACAGATACCTTAGTACCCACCCCGCCCTATACACATTATATATATATATATATATATATATATATATATATATATATATATATATATATATATATATATATTTATAAACACATGTATGTTTATCAATTTTATTAAATACATCTATATTAAATTTGTACACATTTCAATGTAAGTGTTTGTTTATTTCTTAACTCAACAATACCATCCTTGAATTTTTTTAGTGTTGCCAAAAAATTAAAAAATGGCATGATAAAATATAATTGATAGATAATGTTTTATTAAGAATGGGGGTAAACAGGTTCGGGTATGGGTACTTAGTTACTCGTAGAGTACGGACACGAGTACAAATGTTAGTTCCCACACGGGTATGGGCTCGGGTAGGGGATTTTTTTAAGTTGCGGGTATAGGGACGAGTATCATAGTACCCCACCCAACCCTACCCTTTCTCATCCCTACTTTTCAGTGTCACCTTAGATGCTGATGTATTTCTAGCCACATATGTTCCACCTGATGATCCACTAAGTGTTGATGAAAATGAACCATAATCAACCCCCTTTGACTTATTTCTCTCAGCATTCATAAACCTCTCAGTATCCTTCATGATACTGATTTCCTTAAAAGAGGGACTCTTTTTTTACTCATGATGAGAGCAAATTTCACCTTGAAAGATAAGAACGATATACCACTTTTCTACACATCCCATTGATCCGTATATAAGGAAGTCTTGACAAAATTAAAATCAACTTTGATTGAAAACGAGGGAAACTGATTTTCCATATTTGCACGCCTTCCCAACATATGGAAATACGAAGGGAACTCCTTAGTATTTTACTTATATTAGATTAATCTATTAATCCATAAATGTAGGACACAATGTATGATACATTTATCCCAACAATTGGCCTATAACTGATCCTTAACACCCCATGAGAAATACTAACATCCTTAACCTCAATAACCTTCAACAATTTCTAGTATTCAACATTGCTTGCGAACTCATTTGTAGATAATTTTTTCTATAGCCTCTTGATCATAATCTTAACACTCGAGGGAACCTTGCTTCTGTCTAATCAATCAATAGTATAAGATGAATATTTCACAAACTTTCCTTTATCATGTACCTTTCTAGGCTCTTTGACCAGCTTTTCACATCTATGACCATCATCAGTAGAAGTTTTGATTAGCGCAGCTGTTTTCATGACTCCTTTGCAATAACAACCTTCTAACTTGGCTCCTTTTTAGTTGCAGTCCATCTATGAAGAACCTTCTTCCATTTCTGACTACTTGTGACATCCTTATGAATTCTCTTCCTTCCAACTTATTTCCTTAAGGTGGATACACTCTCTGGGACATTTGCTACAACATTTACCTCAAGTTTACATGTTTGAACACACCTTCTATTTATTTCATAATTAAAAAGGTCACCTTGTTCATCCTTCCTCTGAGTTGAAAACTCAGTTACTAACATGTCACACATGTTGTGTAGCACATCCTGGTTGACATTTGCATTACCTTTTTTGATGACATCATTGATAACTTGGTTGTTCCACAGTAGTTGAATGCAACTCCTACCAGTATATATACCTTGAGAATCACATGTATAGTCCTTTATTTTCTTTCTTTGACAATTAGGAAAGTAGATAATATCTCTTATCATGTTCATCTTATCACTAGACAATATTTGATGAACAACATGCTCCACCATATTTCCTGATATGTCAATAATATACATGTATTTCACAATGACTTCCTCCAAAAGTAAAAAAAATTCTTCAGTTGTCAAGGTTACTTTTGAAACCACCCTTACAAGGGTTATTCCCATTTGATACAAATACTTACATTTTAGCACAATGTCCTCATGATGGGGAGAAATGTTACACTAACCAGCATCCTCAGTAACACCACCATTAACCTTGTTGTTATGCATATTATTCTCCCTGATTAGGTTGGCAAAAAGAAGGTATTCAACCGACACTATGGGTTTTAATCTGATGTTTTCCGGATGATCAATAGGATCAAAAGTCTTAGCATCACGAGGACTTTCGTCTTGTTTAGTAGGTAGCAAAATTTGATGTGCACGTGGTATCGAGTTTGGAGATTGAAGATAGTTAGGTCGCAAACACAGTTTCTCTTATCACATGTGTCCAAAAATAAAATACTTTGAGACGTTGAAGCTAGAGCAAGGTAGAGTAGTTCGCCTTGGTGATAATAAGGCTTACAAGGTTCATAATATTTGTATCGTCAGACTTAAAATGTCTGATGATCATGAATTTCTAATTCACAATGTGAGAATGTGAGGTATGTTCCATAACTCAGCCGAAATTTGTTATCCATAAGTATGTTTGATGATATAGGCTATTGCACTAGAGTTGAATATGGAGTGTTGAAGATTTCCCATGGTGAAGTGATCATTGTTAAATGGTCTAAAATATGTGGTTTATATATTTTAGAAGGTTCAAATGTAATTGTTCATTCATCATTAACTTGTGAAGAATTTAATAATAAGAGCAAGTAATGGGATTTAAGGTTAATTGATAATGATTGCCTGAAAGTTGTTTCAGAATAGTTTAATAAGTTTTGCAGAAGACAAGAGATAAAAACGCATGAGACCACTGATTTGTCATTGAGTTTCTGGGGTAAGGCTGGTGTCAAACAAAATTACTTGGTTGGTTGAAATTTCTTCCAGAGGAAGAGTAAAAACCAAGGGATGAACCTTTTAGAAAATATGATAGAGAAAACTTAGTTTGAGATGGATTTTCCTACTATGGATACTAGTAGTAGTGATGGAGTAATGAGGGGACGATTACAAAGGCCTCTAATTATCATTCGACTCGTGATAAGGTAAGGAGGGAGATTGTAACATCTTAAAAGGACGTTTATGCTAGCTTTGGGTGTTATATTTTGAATTTGGCCGAAGGGTTGCGAAATTTAGAAAGAAGAACCTTCAGGGAGGCATTCAAAATTAGGTGGAGTCAACGATGGATGAATAACCATTCTTGTGGGATTGTTAGAATACCTAGGTAGAAAAGGGTAATTGGAAACAAGTGGATGTGAGTGGAGAGATCAAGATTCACGGGTGTCTTGAATTTGATCAAGGTTATTGAGTAATTTTTCAATATGGTATAGAGCATCAAGTTGGTTAATGGTTAAATTGCCATCACCACCGTTTCAATTCAATGTGGATATTATTAAAGTATGCCTAAAAACATTAAGTGATGAAGAGATAGAAAACATGTTTGGAGATTACTAGAAATCAGGAAGCCGAAAAGCAGCAAGAATGTCCGATTCGGGCGGTTCATGGATATCAAATTTGGTCGGTTCAGCTTGTGGATTCATTCATTAATGTTAGAATGTTGGTGTAGCAGTAAATTCGTGACCATCAAGCTATGGATAAACTTGACATCAGTAAAACCAGAGTTGCCACCGCGCTTTTAGTGTTTCCAAAGGAAAAGGGAAAAGTACGAACAAAACCCAAAGATAAGAAGTTTTTAAATCAAAACTAATAAAATGCCAGAGATTACAGGTAAGGAGTTGGTTACACACAGGGAAGGTGTTAGCATCCAGAGTGTCTTAGGTACTCCTAGGGAGCCCTTTTTGTGTGCATATATTTTTGGTATAAATGATGTTTGATAAAATAAAGAGTATGGGGATGCGAAAAGAATTTATTGATTATATTTTTGTGTTTGACAAGACCTTCGGTCTTATGCCTATGTACCAACATAAAAATGAGGGATCAAAACCCCGTAGTTCGTGGTAAAAATTTCAAAAAAGTTGGTGAATTGATTTTAACAAAAGTTTAACAAGAAAAGGGCACAAAAGGGCCAAACATTTGAATGGAGTTGTTAGTTCTTTTTGTCTTTTTGAAATTTAAGTTAATATAATTAAGTTTATTTACAAGTTTGATTTAAGAAAAAGTTTAAAATTCAATGGCATAAGGCCAAACTTTCTAATCATTAAAACATGTCTAGTTTGAAATCACAAGCAAAAAGAGTTTTTGAAAAGAGAGAGATATTTTTAGTTTAAGAAGTGGGAGGAGATGAAGATAATACCCTAAGAAAAAATTAAAATTTTAAGAGTTGAAAAGATCTGACCAATGGGATGCAATCCAACAGACAAGAATGTCAATAAAAACCCATTTTCCTTTGGACTTTGACAAACAATAAGCAATAAGAAATGAGTAATATCCAAGCATCATGTGAAGATCAAAGCATCAAACAAAGATAGCTATAACATCCAAGAAAGCATTCCAATAGCTAGCAGTCTTCAGTGTCTTCCAATGTATCAGATGAAATATTCCTTGATCAACTCGGAACAAAACATCAGACATAGACAATAATAACAAAATAACAATTAAGCACAAAGGCATATTAGCAAATGAATCAAGGACACTCGAGGTCTTGCATCAGATGAAGGCATAGTTAAAGATAACTTAGTCTCAAATTTTGGCATTGGCCAAGTCCTTTAGCATATGGAATGTTGCCTAGTTCTAAGTCCAGAAGTTCAGATCAAATCTCAACAGTCCACCAAATGGTTTTTAGTTTTTTTTGTTGTTATTAGATGTTTTAAGATCCTAAGACCACAAATAAAATAAAGACAAATAAACAATATATACAATCACAAGATATAACTCAAATGAGCAAAGTGAAAAGGACTTGAAACATAAACAAGTTGCATGAAATGTAAATGGCAATGAATGGTAAAGGTAGTGAAAATTAAATTGCATAAAGTAAATGACTTGAAAGTAAAGCAACATTAATAAAAATTAGTCAATGGTTAGTCAAATGTTAGTGGTGAGTTTTAATTGATGAAGTCATTCTTTGGAGAACACTCAACCATGCATTCACAAGCATGAATCCTTAAACCAAGACATCATCCACGAGAAGGGATCCAACTTGGATAAATCGACAAGTATGCCACTAGCTCCCATGAATGGAAAAAAGGGTCAATTTCCCACACAATTCCATGAAGAATGGGATACTTACAGTCTCACTTACTAGAATGCTATGCCTTGAGGGTCAAATTTAGCTCTATATTAAGCAATCGTAATTGGACTTATATAGAAGTCACAACTATCTAAGGTCGGGAAATAAAAATATATATGTTAATGCATGTTAGAGATTTGGTACAAAGAACCAAATTCCTAAAACATACCTGTAAGACCCCAATTTTGACCCTAAGATCCTTCATGCTATCTCACCATTTGCATTGGCTTTGGGATCACACCTTGGCATTCTCCTTACCCCTCATTCATTAGGTTTGCATTGGGAGAGATCACCAAACACATTTTATTGTATCATACTTTATCTTTCTTTGTTTACTAACCAAAATACCAAAAATATGTATATGTATAACTTTATTTCTTTTGTAGGTAGTGTATGCATCCACATATGCCTCATCAAACTCACATCTAGGGTTTGAGACCCTAAATGCAAGGAAATAAATCAACGGATGGTTCAAATTGGGTATAGACATCATATATGGATCTCAATTCTCCTCACTTATCATTTTGATCAAGAAATCATCAAGAGTTTGAAGCTTGTTTGCCTTGGAAGCCCTAATTCATCTGGGTATCTTGTGTGATTCCTCAACAAGTTTCTTCATCATTTGATAAAATATTTCAAGAGATACTTTATATTACACCATCTTATCCATATATTATCCTCCATGAGTCCCAAAGATCATGAGAACTTCAAGTTTGCAAGTTGGTTCAAAGTGGTTGACTAGAGAAAGTCAACTAGTCAAAACTGGGGTTCACTGGACCCTATCTCCTACACTTTGTTTCATATGAAAATAATTACAAGAGAAACGTTACTCCTTATGACATTCAAAACAACTTTTATGTTGGCATAAAGATCTAGTTTTGCTTGGAAAGTCATTTTTATGGTGAAAGATTATATGTCATTTTGTATGAACCCTAATTAGGAGGTCAACTTCCAAGGACCATAACTTGCTCAATTTGTATGATATGAAGGACATCCAAGTTTCATGATCAATTTCAAGATGTCCTCTCCAACCTTTGTTCTTTTAGAAACTTCAAATTCAACTTTCAAGGGCATGTGCCAAGAGGAAACTTTATAGGTCATTTTGGGCCATCATCATTGGACAAGCAATTTTCCTCAACTTCTAAAATGCTTAACTCTATCATGCCAAATCCAAATGAGGTTAAATTTGTGACTAAATTGAATAGGATTGAAATAGATACAACTTTAATGAAGGAACTTTTTCCATTTAAAGCTCATAGAAAAAGTTATTCAAGGTGGAAGAAGTGGATATTTGACTTGGTACTTAGAAAAATTTCAATTATGTTTAATTTCACAAACTTCCACCTTAAAATTCATCATGATCCAAGATTCAAATGGAAAAGCTTTCAACATAAAAGTTGTTCCCCTTGATGTCACCTTTCCAAAAAGTCCAAATCATATCATTTGGACAAGATTTGAATGACTTGCGCATGGTTACTCTTCATGGTTCCATTTGGATGAATCACATGATCATTTCTCAATTACAAATGCATGGCCTCGTGTTAGATTTTCAGCTTCATTCATGATCATTTTTGGATCTGATTACATCATCTCATGGGTCTATCACACGCCCATGCAAGCATGCACTTCACATTTCTATTTTTGGCCAAAGTTTGGAAGTGTGTGAAAAGCAATGAACATGGATATAAATACATGACCTTGGTGATCAAAATATGGATCCTCTTGCCCAAGCTTCTACCTCCTTCTTCCCTAAACCCCATTGAAAGGATAATCTTGAAGATTTCTTGAGAAATCGAGTTTAAATTCTCATTCTGTTTTGGAAGTGAAACTCCAAGAGTCCAAGCTTTTTAATCAATAATACCATCTCCTGCAAGCTTCTAGAGTAAAGCCAAGCCAAATTGGAAGCAAGATCAAGTTGATTTGAAGCTCCCCGAAGGTGAGATTTCAGAAACTTCTCTTCTTCGATTCTCCCTCATTTCTCATCCATTTTGATTGATTGTTGGTTTGCTGAAGTCCTACCAATGTAGGCAACAAGATTGAATTGCTTTGAGGTCAAATTGAAGCAACTCAGTTCATGATCCTCAAAATTCAAATCCATGTATCTTTCAATATATTTGGAATTGGAGAAAATTGAGGCCAGATTCGAGCTCCTGAGCATTTTTTATTTAACATTATGTCCTTGTTTTTCATTTTGGTGAAAGTTAGTGGTGGACCAGTCCGGTGAAGTCCACCGGAGAAGATGACCGGAGCCCTAGCTCCGGTGGTGTGGTGGCAAGGTCCTATCCATCAGATCCTCTCTCCATGTTTTAATCTCGTCCTTTGGTTTTGATTACCACTTCTGCAACGCGTTTGACTTGGTCTTTGGTGGACTGCACACGCGTGGCCATCAGATATGCCACCTCAATTAATAAGGGAGATCTGATTTGCCCTGATTTTCCATATTTTCTAATTTTCCATTTAATTGTTTTATTTTGTTTAATTTATAATAAATCCATGTTTAATCCAAAAAATATGGGATTTTCACAAAAAATCTTTAAATATTTTTCTCTTCCATATTCTAAATTAAAATCATTTTTTGGATTGATTATGGTATTTTTCATGAATTAAGTGTTTTTGTGTATATTTTTAATTGTTTAAAAATACTTCTGACTTTCTAAAAATTGTGGAAAAAAATTTCTAAGGTCCTTTGACCTTGTTTGACCTAGGATAAATCCCTAGGCCATTTATTTGGTGTTTTGAAGGGATTTTAGGTTTTGACCAAATTAAAATGTATTTTAATTCATTTTTAATGTGATTTTTAATTGATTAAATGTTTAAAAATATTGTTGAACCATTTTTATGGTCTTGTGATGTTTGACTTTCTGTTTGGGCCTTGGTCATGGTTGATTTGACTTTTGTTGGATCAAAACCATTGGATTTAGGGGATTGATGAAATGTACATTTCATCTCCCAAAATGAATGGATGGTTTTGATTTGATGAAATTCTTCTCATGATCAATTTGTGTTTTTATATTACCCTCCCTCTTCAACTTCATCCCTTTGCTTTCCCATTCCCTCATTTGACCAATCAAATCTCTAATGTCTAAATGCTAATTGATTCATCAATGACTTTGTGTCAGATGAATCAATACAAGTATGACTGAGATAGGTCCCTCCCATTTTTCTTTAGTGTGTGGTATGTTTTAGGAGTTTGGTTCTTTGTACCAAATATCTAACATGCATTAACACCTATATTTTTATTGTTCGACCTCAGATAGTTGTGACTTCTAAATAAGTCCAATTATGGTTGCTTAACATAGAGCTAAATGTGACCCTTAAGGCATAGCATTCTAGTAAGTGAGATTGTAAGTCTCCCATTCTTCATGGAATTGTGTGGAGACTTGACCTTTTTCCTTTCATGAAAGCTAGTGGCATACTTGTTAAATTATCCAAGTTGGAGCCCTTCTCATGGAAGATGTCTTGGTTTAAGGATTCATACTTGTTAATGAATGGTTGAGTGTTCTCCAAAGAATGACTTAATCAATTAAAATTCACCACTAACTTTTGACTAACCATTGACTAACTTTTATTCATTATGCTTTTACTTTCAAGCCATTTACTTTATGCAATTTAAATTTCAGTCACTTGTCATCCATTGCCATTTACATTTCATATAACTTGTTTATGTTTCAAGTATTTTTCACTTTGCTCATTTGAGTCATATCTTGTGATTATATATATTGGCTTGTGTGTTTTGATTTTGTTTATGGTCTTAGGACCTTAAAACACATAATAACAACAAAAACCTTAAAAAACATTTGGTGGTCTGTTAGGACTTGATATGAGCTTTGGACTTAGAATTAGGCAACATTCCATGTGCTAAAGGACTTGGCCAATGCCAACATCTGAGACTGGGCTATTCTTGACAAGTGACTTTCATCTGATGCAAGACTTTGGATCTCTTTGATTCATCTTCTACTTTGCCTCTATGCTTAATTGTTATTTTGTTATTGCCTGTGTCTGATGTTTTGTTCTAAGTTGATCAAGGAATATTTCATCTGATACATTGGAAGACAATGAAGACTGCTAGCTATTGGAATGCTTGCTTGGATGTGGCTATCTTTATGTGATGCCCTAATCTTTATGATGTCTGGATATTGCTCATTGCTTATTGTTTATTGCTTGATTAAGGTCCAAAGGAAAATGGGTTTCTATATGACATTCTTGTCTGTTGGATTGCATCCCATTGGTCAGATCTTTTCAACCCTTAACTTTTAATTTATGTTTAGGATAACCTCTTCATCTCCTCCCACTTCTTTAATTTCAAAATCTCTCCCTCTTTTCAAAACTTTCTTTATTTGTGATTTCAACTTAGACATGTTTTAATGATTAGAATCCTTGGGATTATACCGATGAATTTTTTTTAATCTTTTTCTTAAATCAAATTTATAAATAAACTTAACCATATTGACTTAAATTTCAAAAGACAAAAAGAACTAACAACCCCATTCAAGTATTTGGCCCTTTTGCACCCTTTCTTTTAAACTTTTGATTAAAATCAATGCTTCAACTTATTTGAAATTTTTACCACGAACTACGAGGTTTTGATCCCTCATTTTTATGTTGGTACGTAGGCACAAGACCGAAGGTCTTGTCAAACACAAAAATATAATCAATGATATCATTCATCATCCCCACACTCTGTTTCATCAAATATCTCTTATACCAAAAACACATGCACACATAAATAAGAGCTCCCTAAGAGTACCTAGGACACTTTGGGTGCCAACACCTTCCATTTGTGTAACCAACCCCCTTACCTGTAATCTCTGACATTTTATTAGTTTTGATTTGCAAACTTCTTATCTTTGGGTTTTGTTCGTACTTTTCCCTCTTCCTTTGGGAATAATAAAAGCGCGATGGCGACTCTGGTTTTACTGACGTCAAGTTTATTCATAGCTTGATGGTCATGAATTTACCGCTACAATACCACACACTAAAAGAAATCATTGTTGGTACTATCTCAGTCAGACTTATGTTGATTCATCTGACACAAGGTCATTGATGGACCAACTAGCATTTAGACATTAGAGAAATCATTGGGTCAAATGAATGATTGGGAAAGAATATGGATGAAGGTGATGAGGGAAGGGGAAATAGAAACACAAATTGATCATGGGAGGAATTTCATCTGATAATTACCATCCATTCATTTTGGGAGATAAAATGTACATTTCATCAATCCCCTAAATCCAATAGTATTGATCAGACAAAAGTCAAATCAACCATGACCAAGGACCAAACAGAAAGTCAAACATCATAAGACCATAAAAATGGCTCAACATAATTTTTAAACATTTAATCAATTAATCAAATTAAAAGTGAATTAAAATGCATTTTAATATGGACAAAACCTCAAATCCCTTCAAAACACCAAATAAATAGCCAAAGGATTTATCCAAGGTCAAATAAGGTCAAAGGACCTTAGACAAAAAAATTCATGATTTTTGGAAAGTCATAAGTATTTCAAAACAATTAAAACTATATACAAAAACATTTGATTCATGAAAAATATCAAACTTAATCCAAAAACTAATTTAAATTCAAAATATGAAAGAGAAAAATATTTAAAGATTTTTGGTGAAAGTCCCATATTTTTTGGATTAAAAATGAAATTATTATGAATTAAACAAAATAAGAGAATTAAATGAAAAATCAGAAAATAAAATAAAATGAGAAAAAACAAGGACCATCAGATCTCCCTCATTAATTGAGGTGGTAGATCTGATGGCCACGCCCTAGAGTGCACCAAACACCCCAGTCAACGCGTGCACACTATAAGACCCTAATTTTGACCCTAAGATCCCTCATGGCATCATATCATTGCTCATTGCATGTGCCTCAATGATCATATCATCTTGGCTCCTTAACCCTAGGGTTGGGACTTGTGTGAGTGGTTTGAGACCACCAGGCATGCTTGAATTGTATATTATTTCTTTTCTTATTTTGTTTACTAACCAAAAGCACAAAAATATGTCACTAACTTTGTTTATTTTGAAGCTCAAGAAGTCATGTAATCCAATGCTCCTAGGAGGCTCCTATGCTCAAAGAATGGCCAGATGAAAGTGAAAGCAAGCATGACAATGGTTCCCAAAGCTCTCAATCATCATATATGCCTCCCAAGTATCTCAATTTGTCAATTTGATCAAGATAAACCAAAGGGCTTGAGGATTGTTTCCCAAGGGAACCCTAATTCAATTGTGCATCAACTATGCCTTGCTCATGAAGCAACCTCAACCTATGATCAAATACAATCAAGGGAAGTTATTTCATTCATAATTTTGTGCATATATGAGCCTATGTGAGTGTCCTCAATCATTTATTCATCAAGATTTGAAGTTTGGCTTTGAGAGGTTGATCAGTCAAATCATCTAACTATTTTGAAATCCACTAAGACCTAACCTTTGATGTGTTTGTCAAATGAAGATGACCTCAAGTGAAAAAATGTTCTTAAGAACTGTATGAACAATTTTCATGTTAATAAAAAATCCATTTGAAACTTGGAAGGTCATCATTAATTTCAAAACATTATAGGTCATTTTGACTGAAAACCTAATATTGGGTCAACTTCCCAAGGACCTAACTCCTTCATTTTTTATGATTTTGAGGTGAGACCAAGTGAATTAGAAAGTTTAAGATGTCTACTTCAATTGTTATATTGGATAAAATTTCATAATCCTAAAAGAAACACATGTGATAATACAAAATATTATAGGTCACTTTGGACCAAAGCCATTGAAATGTGAAAAAGTCCAACTTCAAGTGCCCATAACTTTCTCATCAAAAATCTAAATGATGCAAAATTTAA
The DNA here is from genome assembly GCF_024323335.1 of Lathyrus oleraceus. NCBI lineage: Eukaryota > Viridiplantae > Streptophyta > Magnoliopsida > Fabales > Fabaceae > Lathyrus > Lathyrus oleraceus. The sequence continues at coordinate 625,056,955 of NC_066583.1, read as the reverse complement.
GTCCAAATTTATTTTCTTGAAAATAGATACAACTTTGATGTTGGAGGTTTTTCCATTTGAGGCTTGTACCATTAAACCAGAAGGGCTTGAAGTTGGTTATTCTTGGCAAATTTTCCAAATGCATGTTTTGTACCTTGAACTTCATGGCTAGTTTTCAATATTTTCCACACTCAAAATGGATTTTTGTTCAACATAACTTTTGTTCCTTATGTCAAGACCTTTCCAACCATTACCCACATGCTTATGTTTGGGTTTTCCAAATGGTATTTTCGAAGAGGTGAAGTTTTATGATCAATTATGCATAACATGTTAAATTTCCATGCACAAGCTAATGCATTCTCATCTGCACGTCCAATTCACTTTGGTTGATGTTCAGCACTTAATTGCAATTGATTTTGGGCCTCACGTGCGCCTGTACAGGCCCATGCATGGAGGACCCAAGTTCATGCACACACGAGTTTGATCACACTTTGCATCAGTTGTGGCTATAAATAGAAGGCATTGCCCACTTCAAATCTCAACCTGAAGGCACCTGAACCTCTGCTGAACTAATTCCCCACCCTTTCACTAAAGGAATTCTGAAATTTCACATCTCTTTTCAAGCTTAAATTTCAACTTCCCTGGTTGATCTTTAGCTTCAAATTCCTTAGTCTTGCTTCATTGTCACTTCAAGATCAAGCTGCACTCAAGGATTGGATTGGATTTTGCTCTTAAAAGCTGCACTTCAAAGGTTTAATCCTCAACTGTTTTGATTCGAATCTCTCTGATTATTGTACATTGCTTGGTTTGGTTGGCATTTCTGAAGTCCTCATTTGAGAGGCAAGCCCGTGGGGGTTTTAATTTTGTGAATTGGTTAACTTCAGATTGAGCACCTTGTTTTTCAACCTCATATTTCTTCTTCCATAAGAGTCTTGAGCAAAAACTAAGGTTACAGGGGTGATGTACATCACCCCAACTTTAGTTTGGTATATGGATCGTGTGTTATGGTTGAGGTTGTAAAACCTGCAACTGTTGGCCGGATCTGGCCTTCTCATTGGAGAAGACGGTGGTTTCCACCACCGTCCCCACGCGTCCAAACCTTGGCCCTTGGATCCATTGGTCACGATCTAATCTTGGTTGTTGAATGTTATGACTTAATTTAATGTTGAATGCCACGATGTTGACCAAGGTGTATCATGCGCGCGCGTTTCCCAGCCATGTGATCAGCCACGTTAATTAATGAAGTGGGATCTGACGCTTGTGGTTTTTTCCAATTTATTAATTTCTTTTTTAATTTCTTTTATTCCATTTTATTTTAAAAATTCATAACTTCTTTATTTGGAATCACAAAAATATGGGACCAATTGCAAAATTTTCCTCTTGGATTCTAGTTTCATAAAATGATTTTTAATTATTTTTGTGATTCCATTTAATATTTTTTGTGAATTATTTCATTTCTGATTGTTTTTAATTCATTTAAAATACCATTTGATATTCAAAAATGCCAAAAATATTTTCTTAACATCTTTGGATGATGATGAATCTATGAAAAATATTCTCATCAATTTCTTAATTAATTTGAGATTTATTTGAGATTTTAGTCCAATTATGTTATTTTTCTTCATTTTTAATTGTTAAAAAATAGTTTCTGTTTTCAAAAAATATTGAGAAAATTTGTCAAACCTTGTTTGACCATGTTAGACTTATGATGATCCAATTGACCTTTATTTGTTCATTTTATTTTATGTATTATTTTAATTCCAAAAAATACCAAAAATATGTTTGACCTTTCTTGACTTCTAATCTCCATTTCACTTCTGTTTACCATTGATTGATGTTGATTCCATTCATATTTGATCAATGTGTTTTGGTTATGTCATTTGATTTCAATTTTGTATATTCCATTTCCATCTTCATCCTCTTCTTTTTCTTTTGACCAATGAGTTAATGATTTGTGGTTAGCCTTGACATATGAGAGGCTTAACCTTCTTTGATCCAAATTAAATTCATCTTGATCAAAGATCAAGTGAATTGCTTTGTGTCCAAGATAGGTTGCTTCTTGGTCAAGCAAAAAACCTAAAATCCATACAAGGTCATTCTTCTTTTCTTTTGGCATGGCAAGTTGTAGGAGCTTGGCTTACTAGTCATGATCTCTAAATTGTGTTTATTTGCCTATAGTTTTATTGACCGGCCTCAGATAGGTGTGACTACTACATTAGTCCACTTACGATTGCTTAACATAGCGCTAAATTGCCTTATGGAACACTAACACTAACTACTAATTACTAACTTTTAATTCAAGCATTTAATTCTTGCAATTTACTTTAATGCAATTTAATTTCTTGCTCATTTATTCATATTGTTTTTTTTCATTTCCTCATTTGAGCTCATGTTTATGTTTATGCCATTTGCCTTTTGCTCACTTGAGCATATTATTGTGTAAATATACTATTGTCATGTGCTTGTTTTGTTTTGTTTGTGTGAACCCAATGCAAAAAGGAGAAAGGACTTAGAATTAGGACCTTACCTATGCTTAATGGAGTTCAAGAGCAACTAGGCCTCATGCCTTTATAATACTAAATATGTTGAAGAGCAACTAGGCCTCATGCCTTTAGAATGCTTAATCTTGAAGATGACATTGAAAGGACCCCCTAATCTAAACTCTCTTTGTCCATTCCTCTTATTGCATTGTGAATTTTTTGATTGTTTGTTCTTGTGTGATAGGGATCCCAAACTTGAGCTAGTTAGAAGGACCATTGTCATGAACATCCAAGTTAAGAGAAAGACAAGCCAATTGGAAGATCCTAGGAGCTTGATTGAATATTTGCTTGATTGCTTGAGTTATTGCTTATTGCTTGCTAAGTCCAAAGGAAAGGAGCTCTTGAATCATCTTTATGATCTCAAGAAAGGAACTCCAAGGGTTTTATTTCTCTTCTCTCATCTTTGCATGTTTAGGACTAGCCCTTCTCTTCTTCTCTCCACTCTAACCCAAGCCTAACTCATTTTGTGCAAACATTGACATTGTTTTCAAAATTAGAAACCTAGGCACTATGTCTTTGATTTTTTCAAACTCTTTTCATAATACTTATTTTGAATTGAACTTTAGGTCAACTTTGACTTCCTTTTGTGAATACTTCTAATTGGTAAATACAACTCACTCAAGTTTGTTTTTGTGGTTCCAATGGCCACCTTTGCCAAAGCTTTTCATAAACATTAGCTATTAGGTTTGAGTTATCATAGTGGTTGATATAAACCTCACTTGGATCCTTAGTTATTGGACTATAAGTCTTCCATACTTATTATAGGGTGGATCCCTCACTAGTATGTTGAAGCTCTCCTCACATGGTGGATTTGTGGCTTAGGTTGAGTTTTCTCCCTTTGATAACAAAAGATCTTATGGCTTTTGACCAATCAATTCACCAACTTATTTTGAGATTTTTACCCCGAACTACGAGGTTTTGATCCTACCTTTGTGATGGTACGTAGGCAATGGGTTTATCCATTCAAACAACAAAAATTGTAAATATTGTATATTCTTTTCTCATCTCCCCAATCATGTTTGCACAAATATTTTTCACAAATACCAACCTACCTTACAACATTTGCAAAAAGGGCTCCCTTAGAGTACTAAGGATGTTTTGGGTGCTTAAAACCTTCCCATTGCATAACCAACCCCCTTACCCAGATCTCTGACATTTTTATTAGTTTTTGATTTGATAAAACTTCTTGGTTTTTGTTCGCTTTCTAACCTTTCCTTTGGATAAATAGAAGTACGACGGCGACTCGAATTGTATGATTTACTTTTGATTTAGTCAATAAATCTAAAGGTAACGAATACCCCGCTACACACACCAATGTGTAAGACCCTAATTTTGACCCTAAGATCCCTCATGGCATCATATCATTGCCTCAAGGATCATAGCATGTGTGGCTCTTTTACCCTAGGGTTGGGACTTGTGTGAGTGGTTTGAGACCACCAAGCATGCTTGAATTGTACATTATTTCTTTTCTTATTTTTTTACTAACCAAAAGCACAAAAATATGTCACTAACTCTTTTTGTTTTGAAGCTCAAGTGATCATGTGCTCCCATGCTCCTAGGAGGCTCCTATGCTCAATGAAGTGGCCAATTGAAGATAAGGAAAAGCATGACAATGGTCCACAAAGCTCCAAATCATCATATATGTCCCCCAAGGATCTCAATTTTCCAATTTGATCAAGATAACCCAAAGGGCTTGAGGATTGTTTCTCAAGGAAACCCTAATTCAGCTGTGCATTGACTGTGCCTTGCTCATGAAGCAACCTCAACCTATGATCAAATTCAATCAAGGGAAGTTATTTCACTCATTATTTTATGCATATATGAGCCTATGTGAGTATCCTCAATCATTCATTCATCAAGATTTGAAGTTTGGCCTTGAGAAGTTGACCAGTCAAGTCATCTGACTAAACTGAGGATCACTGAGACCTAACGTTTTATGTGTTTGTCAAATGAATATGACCCCAAGAGAAAATATGTTCTTAAGAACCATATGAACAACTTTCATGTTCATAAAAAGTCTATTTGAAACTTTTAAGGTCATCATTCATTTCAAAACATTATAGGCCATTTTGACTGAAACCCTAATTTTGGGTCAACTTCCCAAAGACCTAACTTCCTTATTTTTTATTATTTTGAGGTGATACCAATTTCATTGGAAATATTAAGATGTATAATTCAAATGTTATGTTGGACAAAATTTCATAATCCTAAAATAAACACATGTGATAATACAAAACATTATAGGTCACTTTGGACCAAAACCATTGAATTTGAAAAATGTTCAACTTCAAGTGCCTATAACGTTCTCATTAAAAATCCAAATGATGCAAAATTTAAGTCCAAATTTATTGTATTTAAAATATCTACAACTTTGATGTTGGAGGTTTTTCTATTTGAGGCTTGCATCATTAAAACAGAAGGGCTTGAAGTTGATCACTTTTGGCAAAAAAATTCAAAGGGAACCTAGACATGTTTTGTACCTCAAACTTCAAAGCCAATTTTCATAATTTTCCAAACTCCAAAAGGATTTTTGCCCAACATAGCTTTTGTTCCTTATGTCAATAGCTTTCCAACCATTACTCACATGACCAGGTTTGCATTTTCCATGTGTGATTTTCGAAGGGCTTAATGTTTATGATCAATTATGCAATTCACATCATAACTTGAAATGCAAGCAAATGCCAGGCCTTGTGCACGTCCAATTCACTTCAAAATGATCTCAACATGCAATTTCATTCAATTTTGGGTCTCACATGCGCTTGTACAGGTCCATGCATGGAGGATCCAAAATTCATGCACACGAGCATTACACCTCCTTGCATCAAGCTCAGCTATAAATACATGTGCTTGCTCATTCAAAAACCAACCTCAAGGTGATCTGAAACTCTGTAGAATTCAAAACCTAACCTCACTCAAAGGAATTTCAGTTTTCATTTCTCAATTTCAAGCTTGAATTTCAACATCCTTAGTTGATCTTCAAGTCTTAATTCCTTAGCCTTGCATCACCATCACATCTCCAGATCAAAATTGGATCAAGAACTTAAGCAAATCGTGTTGTTTAAAGCTGCACTTCAAAGGTATATCACCAAACCGTTTTGATCTGAATCTTGCTATACAATGTGAATTACTTGAGTTTGAACTGTTTTCTGAAGTCCTCGAGCAAGAGGCAGGCCAGTGGTGGTCTTAATTTCATGAATCGTGCCATTTCAGTTTGTGTACCTTGATCTTCAAGCTCAGATTTCTCATTAGATAGAAACATTGAGGAAGATCCAAGGTTACAGGGGTGATGTACATCACCCTAGCTTCATTTTGATGCCTGGCTTGTTTATTTTCATTAAGTTTCAAAAACCTGCGCGTGGTGGCCGGAAACTGTTAGTTGGCCGGAGAAGATGGTAGTTTCCACCACCATCCCCACGTGGGAGCTTCTAGGCCATTGGATCTGGACAAAATGTTATAATCTAAGCCTTTGATTGTGTTGACTTGTTTTAATTACACATGTTGCGCGCTTGACCAAGGACAATGGTATATCTGCGCCTCTGAGCCTTTGGATATGGGCCACGTCATTTAATGAATTCATCCAAGCGCCCTGGATTTTTGATATTTTCCTATTTCTGTTTTAATTTCTTTTAATTCCTTTTATTTTCAAAAATTCATAACTATTTTATTTGAAGTCACAAAAATATGAGACCAATGGCAAAAAATTTCTCGAAAAATCTAGTTTCACATTTTGATTTTTAGTTATTTTTTTGAATTCATTTAATATTTTTTGTGAATTATTTGGTTTTTAATAGTTTTTAATTCATTTTAAATACTTTTTGATATCTGAAAAATCCAAAAATATTTTCTTAACACACATGGATCATGATAAGTCAATGAAAAATAGTCTCATCAATTTCTTAATTGATTTGAGATTTATTTGAGATTTTAATTCATTGTTTTTAATTGATTTAAAATAGTTTCTGATTTCAAAAATTGTTGGAAAATTTTGTCAAACCTTGTTTGACCCTGTTAGACCTATGAGAATTTAATTGGACTTATCCAAGTTGATTTGAATTGAATTTGAGGTTTGACCATATTTTGTCCCTTTTAATTTTGCATTTATTTTAATTCCAAAAATACCAAAAAAATATATTTGACTTGTTGACATCTAATCTTCATTTCTCTTCTGTTTACCATTGGTTGATGATGATTTGGTTCACAATAGGCCATTTGTGTTTGACACTTTATTTCTTTGTCCATTTCATTTCATCTTCATCTTATTTTTTTTATTTTTGCCAATGAGTTAATTTCTTATGGTTGGTCTTGATATATGAGAGGTTTAACCTTCTTTGATCCAAATCAAACTTAACTTGATCTAAGATCAAGTGAGTTGCTTTGTGTCCAAGATAGGTTGCTTCTTGGTCAAGCAAAAAACCTAGAGTCCATACAAGGCCTTCCTCTTTTATTTTGGCATGGCAAGTTATAGGAGCTTGACTTACTAGTCATGATCTCTAACTTGTGTTTATTTGCCTATAGTTTTATTGACCGGCCTCAAATAGGTGTGACTACTACATTAGTCCACTTACGATTGCTTAACATAGCGCTAAATTGTCTTATGACACACTAACATTAACTACTAACTACTAACTTTAATTCAAGCATTTAATTTTTTGCAATTTACTTTAATGCAATTTATTTTCTTGCTCATTTATTCATATTGCTTTTCCCTTTGCTCACTTGAGCACATATTTTATGTTTATGTCATTTTCCTTTTGCTCATTTGAGCTCATATTGTATATAAATATATTGTTGTCTTGTGTTGGTTTTTCTTTTGTTTGTGTGAATCCAATGCAAAAGGAGAAAGGACTTAGAATTAGGACCTTACCTATGCTTAAAGGAGTTCAAGAGCAACTAGGCCTCATGCCTTTAGAATGCTAAAATTGTTGAAGAGCAACTAGGCCTCATGCCTTTAGAATGCTAAATCTTAAAGTTGACTTCAAATGACCCCTAATCTAAACTCATTCTTTGTCCATTCCTCTTATTGTGTTGTGAACTTTTTGATGTTTGCTCTTGTATGATAGGGATTCCATCTTGAGATAGTAAGAATGACCATTGTCATGAGTAGCCAAGTTAAGAGAGACAAGCCAAATGGAGATCCTAGGAGCTTGAATTTAAATATTTGTTTGATTGCTTGAGTGATTGCTAAGTCCAAAGGAAAGGAGCATCTTGAATCATCTTTATGATTTCAAGAAAAGGAACTCCAAGGGTTTTATCTCTTCTCTTATCTTTGCATGCTTTAGGACTAGCCCTTCTCTTCTTCTCTCCACTCTAACCCAATCCAAACTCATTTATGTGCAAACTTTGACTTTGTTTCAAATTAGAAACCTAGGCCTTATGCCTTTGACTTTTTAAAATCTTTTCTCTAATACTCATTGTGAATGAACCTTAATCCAACTTTGACTTCATTTTGTAAATAAATTTAACTTGTAAATACAACTCACTTCAAGTTGTTTTTGTGGTTCCAATGGCCACCTTTGTTAAAACTTTTTTTCATAAACATTAGCCATATGTTTGAGTTATCATAGTGGTTGATGTAAACCTCACCTTATCCTTAGTGATTGGACTATAAGTCTTCCATACTTATTATAGGGTTAACCCCTCACTAGTATGTTGAAGCTCTCCTCACATGGTGGATTGTTGGTTTAGGTTGAGTTTTCTCCCCTTGATAACAAAAGACCTTAAGGCTTTTGATCAAATCAATTCACCAACCTTTTTTGAGATTTTTACCCCGAACTACGAGGTTTTGATCCTACCTTTGTGATGGTACGTAGGCAATGGGTTCATCCATTCAAACAACAAATTTGTAAATATAATCTATTCTCTTCTCATCCCCCCAATCTTTTGCACATATTTTCACAAATACCAACCTACAACACATTTTGCAAAAAGAGGTTCCCTTAGAGTACTAAGGATGTTTTGGGTGCTTAAAACCTTTCCATTTCATAACCAACCCCCTTACCTAGATCTCTGACATTTTTATTAGTTTTTGATTTGATAAAACTTCTTACTTGGCTTTTGTTTGCTTTTTAGCCTTTCCTTTGGACAAATAAAAGTGCGGTGGCGACTCGAATTGTATGTTTACTTTTGGTTTAGTCAATAAGCCATAAGGTAACGAATACCCCGCTACACAATGGTAATCAGAAAGGAGGTTTGAGATTAAAACGTGGGCATGAGATCAGAGGGTTGGAACTTTGCCAACATATCACCAGAGCCCTAGCTCCGGTTGTCTTCTCCGGTGGACCTCACCGGACTGGTCCACCATCAACCACCACTAAAATAAAAAGTGAATACACTATTTTAAATAAAAATGCTCAGGAGCTCGAATCTGGTCTCAATTTCACCCAATTCCAAGTATATTGAAAGATACGCAGACTTGAAGTTTGAGGTGCATGATCTGAGTTGCTTCGGTTTGACCTCAAAGCAACTCAATCTTGTTGCCTACATTGGTAGGACTTCATCCAACCAAAAATTACTTAAAATAATGGAGAATTAAGAGAGAATCGAAGAAAAGAAAATTGAGAAAATCCACCTTCTGTTTGGCAGTGATGAAGCTTGATTTGGATCTCAATTGGCTTGGCTTGCTTCTGATTACTTGCAGGAAGTGAAATGGAAACTCAAATGGCTTAGACTCTTGGAGTTTCAACTTCAAAACAGAGGTGAATTTGAAACTCGATTTTCAATTGAAAACCTTCAAGATTATCCTTTAATAGAGGTTAGGAAGGATGCAATTCAAAGCTTGGGCAAATGGTCCTTCATTCTGATCACAATGGCAATGTATTTATAGGGTATTGCATTGTTTTTCACACACTTGAAAATTTGGCCAAATTTAGAAATGTTGATGCACGCTTGCATGGGCGTGTGATAGGCCTATGGAATGATTGGAAAAGGTCCACAAATGTGCATGAATGATGATGAAAGCTTAACATGAGGCCATGCAATTGTAATTGAAGTTTGGTCATGAAAATCATCCAAATGAGACCATGGAAAGTAACCATACGCAAGTCCTCGTAAAATGCTCCAAATGCCATGATCTTGGACTTTTTGAAAAGGTGACATCAAGGGGAACAAATTTGATGTTGAACACTTTTCCATTTGGAGCTTGGACCAAGTCAAATGACCAATTCTTCCATCTTGAATAACTTTTGCTATGAGCTCCAAATGAAAATGGTTTCTTCATCAAAGTTGCAGCTCTTTCATACCTTTTCAATTTGGTCATAAATTTGACATCATTTGGATTTCTCACGAGGGAGTTATTCATTTTAGAAGTTCAGAAAAATTGTTTGTTCAATGGTGATGGCCCAAAATGACCTATAATGTTTCCTCTTGACACATGCCCTTGCAAGTTGAATTTGACATTTCTTAAAGAATAAAAGTTGGATAAGACATCTTGAAATTTATCTTGAAACTTGGATGACCTTCATATCATAAAAATTGAGCAAGTTATGGTCTTTAGAAGTTGACCTCCTAACTAGGGCACTGACAAAATGACCTATAATGTTTCACCATAAAAAATGACTTTGCAAGAAAAACTAGCTCTTGATGACAACATGAAAGTTGTTTGAAATGTCATAAAGAGTAACTTTTCTCTTGGAATCATTTTCGTATGAGACAAATTGTATGAGATAGGGTCAAGGGAACCCCAGTTTTGACCAGTTGACTTTCTCTGGTCAACCTCTTTGAACCAACTTGCAAAATTGAAGTTCAATTGATCTTTAGGGCTCATGGAGGATCGTATATGCATAAAATTATTATAATTAAGTATCCCTTTATATATTTGACCAATTGATGAAGAAACTTGTTGAGGAAGTCACACAAGATACTCAGATGAATTAGGGCTTCCAAGGCAAACAAGCTTGAAACTCTTGATGAATTATTTATCAAAATGATAAATGAAGAACATGGGGATCCATATATGATGTTTATAGCCAATAGCAAAAAACGTGGCATTAATTTTGCCGTTTCCCCACCGTCCACCAATATTTTATTCACGGTGGTATTTTTGACCTTAACCCTTATGAAGAGAGGCTTTATGTGGTTCTTCATCCCTTCATGTGGTCTTTAAAAGAATGAATTATGCTCTTTGATACACCCATTATCCATCACAAAATAACAGACTGGTTGTGCTTTGCCAACTCCTCTTCCTCATAATGTTCATTCTTAACAACCTCAGTCATGGGGTCGTACTCATAAGGGAGTACAAAAACCACATTGAATAAGACGTCGAAATCTCCTTCGACCCAAATGCAAAGCTGTCTATTATCAAATCATCTTTATTTTCCCGCTCATCTTCCTTGTCATTTCCTTTCGCCTAGCTTGTCTTAGGTGATAACAATTTTCTTCCTACTAGTTTTTTTCTGATCATTCGCTGGCTTCTACTGTTGCTTAGTGTTACTCGACTCAACAACATCTCTTTCTGCTTGCTTCTTCCTTTGAAACCTTCGCCACTGCATCCTCGTCATGGGATTTTCCCCTTATAATTAGCATTGGGCCTGTAAGAGCACCTTTCTGACATTTAGAAATTTTCTTTGTAGGTCATAAAAGATCCTCGACCAATCTTGAAACTCTTTCACTTTAGGTTCTTATCATGCTCTATTCCAGCAGATTTAGTCCATTTCCCCTGAGGGGCCTAGTCTTTTGAGGTCCAAACGACTGTTCCTTTCTCTGTGGCACTCCTCTTTTGTTGAAGTAGTACTGAGGCCTGGCCTTCTTCTCATTTTCCTTCTCCTTGGATTTTTGAGCACTCTCGGCCTTTTTAGCAGCCTTCTTGTCGAACACAACGCTACAACAAGGGTACAACATCACTTCGGAGTCGTCGGCCTGACACCTGTATAGAAATTCTATAGACTTTCACCAACTTTGGGAAATACAGCTTTGATTTGATTCCCACTCTCTTCAAATTCATCTATGTTGAAATATTCAATGATTTCAACCATGTTAACAACTGCAGGCTCCACGTAACTAACATCCACAACCTGAAATGGGTAAGAATTAATCTTCATGGGAGCTTTTCCCTTAGGAAATTTTTGTCTACCTTCGTTCAATGCATTATGCACAAGATCCATAAAAAGAAAACATTGTGAGGTTTTATATCCTAAGAAATTGTGATACTTACAAAACCCTCGTTTCTTTCTTTGATCTAATGGTGGCACTTTTGCACCTGGAGGCACAAATATCTGACCATCTGAAACCAACAAATCGAAAATCTCATCACATTTGGTCATATCGAAGGTGTAGGTTTTCTTAGGGAGTTTATCATTTTCTTTAGGCTCTGTAGGGTTCTTCCCATTTGCTGGTGTAAGCAACTTACAAACATACGAGGGACCTGACTTTAACTCAGCCACGTCAACCTCAGACTCTTCGACATGATTATATTCGACCTCAGACACTATGTCTTGGTCTTCCACGTCAACATAAGTTATTCGCTTTTTTTTACCCTTACTCACTCTAGCCTTCTCGGGCTTCAATCTTTCTACCTGCCTAACTCTATCTGCCAACTGGGCCATATCTCTTAAATATTGAATGTCTAACTTCTTCCTAATGGAATAATCTAGCCCTCCAGCAGCTATTTTGACAAGCTCATGTTCAGGAACTTGGGTGAAGCACCTCGTTTTCAATAAATGGAACCGATTTAGGTAATCATCAATCAACTCAACAAACTTTTGTTTGACGGCTTACAATTCCTTCAGACTAATCTTAGATTGTCCCATGTAGAACTGCTCATGGAATAACCTCTCTAGACGCTTCCAATCATGGATTGAATGAGGAGGTAAAGTAGTAAACCATGTGAAAGCATTCTTTGTTAGAGAACTAGGGAAGTATTTCATCCTCTGGTTCTCGTTGTTAGCAATGTCACCTGCCTCAGTCAGGTAACAAGAAATGTGTTCGACAACAGAGTCGTTTGTGTTACCAGTGAATTTTGTAAGTTTAGGGACTTCCCATCCCCTTAATAATTCAATTTGTAACACATACTCTGATAGGGGTGATGTGTAGTTTGGCCTTTGCAGACCCATATTAACCATGTTTTGACCCTTTATCCTTTCAACAATGGTTGTTAAGTTATTTTCTCCTAACATATTTCCCTGTCGAACTTGATGGACCACTTAGTCAACGCCCTGGTTTCGATTAACAACTACCACAAGTGGATTCCCCTCCCTAACATGTATTTCTTGTCCGACCAATTTAGGGCTCATCTGTTGTCCTTGGTTCACATTATTTTATTCTAATACTACCCCCTGGTCTCGAACCTGCCTAGCAATTTGAGGTTGGGCGACTGGTTGAACCTGTCTGGGGGAGCCCCAAAAAAACATCAATTCTGGTCATTTAAGTTGCCAATTATTGGTAACTCTGATTCGTATTCTGAATCAATGGGTTAAATATTATACCCATCTGTTCGGTAAGTGTGTTCACCATGTCATGGTTACTCTCATCCATTTGTTGCCGCATTGCCATAACATAATTTGTTGTTAAAGTAGGCATTGCTTGGGAACCAAATCCCATCCCTATATTGGGTGACATATTTCGACCATGGTTGCCTATGGCTGAGTCAGATTCCATAATAGGGGAATACACATTTGAAACATTATCTATAAATGTCGAAGGGCTATTTTGTAAACTTGCCATCACCGTTGTTGGCATTCCAAAAGGTTGTTCATGCCACGGTATGGGCATTGTAAACTTTGTGGAAAAAGGCCCATAGTCTGATGCCACGATTGGTCTTGGATCACTAGGTGACTCTGGAGTATTGGGGATCAAAGCGTCCTTTCAGGTAGCATTGTCGGTACCACCATTGTGATGGTGTTACCGTAGCACTAGCGGTAGAAGGAATGGGTTTAATCACAATTGCAGAAACTGTTCCCGTCCCAGCGTTATTAGAAGGTTGGTCTCCATTGTTGTTCTTAGGATTCACCATTCTTCTAGCAGGTCTTCTTACTTCTCTCTTTGTTATTTTTCCGCGCCTTAATCTCATACACACTCGTACACAGGATGAGGAGAGAAGTTGATGAACAACAATAAACACTATGATTTTGAAACACAAATAAATAAATAAACACAAAACGGTCCCGCTGGGTGTGCCAATTTGTTTACTGTGAAATTTGGTAAGCAAATACAAGTTTATATTAATATTTAAGGGATCAAACTCGAAAATCTCCCGGACATATTTGTGTGTTTTTATATTTGTGAAAAAAACATAATTGCTGGAAAATGTTTGTTGTGATTGCTTGTAATAAGAAACGTTTTAGGGAATAAACAGACTATAAGTAGAATGCAAGTAAAAATAAAGACTTTGAAATCAAAAGAAAAGAAAAGGCTGAAATTAACGTGCAAGTGATGTAAATTGACAGGAAAAATAAAGGAAATCGAAAGGCAAGTTAATGCATAAAAATGACTTTTAACGTAAAGTTGCTTGAAATGTAGGAAATGGTGGAACGCATACATACATCTTTCCTCACTAGTTTCTCAACACGCAGGTACTTTAAGTTAGCAGACATGTGTACAATTGCGAACCCATTACAAAATGAACCTAAGTATCCTTATATACTACTTTATGGTAATTGTCTAAGAATGGTAAACTACTCTTGTGGTGACACGTCCCAAATCCATGCAGCGGTTTTCCTCGGCGTGTCCCCACGTTTCTGAATAACCGTCGATGTCAAGTCAATTCCCGCCTTGTGCCCTTATTTGAGTTTTCTAACTGCTTTGTTGGGTGTCAAACTGACTACCCTCGTCGAAGTCTTCGATGTCGACCATGTTAATTTAACATATTCTGTTGCATTGTCCATTGTAATGATGAACTCCACACGTAGTGACTGAGTCGGCATTGCTTTCATTATAGTTATGAACTCCAACCTTAACCAACATAATACTATTTCACTAAGTCTTTAGGTTCCTTATAACGCCTTTCGACATTACCACCTTCGATTGGTATTACTCTATGTGACTTCCGACCTTGAGTCACATTATTCATGTGGATCCACTCTATCTTTGACCTTTCACGTGGCATATTCATAGTTTTTCTCACTAGTAATTACCACTTATGATCAGGTTGAAAAATTCAGTGTATCAGAATTATGAAGACTATTTTCTTTGTAATCTCTTGTAATAATTTTTGAAGTATAGTGAATTAGAAAGCTACTCTATCCCTTAGACATAAATCATTTGATCAAACGGAATAAATAGATCTATTCGTTGATTACTAATCATTTATTTTAATTGCTATTATTCTCACCCCATACATCATATTTCTTGATATTTTCACAACAGTAACAATTGGAAAACACACTTCAAATAAAAAACACATAAATACCCGTACTATTTAAAGTATGATAAAAAATAATGAATGTTTTGGTCATATGAATAAAATATGAAGAAAAAAAATTAAAAAGATCACGGATGTGATATTTTACTATTTCTCAATTAGAAAAATAAAACCAATAGAGTAAGGACAACATCTATCCCATTATATTGGGGAGGGGAGCAAGCAGCTGTCCTTTTCATTATTTAATTACTTATTCTTTCAGTCAATTATTATTTAATATATACTTATACCACCTGTTTATCTTATATGTGACCTACTTAATACATTGGTTTTTTTATATTCTATCCATCCATTATAATTATTAGATAATTTAAATAATTTACTTATTAGAACATCACTAGCTGTGTCATTACCCTTACTTAAATAATTTAAATAATTAAATATAAAGATTAGAGATATTGCACTGTCAATATAAATTAATTTTACACCATCATCCAATAGAATTTTATAACATTCTATCATGTCATATCAGTATTTTAAAATTAAATATATAATTTGACGGAATATACATCTGTAATTGATTGATAATATAAAAATATTTTATACCATATTCTTTTTTCTCTAAAGTATAATGGTTTCTTTGTTAAACTATTTTCTTAATTTAAAATGGTGAGTGTTAAAAGATTAGACTCATGAGCCAAGGTGGCAAGGAGTGGTGTGTCATTTCGATAAAATTAAGTTAAGATAGGAACGTGATGGGTGCGATTAATGCGGCCAACGAGTTTACAGCCTATTACAGTTTATGATTGTGATTTACATAATTAATTATTGGATCTTGTTCACACTTCACTTTTGTGCTAAAAAGACAAAATTCTTTCAGTGAGTGGTTGTGGGAGTGATGAGACTAAAGTACCTTTTTAGATAACATAATCTATTTCAACAATTGTACCTATATAGATCTTGGACATTATTTGCTAGTAATTTTAAAAAAAAAAGTTTTGGTTCTAATTATTAGGAGACATCTCATGCAATTATCACAAATAACTTATTCATTTGATTCTTTTTGTACCGTTAGATCGAAAAAAAATCTCGTCAACACGAAAGGGAGCATAATTTAAAATTAAGTCGGGTTCCAAGTAATTTCTAATTAGATTAGAAGAGTTCGCCTCAAAGTAATGAAGATGAATTATCTCAATGTAATGTTTGTTTGACCCTTATGGAAGGAGTCAGTATGACCAAACTTACTTAACACAAACATAAGTAGACAACAATATTCAAGACAGATTAATGATTGATACATATATATATATATATATATATATATATATATATATATATATATATATATATATATATATATATATATATATATATATATATATATATATATATATATATATATATATATATATATATATATGACACGAAAGGAAGAAGACAAGTAGTTTATATGAATAATCCATAGTCCGCCTGAGACATTGTCGTCCCTCTTTGGTAAAGTTACATTGATATATTTTTACGGGTACATTTGATGTCCATTATGAGGCCCGGTAAAAACTTACCTAGGCCACACAAATAATTTCCAACAACAATTTGATCTCGTCTCATAATGGTAAGGATTGTCACCAGTAGTAGCAATAATGATCGAATTGTCATGGTGGAGATGCTAACCTCTATGAAAGAATTGTGTCGCATAAATGAAACACTGCAAGACAATATATGTGACCAGCAACAACAATAAGTACATCTGAATATAATCGAGCAAGAAGAGCCCGTAGATCCTCAATCGTTGTTGAGATTTAGGATACTCAAATCCTCGGCAATTTCAAACCCTTTTCCCTAATGTCGTTTGATGGCAAGAGTGGTCTCCAATAGCACATAACAACCAACACTCAAATGGAAACCATTGGGGAAACCGATAGTATATGAGTCTCATGAGGTTTTCGGTATCGAGTTACCATGATCTTGCGAGAAAGATGATCCAACATATCTTGGCCAACAAATAGTGGCAGGTCTCCACGAGGAGCATGTTCAATGTTTGCCTAGGTCATTTGAGCCCTTGCAAGAATATTTGGCCTGATTTAATGAGGAAATATTCATGGTAACCAATCCTAATACGAAGATATTCATTAGAGCTTTTTAGAAATACCTAAAGGTTGGGAAATTTAATGAGTCCTTAGCCTACAACCTGGCAGCCTCAATGGAAGAAATTATGGCAATGACTGAATGTTATATTAAAGGACAAGAAAACCGTGAAAAAATAGAGCCCGAGATGCAAATGAGAGAGGTGGTGGAAAGTTTAAAGTGTCCGACCAGCGGAGAAACAAGAACATTATACCAGTGCAAGAAAAGGTTGCATTCAAGCTCTCTAAGATGCCTTTAGAGCATTCCACATTGCTAAATACAAGGAGAGAGCAAATCCTTTAGGAGGTCTATCACACTAAATTCATTCTCGAACCCTTTACCCCAAATGAGACGTAATAGGGAGTAAGTTGGGTAAATGGTGCAAATATCACAGGATAAGAGGTCATCACAATGATGAATGTCACCACTTGAAGAGAGAGATCGAGCAACTCATCTAGGAGGGCCTTCTACAAAAATATGTATAAATTAATTCCTAGAGTTCAAAAAGAAGAGCGCCTTAGCTGAGGGAAGATCACTAAGGGATGCCCTAACCCATAAGAGGTTGAAGTTGTGAAGAAAGGGATGACCTCGTTCAAGTACATCACACTTTAAATACAACTACTGAAGAGTTTGCAGGAGGGGGAATGTCAAGTTTGTTCAGGAAGAGATATGTCTGCCAAGTAATGCATATCTCCAGTGATCCGCCCATTGAGATTTTTTCCCTCAATAGAGATCTTCTTCTCCAGCAAAGAAGCACGTAGATTTATATCCCACGAAGATGGATATATGGTGATTAACCTGCAAATACAAGACTAGAATGTCAAAAGATTCCTTGTGGATCCAGGAAGCTTGATTGATGTCCTCTATTAGGACAAATCGAAAGGTTTAACGCTAGATCATTAGCTCATTCGACCTTTTAAAGGTTCGTTGGTGGGTTTTCCGAAGAATAAATGAAGGTTCAGAGATATATCATGGCTTTAACAACAATCTAGAGGACATGGAGCACCAAGGTCATAAAGGTAAAATAATTGATTGTTAACGTTCTCTCCTCATATAACATTATCACTGGCATCCCAACTTTCAACGTTCTTGGGGTCGTCCTATCAAGCTTCTATTTGAAATTAGAATACCCCCTAGATAATATGCAGGTAGGCGTGATTAGAGACTATCAAGAGGTGGCAATAAAATGTTACTGAGATAGTTTAAAGCTTAAAAGGAAAGGAAAAATGGAAGTGATCCCTTCATTCAACTCCTATAGGGTTGGTTAACAATTTGGATTTAGACACTAGGGAAGACTCCTTGGAGGATGAGCTGACACCAATGGAAGAATTAAAGACAATACATATATGTCAAAGAATCACCAAACCATCCATATGGAAAACTCATTAGCCGAGGATGAGGAGGAGGAGAAGGGCATTATTAAACTACTTCTGAAGAATGTGGACCTATTCACAGGGCACCATCAAATATGATTGGAATAGACCCAAACACAATATGTTATCATCTCACATTTAACCCCGATTTCAAACCTGTTACTCAGAGAAAACACAAATAGGGATAAGATAATATAACAACTATCTCCGAGGAGGTAAAAAAGTTACAAGAGGTAAGATTTATATTTTAAAAAAATCAAATACCTAACTTGGCTAGCAAATGTTGTGATGGTTAGGAAAATATATGGCAAATGGAGAATGGGTGTGGACTTCACCTACCTAAGTCAATCATGTCCTAAGGGTTTATACCCTTTGTAAAAAATTGACATGTTTATTGGTGAAGCTTCTGGTTTCTGAGTACTCAGTTCCATGGATGCATACTCAAATATAATCAAATAAGGATGAACCCCGCCGATGTGCCAAAAAGGCATTCATGACCAATGACAACAACATTTATTATGAGGTCATGCCATTTGGCCTTAATAACATAGGTGGTTAAAACTAGAAGTCTATGTTGATGAATTATGGTCAAAACTCAAGATGAAGGAAAACACGAGGATGATATAAGGGAAACTTTTGCATATGTGAGAAAGAGGTCTTACCATGATTTTATAGACGAGGTGACAAAGGGCGTCATGAAAAGTGCACACTTTACCTCTAGGTTTTAGAAAACCCGAAGAGTATCTGTAAAGGTTATGGGTTCGATCCCTAAGAAGACCTTTTTGGAATTCTGAAATGGCAAAAATATGTACCCTCGGTTTTCACCGACAGATATACCATATTTTCACCTCGGTTATCTCATAAAACCGAGGGGAAAAACAATTTTATGTTTATTAAATATAATGTTGATTGCTTATTTCACTAAACCTTATACTAAACATGTAATTGTCGCATCTCAAAAAATATGATCCTGCACAAGGCGTTCACACACTCGCAGAAAAATGATTCAAACAGAGTTGCCATCAAACTTTATTTATTCCAAAATAGGAAAGAGAAAATATCGATAAAACTCTTAAAAGAAAAGAAGGTGGTCGTCGCAACCAAATTCGGGTTCAGAAGTCAATTACACAAGGGAAGTGTAACACCTCAAAATTTGCCCTCCTCTCTTGGGACTAGCTTAACATATTGCATTGCATTTGTAGGTCATTAGGCATTGCATAATTGCATATCATGTGGTCACATTGTGCAAGTCATTCTCCCAAGTCTTGATCAGAAGATAAAAGGTTGATGTATGCAAGCCTGAGGGTTTCATTGATTGACTGGATCATTGACCATCTGAGGATGTGGGGTCCAAATTAGGGTTTCTTGATCTTCAAGGAGGTTGAGCTTCATCTTGGTTGAAATGGTACATCATCATCATCATGGTCTTGTTATCATCCAAGAGGTTCAGGAGATTGATCAGCTTCCTTGAGATTAGGGTTTTGACCACTGGTCAACCCTAATCAGCTGAATCAGTTGCATTGGGCCAATCAGGGCATGACAAGGAGATGGGGTCTATAATGGATATGGGGATCATCACGTGATTGTATTGAGATTATGGAAGCTAAGGTATCATCCTTGAGCCATTTCATCAGAGAATTGGGGCTCAACTTGATCAGTGCATGGCCAAATTCATCTATCAATCAGAAAAGTCAACTGTGGTCAACTGTACTTGATTTTATGGATTTGGAGGTGGGAGAGAGTTGGATACACTTCATTCATGTTGAAACAAGTTTCATTTGACATTTCAAACATCAAGAATGAAGAAAATAAAGTCAGGGCAAAAGTTGCCAAAAATAGAAAGTGACTTGTAATGAAAGTTTCCAAAAATGGAAAGTTTTTCACCACAAAATTACATGTCCAAAAAAGCTTCAAATGAAAATTTGTCCAACATGAAAGTTGTAGATCTTGCTCTCACCTTTCCAAAAAGTCCAAGAACTTGAAATTCCCATGTATGGTTGACAAGTTATGGTCCATTCATTTTCCAAAAATGCCTATAATCAAAGTGGCATAACTTTCATATGGAATGTCCAAAATGGGTGATCTTTTTATGAGCAAACTCCATTTCACATGTACTTTCATGGTGTATGGTCCAAATTCATCAAAAAAGGTCAATGCAAAAAGTCAAATTTCAAGTGGATTTAAGTGCATTTTTGGTGTGAGATAGTGAAATTGAGATTTACAAGGCCAATGGACATGAAACCAATTCCCACACTCTCCAAATGCAAAATGTGACTTGTTCCAACTGTCATGAGCTGTCATGGTGCAATATTTGGCAAGGTCATTTTTGGACTTTCCTTAAAAATACAATTAACACTAATCTTCCAAATTTGATAATTGAGATTAAGAGATGGATTAGTATGAGGTATAAATGGTTAAGTGTAACAGAATTTGTTAATCACAATCACAATTCTCAAGATTTGTAACCAACTTTCTCTCCATTTTCACAAGAACTCTTCAATCTTCATCAAGCATTTTTCAACTTTTCTCCACGAACTCTCAATCAATTGGCGTGATTCTTCTTGATTCATCTTCCACAAACCTTGAGGAAGAACTGTTTTGCTAAGCCATTGCCAAAAACATCCAGAATCTCAACTGTCCAAAGCAAGGTCATTAATGGAGTTTTGAAAATTTTCACATCTGGAGCGTGCTGGAGTTGAGTCAATCGTTTCAACCAATTGCTGCAGCTTGGAACTGCTTCTATTTTGGTGATTGGAGCCTTGAAGCTCGTGAATCCTCATCTGCCATCTCTTCAAGGTGCATTTTCGAAATTCTCAATTGCTGCAACTGTTATGTGTTTCTTGTAGATCGTTTAACATAGATCATCGTGCTTTGCTTGGTTTTTGAATTGGTTAACTGTGGAGAGAATAATCGCGTTTGGAAGTTTTGTGTTCATAACTTTTTTTGATCGATCCCGTTTGTATGTTAGGAATTAGGTTAAGATAGTTATATTGGGGAACTGAATATGAAGCTTGTATATGAATATGAAGCTTGTATATTGGGGATTGAAGAGGCGATTGATTTGAGGATCAAGAACCTTGTCATATATGGAGATTCAGCTCTGGTGATAAATCAGGTTAACGGAAAATGGTATACGCATCAGTCTCATTTAGTTCCATATCGGGATTATACGAGGAGATTGTTGACATTTTTCACCAAGGTGAAGATGCATCATGTGCCCAGAGAGGAGAATCCTTTGGCAGATGCTTTGGCTACTCTGGCCGCCTTGATTAAGGTGCAGAGGTGGAATCAGTTCCCCAGCGTGGAGGTGGGTCGTCTGGATAGACCGGCTTATGTGTTTGCTGTTGATACAGCGCCTGACGATGATAAGCCGTGGTATTATGATATCAAGCGCTATCTAGAGACTCAAGAATATCCTGAAGGAGCATCTAAGAAGGACCGAAAGACTCTGCGGAGATTGGCCATGGTGTTCTATTTGAATAAGGATGGGGTTTTGTATAAGCGGAATTTTGATTGGGTCTTGCTCAGATGTGTTGATGATAAAGAAGCAAGTCAATTGATGAAAGAGGTTCACGAGGGATCGTTTGGTACCCATGCCAGTGGGAATGCGATGGTAAAGAAGCTGCTGAGGGCAGGATATTATTGGATGACAATGGAGGCCCAATGTTTCAATTTCGTGCGGAAGTGTCATAAATGCCAGATTTATGCTGACAAGGTGCACGTGCCTCCTAACCCGTTGAGTTTGATGTCGTCTCCATGGCCGTTTGCTATGTGGGGCATTGATATGATTGGGAAGATAGAGCCTACGGCTTCGAATGGGCATCGGTTCATATTAGTGGCTATTGATTACTTCACCAAGTGGGTAGAAGCAGCCTCTTATACGAACGTGACGAAGCAGGTCGTTGCCAGGTTTCTCAAGAGAGACATCATTTGCAGATATGGGGTTCCCGAGAGAATCATTACTGATAATGGTTCTAATTTGAATAACAAGATGATGGCAGAACTGTGCCGGGAATTCAAGATTGAACATCACAATTCTTCTCCTTATCGTCCGAAGATGAATGGGGCGGTTGAGGCAGCCAACAAGAATATCAAGAAGATTGTGCAGAAAATGGTGGTAACCTATAAAGACTGGCATGAGATGTTGTCGTTTGCATTGCATGGGTATCGAACGTCGGTGCGCACATCTACTGGGGCAACTCCTTTCTCGTTGGTATATGGGATGGAAGCCGTGCTACCGGTTGAGGTTCAGATTCCCTCTTTAAGAGTCCTGATGGACGTGAAGTTGCAAGAGGCTGAATGGGTAAGGACCCGGTACGAAGAGTTGAGCCTGATTGAAGAAAAGAGGCTGGCAGCTATCTGTCATGGGCAGTTGTACCAGCAACGGATGAAGCGTGCTTTTGACAGAAAGGTACGACCTCGGGTGTATCACGTGGGTGATATGGTGCTGAAAAGGATCCTTCCTCCTCAAAACGATCGTAGGGGCAAATGGACACCCAATTATGAAGGTCCATTCGTGGTCAAAAAGGTTTTCTCTGGCGGAGCCTTGTTGTTAACGACCATGGATGGCGAGGATTTTCCATCCCCTGTGAATGCGGACGCAGTTAAAAAATACTTCGTATAAAGAGACCCGCTGGACGAAAAGAATAAAATAGTCCAGGCAAAAATGGGCATCCCGGCGAACCAAAAAACAGAAAGAAAGGTTCGGGCAAAAATTAGGGATAAAAAGAAAACTGTACACCCGGCAAGTCGAAAACCTGAAAAGGCGACTTGGGCAAAAAAGGGTATCCCGGTGGACTGAAAACCCGAAAGGGCGGTCCAGGCAAAAGAGGGATTGAAACGGACAACTGCGTCAGGCATGATCGTTTGCGCTTTGGTTAAAGCATCATGGATAATACCCAGTAGGGATCAATCGGAATCGTCTTGTTCAGAAGGCAGAAAGCCCGGAGAGTCTGAGGACATATGGGGTGTAACCGAGTTGGAACTCGATGAGATCACGGGTTTCACGTTGCCATTAGGATAGATTTTTCCTTTTGTGCGCAATTACCTCTTTTCAGGAATTGGTTCCTTTGTATTGCTCAATTTGAGCCACACTTTTCAATCAATAAAATGCATATTCAGTCAAATAATTTTGTTTTTGTCTTTCATTACCGCTTTGATTGCAAAAAAATCCAGATATTTTTGATAAAGAATTTTGCATTTTATGACATGGAGATCCCTTCCAATGCATGCTTATAAGATTGAAGCTTGAAATCTTATTCGGAAGGTTGAGTGACCCAAGTGTTGAAATCTTGACACGCCTGGGGCACGGTTTTATCTAACGATCTCTTTTGCAGGTGCTGTTAGATATTTTCCCTCACTTGCAGGTTGTGATGTGGATGCTTTTGACAAAACAGTCCCCATGGAGTCCGATCAGGGGAGAGCGAATGAATGGAAGAACGGTGGAAAAGACGACGGAAGGACGTACGACGATCCTGGAGAGTTAATCAAGAAGACTCTTCAAAGTCTGAAAATTGAAAAGTCTGTATAAGTCCCAGGAGTTCGCTTTCCGTCGAGTACGGAGCGGTTTGGAATACAAGATGATGGAGCAGAAAAGGTCCAGACGAGTCGGGATGCATATCTCCACAAGCAGAGTCAGAATGACTGGTTCCCCAGCAGATTCAAGGTCTGTGGCTTCATCAGCAGGGTCAGGATGGTTATCCCCAGCAGGTTTTGGATCAATGTTTCCCCAGTCGCCAGGCCTGAAGGTTGCTGTTTCCCAGCGAAGGTATCTGTTAGTGGTGGTTCCCCAAACAGGGTCGGGATTTATATCCCCAGCAAGTCAAAAACCGTTGTTTCCCCACAGAGCATCGGTGGTTCTTTCCCCGATGAAGTCCCCAAACGGATTGGGTGCAGAGGGGATTATTCCGCAAGGGTTGCCTATTTCCCATCAGCAGTACTATTTCCCCGGCAGGGTGGAGATGGAGCAATGGCGAGTTCCTCAGCAGAGCGTCTCGAGCTCCCCAGAAGAGTCCCTTGAGGGGGATATTTTTTATGCATTCATCATTTAGGAGATCATAACATATTGCATAATAAATTGCGTAGCATTTCCATAATTATGGAGCATTGCGCTAAAAATCATCATGCATCATCATTGCAAGCATCAGCTAGTCTCAAGCCGAGGTTGGTATTTGAGATTTGGTTTTGCCAGTAGGTGAAGGTGTTACTCAAGCCGTGGTTACCGTTTGAGAGGTGGTTTCGCTGGTTGGAGGATCAACATCAGCATTGCAAGCATAAGTTAACCCCAAGCCGTGGTTACCATCTGAAAATGGGCTTTGCCAGTCAGTGAAGATGATACTCTGAGGAGTTGAGCATCGTGACGTCAGGTCAGCAGTGTTCCCCGGTAGTGCGATACTGGAGGAAATTTTTCCGTCGGACAGAGATGGAAATGAAGATCGCGATCAGCGCGACTCGAGCCGTGGTTACCGCTTGAGATTTGGGTTCGCCAGATGGTGAAGGTGTCACTCCGAGGAGTTCAGCATCGTGATTTTGAAGCAACGGTATTTCCCAGTTAATCCCCGGCAAGCGTCTGCCTGGTTTTGGACGTATGTGGATGTCATCCTTGCGATGCCAGTAAGTGTCGTGTCGATCCCCGTAAGGTTGAGCTTTCTTTGGTGTCAAGTAAACATCATTGTTCGATGTCCAGTAAACGTCGAGTTTCCTCCCAGTCATTCAGTAAGCGTCTGGTCGAGTCTTCTTTGGTGTCAGTAAACATCATTGTTCGATGTCCAGTAAATGTCGAGTTTCCTCCCAGTCATCAGTTAATGTCTGGTCGAGTTTTCTTTGGTGTCAGGTAAACATCATTGTTCGATGTCCAGTAAACGTCGAGTTTCCTCCCAGTCATCAGTTAATGTCTGGTCGAGCTTTCTTTGGTGTCAGGTAAACATCATTGTTCGATGTCAAGTAAACGTCGAGTTTCCTCCCAGTCATCAGTAAGTGTCTGGTCGAGCTTTCTTTGGTGTCAGTAAACATCATTGTTCGATGTCCAGTAAACGTCGAGTTTCCTCCCAGTCATCAGTTAATGTCTGGTCGAGCTTTCTTTGGTGTCAGGTAAACATCATTGTTCGATGTCCAGTAAACGTCGAGTTTCTTCCCAGTCATCAGTCAGTGTCTGGTTGAAGGTGGTACTCTGAGGAGTTTAGCATCATGACGTCAGATCAGCAATGTTCCCCAGTAGTGCGATACTGGAGGAAACCTTTCCGTCGGGCGGAGATGGAAATGAAATCAAAGGATATTACGCGATCAGCGCGATTTCGGGGTTCAAATGGAGAAAAGGAAATGTTGAGACATTTTCTGGAGATCGGGGTTCAAATGGAGAAAAGGAAGTGTTGAGACATTTTCTGGAGATCGGGGTCCAAACGAAGATTGGAGTTGAAGATTATATCCGGGATGAGGTCCTCAGGATTATCTTCTGTTCATGTGTCACCTTAGACTTTGGCTGAGGCCAATGGAGGTCGTTATGGGTGTCTTCTGAGGAAGAGATGCACATGTTACCTTCCTTTTGTGAAGGTGTACCCTCTGATATGTCGCCCTCAGAGTGGTGTTTGGTGTTATTTCCGACGTTGCCAGCGGAATTATCACGAGAGATGGGAGAACGGGGTTCAAATGGAGACAAGAAATGTTGAGGCATTTTCTGGAGAGCGGGGTTCAAATGGAGAAAGGGAAATGTTGAGACATTTTCTGGAGAGCGGGGTTCAAATGGAGAAAGGGAAATGTTGCGACATTTTCTGGAGAAAGGGGTTCACAATGGCGATCGCAAGTTATCGTCAGGCGACTGGGATTCAAACTGGAGAATGGGGTTCATTATTTGGCAAACAAGGTATCGGGGTTCAAATGCGGTGATCCGGGATCATTTGTGCGAAAGAAAATTTCGGGGTTCAAGAAAAAGCATCAGAAGAAAAAAGATAATAATCCCCAGCGGTTGTGTGGTGTTCAGGCCATGGTTATCCCTGCGTTACCATTTATTTTGGTATCCAGGTCGACGATGCTGTTTCGGGGTTCAAGCCGACTTTTCTCCGTACCGGACGGATTTTTGTTTCAAGATTGCGTTTCTTCGCCGATCCTGACAGGCGGTGTTAATTATTTTCCCATCAGAGCGCAAATTGTTCGTCTGTTCTTGGTATTCAATCACTCTTCATCCTGATCATCTGAAAGCCGAGGCTATTCATATCGACAGGTTCACAGTGGATTGAATAGGGGCAGCTGTAACACCTCAAAATTTGCCCTCCTCTCTTGGGACTAGCTTAACATATTGCATTACATTTGTAGGTCATTAGGCATTGCATAATTGCATATCATGTGGTCACATTGTGCAAGTCATTCTCCCAAGTCTTGATCAGAAGATAAAAGGTTGATGTATGCAAGCCTGAGGGTTTCATTGATTGACTGGATCATTGACCATCTGAGGATGTGTGGTCCAAATTAGGGGTTTCTTGATCTTCAAGGAGGTTGAGCTTCATCTTGGTTGAAATGGTACATCATCATCATCATGGTCTTGTTATCATCCAAGAGGTTCAGGAGATTGATCAGCTTCCTTGAGATTAGGGTTTTGACCACTGGTCAACCCTAATCAGCTGAATCAGTTGCATTGGGCCAATCAGGGCATGACAAGGAGATGGGGTCTACAATGGATATGGGGATCATCACGTGATTGTATTGAGATTATGGAAGCTAAGGTATCATCCTTGAGCCATTTCATCAGAGAATTGGGGCTCAACTTGATCAGTGCATGGCCAAATTCATCTATCAATCAGAAAAGTCAATTGTGGTCAACTGTACTTGATTTTATGGATTTGGAGGTGGGAGAGAGTTGGATACACTTCATTCATGTTGAAACAAGTTTCATTTTACATTTCAAACATCAAGAATGAAGAAAATAAAGTCAGGGCAAAAGTTGCCAAAAATAGAAAGTGACTTGTAATGAAAGTTTCCAAAAATGGAAAGTTTTTCACCACAAAATTACATGTCCAAAAAAGCTTCAAATGAAAATTTGTCCAACATGAAAGTTGTAGATCTTGCTCTCACCTTTCCAAAAAGTCCAAGAACTTGAAATTCCCATGTATGGTTGACAAGTTATGGTCCATTCATTTTCCAAAAATGCCTATAATCAAAGTGGCATAACTTTCATATGGAATGTCCAAAATGGGTGATCTTTTTATGAGCAAACTCCATTTCACATGTACTTTCATGGTGTATGGTCCAAATTCATCAAAAAAGGTCAATGCAAAAAGTCAAATTTCAAGTGGATTTAAGTGCATTTTTGGTGTGAGATAGTGAAATTGAGATTTACAAGGCCAATGGACATGAAACCAACTCCCACACTCTCCAAATGCAAAATGTGACTTGTTCCAACTGTCATGAGCTGTCATGGTGCAATATTTGGCAAGGTCATTTTTGGACTTTCCTTAAAAATGCAATTAACACTAATCTTCCAAATTTGATAATTGAGATTAAGAGATGGATTAGTATGAGGTATAAATGGTTAAGTGTAACAGAATTTGTTAATCACAATCACAATTCTCAAGATTTGTAACCAACTTTCTCTCCATTTTCACAAGAACTCTTCAATCTTCATCAAGCATTTTTCAACTTTTCTCCACGAATTCTCAATCAATTGGCGTGATTCTTCTTGATTCATCTTCCACAAACCTTGAGGAAGAACTGTTTTGCTAAGCCATTGCCAAAAACATCCAGAATCTCAACTGTCCAAAGCAAGGTCATTAATGGAGTTTTGAAAATTTTCGCATCTGGAGCGTGCTGGAGTTGAGTCAATCGTTTCAACCAATTGCTGCAGCTTGGAACTGCTTCTGTTTTGGTGATTGGAGCCTTGAAGCTCGTGAATCCTCATCTACCATCTCTTCAAGGTGCATTTTCGAAATTCTCAATTGCTGCAACTGTTATGTGTTTCTTGTAGATCGTTTAACATAGATCATCGTGCTTTGCTTGGTTTTTGAATTGGTTAACTGTGGAGAGAATAATCGCGTTTGGAAGTTTTGTGTTCATAACTTTTTTTGATCGATCCCGTTTGTATGTTAGGAATTAGGTTAAGATAGTTACATATTCATCATGTGCATGTTCAGACGGTTCTTTTGGTATATCATTTGCCAATTTTCGTGGAGATTTGATGTTCTTGATTTTCTGCAATTTCTGGATTTGTTCTTGTTCAAGAACCTGATGAACACACGCGTTTGATCTTTGATGCCATG
Source organism: Lathyrus oleraceus (assembly GCF_024323335.1). Taxonomy (NCBI): domain Eukaryota; kingdom Viridiplantae; phylum Streptophyta; class Magnoliopsida; order Fabales; family Fabaceae; genus Lathyrus; species Lathyrus oleraceus. Next base: position 625,028,400 of record NC_066583.1, on the reverse strand, counting down.
GCCTTGGTTCGAATTGGTGTTTGGCGCCATCTCTGGCCAATCAGAGCGCTCCAGCGCTTCTAAACGATACTACGTCGTTTTGGCCGCGTGCTTTAGTATTACAAAAATGCCACTGGTTCATTTAATTTAATATTATTTCATTTCTTTTTCATTTTCATTTTACATTTTGGTTCATGATCTTGTAAAATTCATAGATTCCTCATTTTTTATCCAATTTTGGTGAGATTTTTTTCATAATACTCCTTGTGATGTGTAGAATTTAATCATGATTTTTGTGGATTTTTTGCATGTGTAGAAAATTAATTGGCCTAGGGTTTACTTGATGTTGTCACATTTGCACATACCATGCCATATCTATCATGAAATGATGATGCCTTCACATAAATGGATGAAATTTTTTGTGCTTGTTCTGGACACTTTGATGGTGATTTTCATGTAGAGTTTGTGATTTTTGGACACTTGGTTGATGAGATATGATTTTTTGATTAGAGGTGTGACAATTTGTGTCACACCAAGCTAGGTCAACTTCTTGATTTTATTTAAAATGCCTAGAGATGTTGATTTGAGCTGAAATTTTGTGTGGATGATCATATATATGTTGAGATCACATGAGATTTTTTCTGGAATATTTGATGACATTTTCTAATTGATTGTGATTTTCTCTTCTGTTTGGTCATTTTGTTGACATTGTGTGACACATGTTACCATTTGCTTTGTGAAATTCTGATCATTGATTGTATGAGTGTGAAATTTGGTATGAGCACTGTAGACACATTATAGGTCATTGTGGTTTGATCCCATTCATTTATCTTGTTGTGACACTGTTTTGTGATTTTTGAAAGTTGATGTTTGTTTGGATACCATGTGTTGGCTTGCTTGAACTTGTCTGAACTTTATGAATTTAATTTCCCTACTTCCTTTTGTCCAATTGAGCTGAAAATTGATATGCTATTCATTGGATAGGTTCTGTTTAAGTGTGAATTTTTGTGGAATTAATTGAATTGTTTTGGTATGCTTTTGATTGAGATAGTTCTGTTTGGTCTTTTGGAGTTGCAAATTGCATGTTTGATGCTATTTTGTGCATAAAATGATAATGGTGATTGATATGAGCATGGGACCAATTGCATTTGCTTCTAATTTGTTTGAATGTGATTTTGGATAATTTTCACTTGCTGTTTAGGATTTTTTATCTCCTTTGGACCCTAGGCTTGGCCTAGTGGTCTTGTTTCTCACATTTGGTTTGGATTTTCAGGTTAAAAGTGCAAAAGGCTTAAGGAGAAAAATTCAAGTTGCAAATTGAGATTGTTTGATGTTGTAAACTAACATTGACTTTGTGTTGTAGGGTTTGATGCTTGAGTTTGAGCTCATGGCTTGCACTTATGTGCATTAACTTGTGTTGTCTGTATAGATTGACTTTTGCTGTTTACTGTTGATTTGTCTGAGTACTGATGATACTTGATTGATTTCAGGTACATTTAGTCGCTTACAGTTCTTTAAGAACTTGCTTGCTGCTGCTTGGTTTTATAAACCAATTGAGGTAGACTCTCTTGTCTCCATGTAGTCTGGAAGACCTGGCTTGTTATGTAGCCAGGCAACTGTCTAAAGTCCTCCTTAAGAGGCGATGTTTGTGATTGTTTACTTTTGTGCCAAGCAGGTAAAGACCTCTATGAGGCAATTGGCGGAACCCAAGGGATATGCAATCTATCCCCCGCTATTCTGTTGAGTCGTCCTTCTGCTCACACCACTGTGTTGACGCATTGGGACATTAACCCAAGATCTTGTACTTTGTACAGTTGTGTCAGAGTCTTGAGCGTAGAAGGGTCCCTCCTTTCTGGACCCACGCTCCTTTGTCTGAAGCTCTCCCTGGCCAGGGATAAGAGCTGTGAAGTCTAATCTTCACTCACCTTTCATCAGCTTCACCTTAGCCTCTCAATGGCAAGGTTAAGAGCTAACTCTACCTTGTACAGATGACTTGCCTCGGCAGTCCACCCTTGTTTGAGCCTCACTTGACTGGATATAGTGTGTGCTATGTGAAATGTTTGTTTTATTTTGATTGATGCTTGCATGCTTGTTTTCTTCCTGGATAGGATTAGCTTGCTGTTGTGCAAGTAGGTAGAAACCACAACATAGGGCAATGATGCATGATAACACTAGGCTCGAGTACAGCTCCCTAGTAGTGTGTCTCGCCTTGGTTTCTGGCTAGAATTTCTTTCCCTTTCAGGGGAACTACGTCGCCCTGATCCTCATACCAGATGAGGTACGTAGGCAGGAGACCGTGCGAGGTCTCTCCGGGCACTTTTTTTTCTTTTTTTGCGTGCGTTTGCTTGATAGTTGCTAGGCTCGAGTTCCCGACTCCCTAGTAGCTTGTTGCTTGTTTGTTCTTGTGTGCCAGGATATGGATGTAAGCCCAACGATTGGCTGTCCGTATCCTGAGTGTGTTTGTTTGGTTCGGAAGCCGATGTAAGTCCAGCGATTGGCGTTCGGGTTCCAGGTTTGCCTGTGTTGGTGTGTGTCTTGTTTGGCGTGCGTGAGCCGAACTACGGCAGCTCTGATTCTCGTTCCAGACGAGATACGTAGGCATAGGATGCGATGTCCTAGCGAGCTTGTTCCTCTTTCCCCCACCTGCGTTGTCTTCGGTGTGTGTGTGTGTGTGGTGTTTTAGCAACCTTTTCTTTTTCTAGAGCGTGGATCCCGTCGAGTACGACGGACGTGAGGGGTGCTAATACCTTCCCCTTGCGTAACCGACTCCCGTACCCTTTCTCTTTGGTCGCGAGACCATGTTCTTTCCAGGTTTACTCTGAGCGTTTCCTTTCCCTCTTTGGGATAAATAACGCACGGTGGCGGCTCTGTTTGTTTTTTGTTTCAGCTCGCCGGTTGTTTTTCGCGGATGCGACAGGAAGGTATTAACATCCCTCACGTCCGTTGTACTCAACGGGAACCTTTTAGGTAAACTTGCGATTGAATGTTAGCGTAATGTTAATTGTTTTCTTCTACTTATTGAGCGAGAGAAAAAAAGAAGATTTTTAGGGTGTTTTATTATGGTGCCTGACAAGATTTCAAAATCCCGCTCCTACGTATCTCAAGGTGTGATGGAGAACTCAAGGCTACATAATTCTTTATAGCAAGGAAATGATTGTTAGTTGATTTTAAGGAGTGATGCTTTATACATATCAAGTGGTTAAACCTTTTCTTGTTGCTCGCTCTTGGAGACTAAAAAGTATACTCATTTAAAAAAAAAGAGTTTTCGAATTCACGTAAGGGCGAAAAAAAGGTTTGATTGGTTGGTTTGTTTTATTGAACAAGTTTTTAGATCGTATTCTAATGGTTAAACATGGGCTTGCATGCTCGCGGTGGAGACTTAAGCACTGATTAGCATTCGCATTAGGACGAACTAGACAATGTCCTTTCGAAAAAAGGTTTTCGGTTGCACGGGGCGAGAAAGTATATTTGAGATGTTAAGTGTTTTTTAGGTGAATGAAGAATGCTTGATGAGAACGAGACATGAGCCTCGGGACCAATTATTCTAGGTTTCATTGGAATGCTAGACTCCAACAATCCTTTTTTCATTCAATGTACTAAAGCGTCATGAAAAATACAGACTCGCCACCGGATTTTATTTATTCCAAAGGAAAGGGAAAATAACGATAAAACCCCAAATGAGAGAAATGGTCTTGCAACCAAGAGCGGATTCGGAAGTCGGTTATGCAAGGGGAAGGTATTAGCACCCCTCACATCCATGGTACTCCATGGGAACCACTTACTCGTATCAAATGCGTATGAATGTTGTTTATCTATATGTTGCTTGCTATCAGGAATGAGATGAAAGGATAAGGTGGGGAGAGAATAAGTTTTAAGTTAGTGTGCTCGCCAAGGATTTGGGCCCTTGTGCCTACGTATCCCCATACGTGTAATAGGGGAATCAGAGCTCCGTAGTTCGGCTCACAAATAAAACATTTGTTGGTTGTTTTTATTGAACATTATTGACGTTCGCGTGCTACTGTTCACTTGCTTGTATACTCTGTCATGGGAGCGGAAAGTATTTGCTTGTTTGTGGTAAAGTGGATACGCTTGGTTCGCACACTAGAAGTTAAACATTACTTGCTCACACATGAAGGCTTAAGCTTCATTCACGGTAGAACGGAAGTAACACGTTCTTATTGAAAGGTTTTGAAGTTTCCACTAAGGCAAAAGATGATTTGATTTGTTGGGGTTGATTTTATGTATGGAGAGAAGCATCAGACCCTTGGCTAGATATAGTCAACGATCCAATAACTCGGGAGTTGAGAGGATAATGTTATCCTAACCACTCTTTTTCATCCAAAAAAAGAGATTTGAGTTGTGAAAAGAGTTTGGCAAGTCTAATCATTGGAACTTATAGGGCGACAAGTGTCTGACCCTTGACTAAGTATGGTCAACAATCAGAGTACTTGGGAATTGAGAGGACCATGAAGTCCTAACTACTCTTTCTCTCCCCCATAGCACCTAGATCTAACTTGTTTGAATCATTAGATGTTTTAAGGGGTAAATTCAAGTGTTGGGTCCTCAGGCTAGGTACGAGCGACGACCCAAGTACTTGAATGTTGCGTACAAACACGTACATCCCATTTTGCATTCCAATTTGTTATGAAAATGGTTTTGAAAAAGGAACTTGACGTTGGATCAAGTGTTTGAATTTATTATGAAAAGAGTGAGTGAAGAATGGAGGTGAGAGGTAGAATGAGCTTGAGAAGAGAGTGGAGAAGAGATGATAGAATGGATCATGGAATGGATGCAGGGTAATTGACAATGGTGTGAGTTTTATTTGGAAAACAACTTGACATTGAATCAAGTACCTTTTGTTTCTTTTGAAATGCTTTGTTTATCATTTTGTATTTTATCTTTTTTGATTATCATGCATGGTGAATTAACTAGAAAGCAATAAATCTAAGTTATTACATGATCATGGGGTAGGGGAACATTTAACCCACAATGGGGGGATCCACACAATACAAGATAAGGGAATGAAAAGAAAATACAAGTTACAAACTATTGAACTATGTACCATGCCTAAGGCATACAAGTGGCATGGTACTTCAACCAATACAAGGCTATTAATGAGAATGAAATGGTAAGGAACATGGATAGCTAGGAGTGAGCTTGAATCTCAAAGTTACATGCGGAAACACAAAGCAACAAATGGGTTATCATGAGGTAAGTCAAATGAATGAGAATGCAACGATATGTAAGCATGTACCATGGTTAAAATCGACTCGAATGGTAATGGATTAATTAATGAAAAGGAATCAAAGATCTATCATATGATCATGGCAAAGGAATTAGACATACAAGACATCCCTCACCTAAATTGAAATGGGATTCTCACTTTACAATATGATCACAAACCAAAGGAATCGATTAAATGGGCAATTAAAGTGACTATTAAACCTAAAGATCTAAATCTACCTAAACATGAATTAGGATCAAAACTAATCAAATCGAAAATTCACAATCCAAATTCAAGAATTGAATCCTAATCTACACGATCATGAACAAGCATCATATAATAGTCCAATTGAATGAAAATTGACCTAAGATCTAAACATGGTAAAATCTACACTAATCATATTAATCCACATAAATTCTATAAAAAGAAATATCAAAACCTAACGACTAAAATTCTAATCGTGGCAAGGTTAATCAATCATGAATTAATTATGGAAAATTAAGAAACTAAATCTAGTCTAACAATTGATTAAACCTAATTTCTAAATCCTAATCACCTAATTAAACCTAATTACTAGAATTAATCTAATTACTCACTAAAAGTATGTTAAGCCCTAATTAAAAAAAATCAAGAAAATTCTAATTTTATCAAAGATCAACAAACAGAACCAAGATTAACAAAAAAACTAGAATTAAAAATAAATTAGTTAATCGTTAATCATGTGATAATGGAGGATTATGAATAAACATGTTGGGCTAGGGGTATATGATAATTTGAGAGGGTGTATCAAGACACTACACTTTGTTGGGCCGGACGGTCCAATTCCCTCACACCAAATTCGAATCCTCCTGGGGTTGAAGATCCAACTCCTACAAAACCAATCTCAGGACAAAAGACCTAGATCAAAGAAGGTCTTATGACGGAGCAGACAACGGAGCGGCTCCTGCATCGGCTACGCATCACCATCACGAATGCGGCCTCGTGAGGAACGACTCTAAGAGCTTGCGCGAGCGTCAATGGAATCGGTGGGCCATCGCAAAAAAAAGCTAGGAGTGGCGACGAATCCCACGAGGTATCTCGATGCCTCCGCGAAATGAAATCGGAGTTGAAAGTGCAAACGATAAAGGCAACCTAACGGACTTGGCTAAGGCTCCAGGTGATTCAGTTTGCTCTTTTTCTTTGATTCTGCATTCATATTGCTTTTGGGTTCCGAAACTCTATCGACCTTTCTTGTTTCTTAGATCTTTTGATCTTCTGTTGAATTTCCTTTGAAGCTCTTTTTTTATCTTCTATTCTCAGGTGGCTGTGATTGAAGAGGTCTTTTAAGTTTCTTATTTGGTACTGAATTGGAATTATGAAGGTTTAGAATGGCCCTGTTTTGGGGAGGTTCAGGTTGGTTAGAAGGGAGATTCAAGTTATCCCAATTGTTCTGTTTGCAGGTTTGAGGTCGAGGAGGGGTATCAATGGGGAAAAGAGAGTTAAGGAGAGTGATTCGGTTATGAAGATTGAAGGGTTTGGTTAGGAGGTTTTGAAGGGTTCGGTTAGCATTCTTTTTGTGGTTCTTGTGAAGGTTTTTAGAGAGTGAAGCTAGAAGCACAATTCTATTTTGGAAGTTGAGGGTGAGAATGAGAGTTATGGAGGATGATGAAGGGTGAGGTTGAAGAAGAGGGTTTTAAGTTAGTTAGAGGTTGAAGAAGTTGGTTACTTGGTTGTAGAAGAAGATGGAAAAATGAGATAGGGTGTTGTTATATATGGGTTGAGGTTTATGGATTATGGTTAGAGTAGTTATTTCTAAAGTGAATTCAGTTTGTGGAGGTTAGGTGTTCTTATGAAAAAAATGGGAGAAAAGCCCTTTGGATTGTGTCCAACTTATCGGTTATATTTTGTTATTTTTCAGTTGGAGTTTATTATGGAGGTTTTGTTATGTTGTTGACAAAAGTTGTTATGGTTGGTTCCCACAGTTGGGGAATTGGTTAGCTAGTTATGAATTCTGTTATATTATGTTATCGAGAAAGCAACTTTTGCTTTTGTTCTGCCGAATTTAAGGGGTTTCGGTTCTGGTTTTTATGCCGGTTGGCGGTATCATCGCAGCTTTGGTTATGAAGATTGTAGGTTTAAAAGTTGCCATCGAAGTTTATTATTTCTACTGTTTTTTTTGTTTCAGTTGCCGGGTGCTGCCAAGAGCTGGTGAGGATGAAAAAGTTCCCGTCGTGATTGGCGAGGTTTTCATTCTTATATACTCTAGGTTTTTCCTCCTTCTGTTAGTTTTTCTTTGTAAGACCCCAATTTTGACCCTAAGATCCCTTATGCAGTTTCATCATAAGCATCAACATTGGGATCATACCTTGGCATCCTCCTTACCCCTCTTTCATTGGGTTTGTTTTGGGAGAGATCACCAAGTATTTTGTGATTATATCATACTTTTATATCATCATTTTACTAACTAAAATGCCAAAAATATGTCTTTGTATTTGTCTAACTCTTTTGTAGGAAGGGCATGATCTCATTGATTCATCAAGTTCACATCTAGGGTTTGAGACCCTCATGAACAAAGAGCACAACCAAGAATTGATTCAAGAATGGATACAAGCATCATATATGATTACCAATGATCTCTACATGTTATATTGATCAAGTTTTCTTCAAGAGTTTGAGGGTGATTTGCCTTGGAAACCCTAGTTTGACTGGGTATCTTGAGTAACTTATCCAACAAGCTATCTCACCAATTGATCAAATTTCTCAAGGTACACTTCAAAATTAATCATATTATGCATATATGATCTACCATGAACCAAGAAAGTCAAGAGAATTGGAAGTTAGCAAGTTGGTTGATGGTGGTTGGCCAGATGAACTCATCTGATCAAAACTAGGTCTCCCTAGACCCTATCTCCTACAATTTTCACCATATAAAAATGATCCCAAGATAATACTTTCTATAAATAACATTCCAAACAACTTTCATGTTGGGACCTAGAGCTATTTTTGCTTGTAAAATCATTTTCTATGTTGAAACATTATAGGTCATTTTGTCTAAACCCTAATTTGAAAGTCAACTTCCCAAGGCCATAACTTGCTAATTTTGTTATGAGATGAAAGGTTTCCAAGTTGCACAATCAAATTCAATGTGTCTAATTCAACTTTTATGTTTGGAGTGGGAGCTAATTCAACTTTTTTGAGCATGTGATATGAGGCTACATTATAGATCAGTTTTGACCTATACCATTGATCAAGTGATTTTTCCAAACTTCAAAAATGCATAACTCTATCATTTCAAATCCAAATGACATGAAATTGGTGACCATTTTGAAGGTCTTTAAGAGAGATACAACTTTTATGAAGACACTTTTCTAATTTGAGGCTCCTATACAAAGTTAAGCAAGGTGGAATATTGAGACATATGACTTGACACACAGAAAAAAATTGATATGTCAAAAGTTTCCAAACTTCCACCTCAAATTTCTCCAAGTTCCAAGCTCAAAATGAAAAAGTGTTGAACATTAAAGTTGTTCCTCTTGATTTCACCTTTCCAAAGAGCTCAAATTCATTCATTTTGGACAAGAAATGCATAGGCTGCACATGGCTTAAACAGGCTGATATCATTTGGCATGGATCAAACTTCAAGCATCAATGTGCATTTGCCTTGCAATCCAAGCTTACTTTAGTGCATTTGATCTTCATTTATGGACCTCAAGCTATCATTTCATGGGCATATGCGCGCCCATGCACCATTACATCACCATTTGCCAAAATTGGAAAGTGAATGTGAGTGTGCAAATATCACATGATGCAGCTATAAATAGAGCTTCAATTGCTCAGAAATTGACACACAACCACTCCAGCTTTGATCCCCCATTTCAAACCCTCAATTCTCAAAGGATAAGCCTGATAAATTCTCTTGAATTTGAGCTTGAATCTCCACTATTTTAGAATTCAATTCTCCAGGAATCGATTGCTTCTAAACCATTCAATCCTTCTCCTGCAAGCAAGTGGAGTGAGTCCAAGCACAAGCAAGATCAAGATCCATCGAGTTCAGACCTCCATTGAAGGTATTTTTCAGAAATTTTAAACTCTTCGATTCTCTCAAATTCTTGCTCAATTCTATTAATTCTTTGGTTGTCTTAAGTCCTACCAATGTAGGCAAGAAGATTGAGTTGCTTTGAGGTCAAATCGAAGCAACTCAGTTAATGTACCTCAAATTTCAAATCCATATATCTCTCAATATATTTGGAATTGGAATGAATGGAGGTCAGATTCGAGCTCAGTGCCATTTTTTCTTCAAGATCATGTCCTTGTTTCTCATTATGGTGATGGTTCATGGTGGACCAGTCCGGTGAGGTCCACCGGAGAGGATGAACGGAGCTCTGGCTCCGACGATGACTTGGCAAGGCTGTGAACCACAGGATCCATGTATTACGTTCTAATCTTGATCGTCCCTTTTAATTACCATTGGTACAACGCAGTTGACTAACGACCATGTGGAACGCGCGCTAGGGACCATCAGATCTGCCACCTCAATTAATGAGGGAGATCTGATGGTCCACGTATTTTTGATTTTCTGAATTTTTGTTTTATTTGCATTTTCTTCAATAATTCATATTAAATTCAATATTGATCCAAAAAAATATGGGACTTTCACCAAAAAATTTCAAATATTTTTCTCTTTCATATTCTGATTAAAATTATTTTTTTGGATCATTTTTAATATTTTTCATGAATTAATTGATTTTGCATTTGTTTTTAATTGATTAAAACTATTTTTAAATATCCAAAAATTATGAAATTTTTTCTCCAAGGTCCTTTGACCTTGTTTGACCTATGATAAATCTCATGGCCATTTCTTTGGTGTTTTGATAAGATTTTAGGAATTGGACAAAACATATTTGATTTAAATGCACTATTTTATTATTTTTAATTGAATAAATGCCAATTAAATTTTGTTGACCATTTGTATTGACTTGTGTGAGTTTGCTTATTGTTGTTGGGCCTTGGTCAAGGTTGATTTGACTTTATCAAGTTAATATCATTGGATTTAGGGGATTGATGGAATGTACATTCCATCTCCCAAAATGAATGAATGATATTAATTTAATAAAAGTTCTCCTTTGACCAATTTGTGATCTCATTCATCCCCTTCCCACTTCATCTTATTCCTCTTCTTAATTCATTCATTCCATTTGGCCTATGACATCTCAAAGTCCTAATGCTAGTTGATTGAAAAATTGACATGAGTATGGATGAGATTAGGCCACACCTTTTGCATATTATTTTTTGTGTGTGGTATGTTTTATGAGCATAGTCCATTATACTATGTCTCTAACATGCATTAACACCAAAATTCTATTGCTCGACCTCAAATAGTTGTGACTTCTACATAAGTCCAATTACGATTGCTTAACATAGCGTTAAATTTGTGACACAAAAGGCATAAGCATTCTAGTTAGTGAGATTGTAAGTCTCCCCTCTTTCATGGTATTGTGTGGAAACTTGGCCTTCTTTCCTTCCTTTGGAAGATGTTTTGGTTCAAGGATCCATGCTTGTGATAAGTGGGTTGAGTGTTCTCCAAATAATGTCTTGAAAAGCAAAAGCAAAACAAAACTAACCTCTAACCTACTAACTATTGACTTTTAATTTCAAGCTTTACTTTAATGCAATTTACTTTTAACACTTTATTTCATTTGCCATTGTACATATCATTCTAATTGTTTATGTTAATGTAATTTTCACTTTGTCCATTTGGACCATATTGTGTGATATATTTTGTTTGTGTTACCTTGTTTGTTTGTGTGGTCTTTGACCATTAATGTACATAACAATCATAAAAACACCAAAAAACTTTTGAGTGGACTGTTGGCTTGATCTTGGACAAATGGACTTAGAATCTAGGCAATCTTCCTAAGCTAAAGGACTTGGTCAATGCCAACTTGTTGAAGAACCAAGTGCTTGTAATTTGAAATTCATCTGATACATCTTTGAAGATCTCTCTAAGATTCATCTGCAACATGATCATTGTGAAGCTGTTATTTTGAACCTGTGGAATTCATCTGTTACATGGGTTATTTCTGAAGAAGATCATGGAATGGATAAGCTTGGAAGAGGCCATCTTTATTTGATGCCTTGCTCTTCAAGATAATATCATTGTGCATTTTTGTGTTGCTTGATTCTAAAAGTCCAAGGGAATTCTGGGTTTCTATTGACATACTTGTCTATTGGATTACTATCCATTTGGTCAGATCTTTTCAACTCTAAACTTTTAAATTTTGTGCATAGGGTAGTCTCTTCATCTTCTCCCCATTTCTTTAATTTCAAAATCTCTCCCTCCATTTTCAAAATCTTCTTTGTGTGAACTATTTTTGTTTTAAACTTTGACCATTTTTGGCAAAAAAAAAGATAGAAACTTTGGCCTTATGCCATTGCATTTTTAAACTATTTTTATTAAATCAAATTTGTAAATAAACTTAACTATACTTGACTTAAACTTTCAAAAAAGCCAAAAAGAACTAACTCATTCAAACCATTTTAGGCCTTTGTGCCTTCCAAACTTAAATTTTGTTAAAATCAACACACTCATTCTGAAATTTGTATCACGAACTACGAGGTTTTGATCCCTCATTTTTATGTTGGTACGTAGGCACAAGACTGAAGGTCTTGTCAAACACAAAAATATAATTAATGAATTCTTTTCTCATCCCCACATTCTATTTGTTTGTAAACATCACTTTGTACAAAATACATATGCACACAAAAAAGGCTCCCTAGGAGTACCTAGGACACTTTGGGTGCTAACACCTTCCCTCTGTGTAACCAACCCCCTTACCTGTGATCTCTGACTTTTATTAGTTTTTATTTGAAAACTTCTTACTATTTGGGTTTTGTTCGTACTTTTCCCCTTTTCCCTTGGAAACAATAAAAACGCGGTGACGACTCTTGTTAATTGATCTCTAGCTTGTCAATAGCTTGATGATCATGAATTTCCCACTATAGAAATTAAGTGGCGACTCTGTTGGGGACTAGTTTCTAGTGGGTTTAGCCTACTTTTTGTATGAATATATTTGTATATATGTGATGTTTGTATATATGTATGTGTGATATAATCTGCTTATTGTGCTTGGTGATCTCTGAGTGGTGAGATAAGTTCTAACCCGAACTTGAGTGCAATTAAGATAGGAGGATGGTATAGTCATGTTCGACTTGTGTGGAGTAGTCCTTAACAAGTTGTCTTGAGATCCATCTGCTCAGTGGAGACTTCTTTGGATTTGGAAATGTCACACAAGTATTTGTGGTTAGGCATTACTATTTCTAATTGGCTCCGAGAAGCTAGGGACCTTAGAACATTTAACCCATCTTGGCCTATTTAGGACGTAGTGCGGAAACTGTTCAAGTGTAGACTTGATAACAGTTGTTACGCGATACTACACTCAGAAGAGTTTCCCTTGAGAATATTATGGGTCGATGAGCCAGTCATCTTAACCTGTAATATCCAATAGATGGAATTAAGACTCTGGGAACTTTTTAGAACATGATCTACAGGTTTTTATCCTTAGTTCACTCCTTTGGGATGGTTCTTACCCAGACTCCATGCTCGTGACTTGCAACAAACCCTTGATTCTTGGTTGATCCAATCAAGTCTTGTCAATATCAATGGAACTTGGGTGTTGATAAGGTGTAAACCATAATCCACCAAAATGGATGATTGATCTTGACAATGACTTGATTCATCCCTTGACCTTTGTTTGCCTTGTGTGTGATCCCTTATTTGTGATTGTTGCATTCATGCGCATCATAACATTCATAACACGAAAATTTCAAGGAACTAAGGTATCATTTGCAAATATTTTCAGACCATGGATTATGGACGAAGGAACACTAAGAAGTACAGTTTCAGATGTCCCGACTTGAAAGAGTTAAGGAAGCTAGCATCTTTTGTATTAGATCCCTTGGACTTCAAACAACGTCATGGGAAGCTTCTGTCCATCTTGTCTGCTGATGTGGTTGAAGGACTTTTGAGTGTATTGGTGCAATCCTATGATCCTCTCTACCATTGTTTCACTTTCCCAGATTTTCAGCTTGTGCCTACCTTGGAGGAGTATTCTCATCTTTTGGGGATACTTGTTTCTAGTAGAGTTCCTTTTAGTGGATTGGAGGAGATTCCCCGATCTAGTATTATTGCTGAAGCTCTTCACTTGAAGAAGTCTGAGATAGAGGTTCATTGGGTGAAGAAAGGAGGGTTATTTAGGTTGCCATCTATTTTCCTCATCAAGGGAGCTACCACTTTTGCTCAAGCTGGTAGTATGGACGCTTTTGAAGCTATCTTTGTGTTGCTCATCTATGGATTAGCTTTGTTCCCTAACATTGACGGTTTTGTTGATGTTAACTCCATTAGACTTTTCTTAATTGGGAATCATGTGCCTACTTTGTTGGGTGATATGTATTTCTCTTTGCATCTAAGGAATTCTAAAGATGGTGGAACGATTGTCTGTTGCATTCCTCTTCTGTACAAGTGGTTTATTCCGCACTTGCCTCAGACGTCTGCTTTTGTGGAGAACAAATAATGTCTAAGGTGGTCTAAGAGACTTATGTCTCTCACTAATGATGATATAGTTTGGTATGATCCGTCCTTAAGTAGTTTGGAGATTATTGATAGTTGTGGTGAATTCTCTAATGTGCCTCTCATTGGTACACAAGGAGGAATTAACTACAACCCTGGTTTGGCTCATCGTCAACTTGGGTTCCCCTTGAGAGACAAACCTAATAACACTTTGTTAGAAGGTCTTTTCTATCAAGAGGATAAAGATCCCCAACATTTGAAGCAGAAGATTGTGCATGCTTGGCATAATATGCATAGGAAAGGAAGATCCGAGATGGGTCTGCGCAATTGTGTAGCTTTGGAAGCTTACACTCTTTGGGTGAAGAAGAAAGCTTTGGAGTTGAAGATGCCTTATCCTAGTGAAAGACCTATGTCTATGGTTGTGGTTGAGCCATTAACTCTCCCAAACCAAGATGTAGAGAAGTTGGAAGACGCGCTCATCAAGATGAAGCAAGAGAAGGATATGTGGGAAGAGTGTTTCCGTGCTTTGAGCAAGAAGCATGAAGAGTTGCAGTTGGAGTCTAAAGACAAAGATGCACTAATTGAGCTACTTGAAGACCGAGTGACGAAGAGATAGAGAGAGCCATATGTTTCATCTTCTAGCATGCCTCAGTCTTCCGTTGCTTGGAAGAAGATTGTTGACCAAGTTGTCCTCGAGAAGACTCAGATGAAGGACTCTTTTGAGACCGAGATCCGTCGCATTCGAAGGAAGTACGCGCCTTCAGCCAGATCTTCCGACATTGTTTTTAGGGATCCTTAGGATGACTAGTCTCCTTTTCTCTTGTATCTTTTTATTTTGGTTTCTGAAATGATACTCAGTGTAATCCTTCCAATTTATATAAATAAAAAGAGATTTTTGATCATATCAAATTGTTGCAATTGACATTTAAATATTATATATTTGCAAATGATATAGTAAGTTCCTTGGAAATGAAAAAATAATCAAGCATTGCATTTCATGCATCATTTGCATAAGAAGGTTTTTGCCAGGTGTCTGATTGGTGTTTCTTCTATGCTTTAGCCAAGCTGACTCACCGGTACAATACTCGAGCTAATCATCAGAGAATTATGGAGCATCTAGAACAAGAGAACAGAGAGCTGAAGGATGAGATCGCCCGACTGACTGCCATGATGGAGTCAGTTCTTGCTGCTCAAAGCCAAGCTTCTCCGACGCCTGCAACTCCTCCCGCGAGGACTGTTACTACAGAAGTGGTTACCTCTACCGTGCCTGCTGCTACCGCTCACTTCGCGCCGAACCTGTCTGCCGGATTCCCGTGGGGAATGCCGCCAAACTTTGTGCCAGAAGGCTTTGCGCCTACCTTTGCTTCCATGCCGGCATCTAGCCCGGTCATGTCCGTGCCACCTCCAGTTGTGCACACTTTGCCTCGCGTAGAGGACACCATCTATCATTCCGAGTCGTCTGAGGGTCCGGATGTTTATGAGAAGATGGATGAAATGAAAGACCAATTTCTTGAGCTGCGCAAGAAATTGAAAACACTGAGAGGCAAAGATCTATTTGGAAAGAGTGTTGCTGAATTGTGTTTGGAACCCAATGTCAAAATCCCGGTGAAATTCAAAGTGCCTGACTTTGAAAAATATAAGGGGAATTCTTGTTTGCTCAGTCATCTTGTGATGTATGCCCGCAAGATGTCAACTCAGACAGATAATGACCAATTTCTTATTCACTACTTCCAGGATAGCTTGACTGGTGCTGCACTCCGTTGGTATATGGAGTTGGATAGTGCAAGCATCCGCACTTTCAACGATTTGGGAGAGGCTTTTGTGAAGCAATACAAATACAACGTGGATATGGCGCCGGATAGAGACCAGTTGAGGTCTATGTCTCAAAAAGACAAGGAGACATTCAAAGAATATGCGCAAAGATGAAGGGAGTTGGCTGCCCAGATCACTCCTCCTTTAGAAGAGAAAGAGATGACGAAGATCTTCTTGAAAACCCTAAGTTCATTTTACTATGAACACATGATCGCTAGTGCCCCCAGTGATTTTACTAAAATGGTAAATATGGGGATGAGACTTGAAGAAGGGGTCCGTGAAGGACGTTTGTCAAGAGATGAGGCGTCAACAAGTAAAAGGTATGGTAGTGGTTTCAGCAAGAAGAAGGACAATGAAACGAATGCAATTTCCAGTGGGAGGCAGAGGAGGCCTCAGATCAGAAGAAATCCACCACCCCGTCAACATCATCATCATCAAGTATCTTCCGTGATTCTGGTATTTTCTAATCAACAAGTAACACCAATTCAACAACAACAAAATCAACGTCAACCGCAACAAAAAACGAACACCTATAACAACAACAATACCAACAACAATCATCGTCAGCAGCAAAACTTTGAGAGGAAGAAGGTTTATTTTGACCTGATTCCTATGACGTATGCAGAGGTGTATCCATCCTTGGTTCTCAAGAATTTGATTGAACCGAGGAACCTACCACAGATCCCAGAACCACTTCCCTGATGGTATAAACCTGAGCTTCGTTGTGCTTTTCACCAAGGAGCACCCGGGCATGATATTGAAAACTGATATTCATTGAAGTATGAGGTTCAAAAGCTTATGAAGAGTGGTATGGTGTCCTTTGAGGACCGCGTGCCGAATGTGAAAGCTAACCCTTTGCCCGCTCATGGGAACTCTTCAGTAAATATGGTGGACGGCTGTCCTGGTGAGTTCAAGGTTTTTGATGTCTGGTTTATCCGAAGATCTTTGGTGAAGATGCACAAGGATATCTGTATGGTGAGTGACTGTGAACATGGCCATGATGGTTGTGTTGTGTGTAGTGTGAACCCAAGAGGGTGTGATGTGGTGAAAAGGGACATCCAACGTCTGATGGATGAAGGAATGATTCAGATTGTTCAATCCCGTCATGTAGATGACGACGTCAATGTCATAGTGCCCATTTTCAAACAACAAGAGCGGTTGATAATTCAGTATGATAGCAACAGCAACAAGAACGTCAGTCAAAGATCAGTATCATCGTTGGTAATACGGTTAACGGTCCCAGTCCCGTATGCATCTGATAAGGTTGTGTCGTACCAGTACAATGCTACAATGGTGAAGAATGGTCAAGAGGTCCTGTTACCTACGACTAGTTCGGTGGTGAGCATTGCCGATGTTACGAAGGTGACCCGCAGTGGTCGAGTGTTTGGGCCAGTCATCCCCGAAAGTAAAGAAGAAATGATTGTTGGTAAGAAGATGGAGGTACCTAATGTAGATCCAGTTGGCTGTTCAAAGGATAAGTCTAGTGAATCCAGCAACTTGAAAGCCAATGATGATGATGAGGTACTCCGATTAATTAAAAGGAGTGAATTTAATGTGGTTGAGCAACTGCTCCAGACTCCCTCAAAAACTTTTGTGTTGTCTCTGCTTTTGAATTCCGAAGCGCACATAGAAGCACTATAGAGAGTTCTTGAATAGGCATATGTAGAGCAAGATGTTACTGCGGATCAATTTGATCACATCATGGCTAACATCATTTCCTACAATAGTTTGAGCTTCTGTGACGAAGAACTCCCTGAGGAGGGAAGAAATCATAACCTGGCTTTGCATATTTCAATGAACTGTAAGGAAGATGCTTTGTCAAACGTGCTAGTTGACACCGGTTTGTCACTCAATGTGCTTCCAAAATCAACTTTGTCAAAGCTATCTTACCAAGGAGCTCCCATGAGATATAGTGGGGTAATTGTCAAGGCCTTCGGTGGCTCACGCAAAACAGTTATTGGTGAAGTGGACCTTCCAGTTAAGATAGGTCCGGGTGATTTTCAAATTATTTTTCAAGTGATGGATATCCACCCGGCCTACAACTGTTTATTGGGAAGGCCATGGATTCATGAGGCAGGGGATGTTACCTTCACTATGCACCAGAAGCTCAAATTTGTCAAGAATGGCAAGCTAGTGATTGCGGGAGGAGAGAAAGCACCGTTGGTTAGCCATCTGTCATCTTTCTCGTATGTGGAAGCTGAGGATGAGGTTGGGACTCCGTTCCAAGCCTTATCTATTGCTGCTGAGAAGAGAATTGGGGCACCTATGTCCTCGTTGAAAGATGCTCAGAAGATTATTGAAGAAGGTACTGATGACCAGTGGGGGCGCATGGTAGAGGTCTCTGACAACAAAGGCAGAACTGGTTTGGAGTTCCAGAAAGGCTCACCAGCTGTTAGATATGAAGATATGCAACTCAGCTTCCGTAGCGGAGGGTTCATTCATGGCAATGAACAACACTTAGCTATTGTGCTAGAGGATAGCAAAGAGGAAGACTGTACCAACTTTGTAACGCATGGAAAGACATGCAACAATTGGACTGTCGTTGATATTCCTGTTATTTTGCATCGATCTAAGTAATTGCTTTTATATTTTTAAAATCCTTCTCCTATGCCTAAGGGAGAAGTGAACATTGTTTGGGCATTTTAAATTGATCATCAATAAAATTAATTCTATTCATCCACATCTTTGGTGTTTATTTTTTACTTTTTGCTTTATTTTAAAAATGGTAACCACAAAAAACATAAATAAACAATATAATTGTCCATCTGCATAATATTTGGTCACAAATTCACTTCTCTAAAATCAAAGTATCAAATCATTATGCAGGTTGGTTCCTAACCCCATTGAATACAATGATCCTTCTCCTTCTCCAAATTTTGAATTCCCTGTGTTTGAGGCCAAGGAGGAAAGTGATGTAGAAGTGAGTGAGGAATCGTCTCGTCTTCTTGAGCAAGATGAGAAGATTATTCAGCCGTTTGAAGAGCAAATTGAGCTAGTTAACTTGGGTTCTGAAGATGATGTGAAGGAAGTCAAGATTGGGTCTCGACTGTGTCCAGATGCTAAGAAGGGGTTGATTGATCTTCTTCGAGAATATTCAGATGTGTTTGCTTGGTCCTATCAAGACATGCCTGGATTGGATTCTGAGATTGTGGAGCATAGATTTCCGTTGAAGCCAAAATACCCGCTAGTCAAGCAGAAGTTGAGAAGAACGCATCCTGATATGACTATGAAGATCAAAGAGGAAGTGGAAAAGCAGACTGATGACGGTTTCCTTGTGACCGCTGAGTATCCACAATGGGTGGCCAATATTGTGCCTGTACCGAAGAAAGATGGAAAAGTCCGCATGTGTGTTGACTATAGAGATTTGAATAAAGCCAGTCCGAAAGATGATTTCCCTCTGCCACACATTGATATGTTGGTAGACAATACTACTAAATTCAAAGTCTTTTCGTTTATGGATGGATTTTTCGGATATAATCAGATCAAGATGGCACCCAAAGATATGGAGAAGACCACATTCATTACACCCTAGGGAACATTCTGTTATAGAGTGATGCCTTTCGGTCTAAAGAATGCTGGTGCAACTTACCAGAGAGCAATTACTACTCTTTTTCATGATATGATGCATAAAGAGATTGAAGTATATGTCGATGACATGATTGCTAAATCAATTGATGAAGAGGAACATGTTGAGCATTTGTTGAAGCTATTCCAGTGTTTGAGGAAGTATAAACTCCGCTTGAATCCTAATAAGTGTACCTTTGGTGTTCGTTCTGGTAAGTTGTTGGGCTTTATTGTCAGCGAGAAAGGTATTGAAGTTGATCCTTCCAAGGTCAAAGCAATACAAGAGATGCTTGCGCCCAAAACTGAGAAGCAAGTCAGAGGTTTTCTCGACCGCTTGAATTATATTTCTAGATTCATTTCCCACATGACTGCCACATGTGCGCCTATATTCAAGCTTCTTCGGAAAGATCAGTCTTGTGATTGGACCAAAGATTTCCAGAAAGCTTTTGATAGTATCAAGGAATATCTGCTTGAGCCTTCGATTTTATCTCCACCTGTTGAAGGAAGACCATTGATCATGTATTTGACTGTGCTAGAAGATAGTATGGGTTGTGTTCTTGGTCAGCAAGATGAGGCTGGAAAGAAAGAATTTGCAATTTACTACCTCAGTAAGAAGTTCACCGAATGTGAGACTCGATATTCAATGCTTGAGAAGACTTGTTGCGCATTGGCTTGGGCTGCTAAGCGTTTGCGTCAGTATATGTTGAATCATACCACTTGGTTGATATCCAAAATGGATCCAATCAAGTATATATTTGAGAAGCCTGCTTTAACTGGGAGGATTGCCCGTTGGCAGATGTTGTTATCAGAGTATGATATCGAATACCGATCTCAGAAAGCGATCAAAGGTAGTATCTTGGCTGACCATTTGGCTCACCAACCAATTGAAGATTATCAGTCAGTACAGTATGATTTTCCTGATGAAGAGATTTTGTACTTGAAAATGAAAGATTGTGATGAACCATTACTTGAAGAAGGGCCAGAACGTGGTTCCCGTTGGGGCATGGTATTTGATGGAGTTATTAATCAATATGGAAATGGCATTGGGGCAGTGATTATTACTCCTCAAGGCACGCATCTACCATTTACAGCTAGATTGACTTTCAAGTGTATAAACAACATGGCAGAATATGAAGCTTGCATTATGGGGCTTGAAGAGGCCATGAATCTCAGAATCAAGTATTTAGATATCTCCGGTGATTCGGCTTTGGTTGTGAATCAAATCAAAGGAGAATGGGAGACAAGTAAGCCCAGTTTGATACCATATAGAGATTATGCGAGGAGGATTTCAACTTTCTTTACAAAGGTTGAATTTCATCATATTCCTCGAGATGAGAACCGGATGGTAGATGCTCTTGCAACATTGGCATCAATGATCGTAGTGAAATATTGGAATGAAGTTCCCAATTTATCTGTGATGCGTCTTAATAGGCCAGCTCATGTGTTTGCTATTGAAGAGATCAAAGACGAGAAACCGTGGTATTACGACATCAAATGTTTCCTCCAAAGTCAGATTTACCCGCCTGGGGCATCTTTGAAAGATAAGAAGACTTTGAGAAGATTAGCCGGTAATTTCTACTTGAATGGTGATATACTGTACAAGAGAAACTTCGACATGGTTTTGCTCAGATGCGTGGATAGACACGAAGCAGACTTATTGACGACCGAAGTGCATGAAGGTTCCTTTGGTACTCATTCCAATGGACATGCAATGGCAAAGAAGATGTTGCGAGCAGGTTACTATTGGCTGACAATGGAATTTGACTGTTGCAAATTTGTGAAGAAGTGTCACAAGTGTCAAATCTATGCTGATAAGATTCATGTTCCTCCGACACTATTGAATGTTATCTCTTCCCCATGGCCTTTCTCCATGTGGGGAATTGATATGATTGGGATGATTGAACCCAAAGCTTCGAATGGACATCGTTTCATTTTAGTGGAAATTGACTACTTCACAAAATGGGTTGAAGCAGCATCGTATGCAAATGTAACCAAGCAAGTTGTTGTAAGATTTATCAAGAATCAAATTATATACCGTTATGGTATGCCAAGTAAGATCATTACTGACAATGGATCGAACTTGAATAACAATATGGTGGAAGCTCTTTGCAAATACTTCAAGATTGCACATCATAATTCTTCTTCCTACAGACCTAAGATGAATCGGGTTGTTGAAGCTGCGAATAAGAACATCAAGAGGATTATCCAGAAGATGGTTGTCACATATAAGGATTGGCATGAGATGCTCCCATTTGCTTTACATGGATATCGTACATCTGTCCCCACTTCAACAGGGGCAACCCCTTTCTCCCTTGTATATGGTATGGAAGCAGTGCTCCCCGTAGAGGTTGAGATTCCTTCATTGTGTGTGCTTATGGAAGCCAAATTGACTGAAGCTGAATAGTGTCAGACCAGGTTTGATCAGTTGAATTTGATTGAAGAGAAAATGTTAACTGCCATGTGTCATGGTCAGTTGTATCAGTAAAGGATGAAGAAAGATTTTGATAAGAAGGTCAAACCTCGTGTATTCAGAGAAGGTGACCTTGTGCTCAAGAAGATTTTGACGTTCAAGCCAGATTCCAAAGGAAAATGGACTCCCAATTAAGAAGGCACATATGTTGTCAAGAGAGCCTTTTTAGGAGGTGCATTGATTCTTACAACTATGGATGATGAAGAGTTCACTCGTCCTGTCAACGCAGATGCAGTCAAGAAATACTTCGCCTAAAAAGAAAAGAACAGCTCGCTAAGTTGAAAACCCGAAAGGGCGACTTAGGAAAAAATGAGCGTCTCGGTGGATTGAAAACCCGAAAGGGCGATCCAGGCAAAAATTAGAGACATAAAACAGAAAAAATTTCCCGATAAGTTGAGTACCCCACCTTGGGGAAACTTATGCAAAAATTAGGGATTATGGCAAGTAACTGCATTCTGCTGATCTTCAGTGTTTTGAAGGCTTGTTTGAACACAAGGGTTGACATCAGTTCATCATCCCAGCAGCGGTCAAGAGCACAATGGATATCAAGAGTTGGTAGACGGATTAAGGATCATTTGTATTCAATGTAACCCTTTTCCATGTAAATTACCATTTTCAACTTTGTAAAAATCTATGGAGTCTTGTCATTTACAGACTACCATTCTATTAAATAAAGTTGAGCTTTTATCCAATTGTTTCTACTCTTACTTACTTCAGCCAATAGTTTTAAATTTTATTATGATCATTTTGAAATTAAATTTTTAAATCAAAATCAAGTTTTCTTTAATATATAAAAGCAAGAATTTTTTCCAAAGCAAATAAAAGGAATATCAACCGCGTTTCAGTAAAAAGCAAGTCCTTGAATGTGAAGCATTTGTGGTCTCCCAAGCAGTTAACTATTCGGGTATCTCTAGACATTTGTGTTGATTCAGTTCCTCGTTGGAGTGTTTGACCCCCAGTGGAGCTTCTCTCTTTATCCCCAGCTGAGTTGGTTGATTCAGATACCTTGTGGTGTGTCCTTGCCCCCAACAGAGTTTCGGCCTTCCCCAGCGGAGTTCATTTTTCCTCGGCAGGTGAATCGTCATCAGAGATGTTTGATATTTCCCCGGTAGATTGCTTTGGTTTCCCCACCAATCTCCATGTATCTTTGCTCCCAGTCCGAGTTTCCTTCTGGTTTCTGAGAAGCCTTTGTTATTGATATTTTCTCCGTAGGGTTGTCTCCCATTTTTATGGTGTTGACCTAAAATTCCCCACAGAGTTGATGTTGTTCTGTCCTCAACAGATCTCCTCCATCCTCAGCTAGGGTTGAGCCCCTTGGGATGGTGATCTTCATATTCTCCAGCAGTAGTCTCCATATTTTGTGGATTGACTGAGGATTGTACCGGTGGTTCAATTTCTTTGCGACACCTCTGTATCCTTTGTGATCGTTTTGTCAGCATAATCATCATGTATACATATACATATACATTCATACAATTTCATAATTTGCATATCCTGCATCTTCATATTTGATTTGTTTGAGATTCTCATTCTCTGTTATAGTGGTACTTTATCCCCATACCAAATCTGATATCTGTCCTCTTTCAATTGTAGAGTGTCAGCCCCTTAAGCAGAAAGGCTTTAACCTTTCTCTGTTTACCCACTGAGTTATTTTCCTCGTGGATGGTTGTTATTTCAGTTTCCTCCCCGGTAGATTTTCTGGATGGAATTACTCCCCTTGAGCTATGTCCTCAATGGGTTGAGTCTTGATTGATTGTTTCTTTCTAGCTCTTACCTAGATGGATATTTTGGTCCCGTAAGAGTCTATTACCTAGTAACTGGTAATATTCTTCTTAGTTTGCAGTTTGTTACTTCTTGCCCAATACCCGGCAAAAGTACCCTTTGTTCTCCTCAGTAGAGTCCCCTGAAAGTATATCCTTGATATGTTCATCCTAACCGATGATGGGTATCTTTCTTTTCCCCGCAGGAGTCTATCCTTGATATGTTCACTTTAACTAGTGATGGATATTCTCATCCTCGGTATTCTACCCAGTAACTGATAGATGTAATCCCTATTTTGTTTCTCAGAGAGTTAACCCTTTATACGTTCATCCTAACCGATGACGGATTTTCTCTCCAACGGTTTTCTATTCAGATTTCGATAGATGTAATTCCTCTCTTTTTTTGTTCAGTTGGTATATCCTTGATATGTTCATCCTAACCGATGACGGGTATCCTCCTTGACATTTTCCAGGAAAGTCTATCCTTGATATGTTCATCTTAACAGGTGACAGATTTTCTTCCCTGTCGAGTTTATCCTTGATATGTTCATCCTAACCGGTGACAGATACTCTCATCTTTAGTCTTCTGCCCAGTAACTGGTAGTTATAAATCCTATCTTTTCTGCAGTTTTCCCCAGCAAGGCTATTCTTACCCAGTAACCGGTAATGAATACTCCCTCCTGGCGGTCCTCAGCGAGTCATCCTTGATATGTTCATCCTAACCGATGACGGATGGTCTCTCTGTCAGATTGTTATTATCTCCTTACCTAGTAACAAGTAGTAGATAATAGATTTCTGCTCCTCCTGTGTTGAAGTTTATTTCTCCCTAGTTGAGTTGAGTGCGTATTTCCTTAGTGAAATCGTTTTCCCCTGCATGATTCGAGTACTTCGGTTTTATTCTGACTTATTCGTATCCCCTGCAGATGTTGTTATTTCCCCGGCTGAGTCTTTCCATTTTGTGGAATTCCTCTAGGCCCCCAGTAGTTTTAAGTCGTAGCCTGGCCTACGCATAACCACTTTTTATCCCCCGAGTCTCTGTTTCCCTAGTGAGTTTTCCTTACGGAATACATTATACTCCTGTGGACTTTCGGTCTCTCAAATTTCTTTTTCCTATGTGGCAATATTTCCCCACAGAGCATTAACTTTTGCATTCTTACCATATGCATCATGAGGTCTCTTAGGGACCAAAATTTGTTTCTATAGGTTGTTATTTAAGCCCATTCTACTAAGTCGAGCCGAAGATTTTAATCTTTACCTCCTCAGTCAGAATGTCCTTAAATAAGGGTAGCTGTAAGACCCCAATTTTGACCCTAAGATCCCTCATGCAATTTCATCATAAGCATCAACATTGGGATCATACCTTGGCATCCTCCTTACCCCTCTTTCATTGGGTTTGTTTTGGGAGAGATCACCAAGCATTTTGTGATTATATCATACTTGTATATCATCATTTTACTAACTAAAATGCCAAAAGTATGTCTTTGTATTTGTCTAACTCTTTTGTAGGAAGGGCCTGATCTCATTGATTCATCAAGTTCACATCTAGGGTTTGAGACCCTTATGAACAAAGAGCACAACCAAGAATTGACTCAAGAATGATTACAAGCATCATATATGAGTCCCATTGATCTCTACATGTTATATTGATCAAGTTTTCTTCAAGAGTTTAAGGGTGATTTGCCTTGGAAACCCTAGTTTGACTAGGTATCTTGAGTAACTTATCCAATAAGCTATCTCACAAATTGATCAAATTTCTAAAGGTACACTTCAAAATTCATTATCTTATGCATATATGATCTACCATGAGCTAAGAAAGTCAAGAGAATTGGAAGTTAGCAAGTTGGTTGATGGTGGTTGGCCAGATGAATTCATTTGATCAAAACTGGGTCTCCCTAGACCCTATCTCCTACAATTTTCACCATATGAAAATGATCCCAAGAGAAAAATTACTCTAAATGACATTCCAAACAACTTTCATGTTGGTACCTAGAGCTAGTTTTGCTTGGAAAATCATTTTCTATGTTGAAACATTATAGGTCATTGTGTCTAAACCCTAATTTGAAAGTCAACTTCCCAAGGCCATATCTTGCTCATTTTTATGAGATAAAAGACTTATAAGTTGCACAATCAAATTCAATGTGTCTACTTCAACTTTTATGTTTGGAGTGGGAGATAATTCAACTTTTTTGAGCATGTGATATGAGGCTACATTATAGATCACTTTTGACCTACACCATTGATCAAGTGATTTTTCCAAACTTCAAAAATGCATAACTCTATCATTTCAAATCCAAATGAAATGAAAATGGTTACAATTTTGAAGGTCTTTGAGAGAGCTACAACCTTTATGAAGACACTTTTCTCATTTGAGGCTCCTATAAAAAGTTAAGCAAGGTGGAATATTGAGACATATGGCTTGACACTTAGAAAAATTTTGATATGTCAAAAATTTCCAAACTTCCACCTCAAATTTCTCCAAGTTCCAAGCTCCAAATAAAAACGTGTTGAACATGAAAGTTGTTCCTCTTGACCTCACCTTTCCAAAGAGCTCAAATTAATTCATTTTGGACAAGAAATGCATAGGTTGCGCATGGCTTAAACAGGTTGATATCATTTGGCATGGATCAAACTTCAAGCATCAATGTGCATTTGCCTTGCAATCCAAGCTTACTTCAGTGCATCTGATCTTCAATTATGGACCTCAAACTATCATTTCATGGGCCTATGCACGCCCATGCACCATTACATCACCATTTGCCAAAATTGGAAAGTGAATATGAGTGTGCAAATATCACATGATGCAACTATAAATAGAGCTTCAATTGCTCAGAAATTGACACACAATCGCGCCAACTTTGATCCCCCATTTCAAACCCTCAATTCTCAAAGGATAAGCCTGATAAATTCTCTTGAATTTGAGCTTGAATCTCCACTGTTTTGGAATTCAATTCTCCAGGAATCCATTCCTTCTAAACCATTCAATCCTTCTCCTACAAGCATGTGGAGTGAGTCCAAGCACAAGCAAGATCAAGATCCATCGAGTTCAGACCTCCATTGAAGGTATTTTTAGGAAATTTTAAACTCTTCGATTCTCTCAAATTCTTGCTCAATTCTATCGATTCTTTGGTTGTCTGAAGTCCTACCAATGTAGGCAAGAAGATTGAGTTGCTTTGAGGTCAAATCGAAGCAACTCAGTTCATGTACCTCAAATTTCAAATCCATATATCTCTCAATATATTTGGAATTGGAATGAATGGAGGTCAGATTCGAGCTCAGTGCCACTTTTTCTTCAAGATCATGTCCTTGTTTCTCATTATGGTGATGGTTCATGGTGGACCAGTCCGGTGAGGTCCACCGGAGAAGATGAACGGAGCTCTGGCTCCGGCGATGACTTGGAAAGGCTGTGAACCACAGGATCCATGTATTACGTTCTAATCTTGATCGTCCCTTTTAATTACCATTGGTACAACGCAGTTGACTAACGACCATGTGGAACGCGCGCTAGGGACCATCAGATCTGCCACCTCAATTAATGAGGGAGATCTGATGGTCCACGTATTTTTGATTTTCTGAATTTTTGTTTTATTTGCATTTTCTTCAATAATTCATATTAAATTCAATATTGATCCAAAAAATATGGGACTTTCACCAAAAAAATTCAAATATTTTTCTCTTTCATATTCTGAATTAAAATTATTTTTTTTGGATCATTATTAATATTTTTCATGAATTAATTGATTTTGCATTTGTTTTTAATTGATTAAAAATATTTTTAAATGTCCAAAAATTATGAAATTTAAATGTCCAAAGAATGTCTTGAAAAGCAAAAGCAAAACAAAACTAACCTCTAACCTACTAACTATTGACTTTTAATTTCAAGCTTTACTTTAATGCAATTTACTTTTAGCACTTTATTTCATTTGCCATTGTACATATCATTCTAATTGTTTATGTTAATGTAATTTTCACTTTGTCCATTTGGACCATATTGTGTGATATATTTTGTTTGTGTTACCTTGTTTGTTTGTGTGGTCTTTGACCATTAATGTACTAATAATCATAAAAACACTAAAAAACTTTTGAGTGGACTGT